>NC_133934.1:127968118-128268118 GCF_031877795.1 Strix aluco
GTGCTTCATATTTTAGGTTATTAAAGAAGATGCTGCCACAGAGCAAAGCACACAGCAGAGGGTCAGAGAGAGGTGTTTAACAGTCAGCCCATGACAGAGTGCCAAAAGAGGTCATTGGGGACCAATTTTCTCAAGATCCATGAGAGCTGAGTGAACCTCCCTCCTGCAGAAGACAATTGTATTTTGCAGTATCTGACCCAAAGTGGGTGCTTCTTGGCAAAGGAAAAATGAAGCACAGATGAACAAGGCTGTGATGAGAACACTGGTAAGAGCTGGGCTCGAGATGCTGTTTGCTGTGCATAACAACAGCCTCGCTAACCTAGAAACATATGAATAACACTACAAATTCTTCTGTGCAAGTACATGGTGCTCTTTATTTTAATAGTCTGTTTATATATACATACAGCTATTTTTCTTTTGCCCAGACCTTGTAACAAAACCAAATGTCTTAATGAACATGAGGAGAAAGCAAGCAGCTGGAGGAAGACATAAAAGTGTACAAAACCAACAAAGTCCTGGGGAAAATCATTGCAACTTTATTCAAAGTAGTTTCAGAAGTAAGCTGTGCCTCTGGAATTGGGCTGAAAGAAGTGCTGTGCTGCTTTCCCTCTGTGCTCTGAAGCTATCCATGTTTTCTGTCAGTGCTGTGGTCTCATATAGTCTCCAAAAACATGCATACAGTTCATGGTGAGCTGTGCTGGATTGTACTGTCACCACGAGTGTAACAACCATGGTCTACTGTCCAGCTCTGCCCCCCACCTCTTGTTAATGAAGGTTTGGCAGATTAAGTAAGTCAAGATACTCTAGGAGAGGTGGTATCATTTACTGTCCTGATTGGTAAAACTGAGGACAACAGATCATGTTTGGGACACAAGCTTTTCTGCAGGTGCAGCAAGGTTTTAGGCAAATGTTCAAACCAACCTTGGAAATCTGGGATTTTGCAGGCACGGATATTCTGAAAGTATAGTGTTATGCTTCAGAGCAGACTTTGGGCAACAACTCTATTTTTCATCTACAGAGATTGTCTGTTCTCTGTCCATTTAACTTCTCAGAGTGAATTTCAAAGGAAATTGGAAACTTGCAATGGCAAGGCCAGGGTGTGACAGTACAGGATGGGCTCATTCCCTGTAAGTGGGCTGTCATGTCTTTATTGACTCCAAAAAAGTGCTTTCTACTTGTACAACCTTGCAAATCTCTGCTTTGACAGTGTATGTTTGTTTGTCCTTAAAGTAAGAGTTGTCAAAGGACAGAATTTCACTAATGCTGCCTTCTTCTACAGCATTGTAAAATGTATTTTTAGCTTGTCATCAGCTGAGGTCAAGTTTTCCTTCCATCTGTGTTTTTACTGGATTGAGATGAACAGGTCCTGACCACAATCAGGGTGATTGTAGCGCAGAGGTGGTGTATACTACTGCCGGAAAAGTTATCCAAAAGGTTAATCAGTTTGGCACAGTATTAACGTGGCTGGGGTTTTGCAGAAAGCCTAGCAGATTTGGATGCCTTTGAAATGTAGAGGAAGATGGGGCTGATCACGTGTAGAGACTTCCAATCCCTTCTGTAAAACCATATAGTTTTGTAAGGGCCTCTTAACCGGCATTTTGTTACAGCTTTCCCATTGGCCTCAAAGTCAATGTTAACCTTGGCCCTGATGCAGAGAATATTGACTGTCAGCATCAATAAATCTGAATATGGATCAAATTGAAAGTCATGTTTGCTTACTTTATAACTCCTTTCCAGTGCAATTACTCTTTACACAATGCAAAGACATTCTGCACATTTTTTCTTCTTGGCCATTTTGAGGTGCATTACTCTTCCACTAAGACCCTGGGGTTTCCAAGGCTCAGCCTTTTTCTTCAAAGTTTTCTGTCACAGCCGCTTTGATTTTTGTGTTATTTATCTCCTTCCACAAAAGGCGAACATTTTTTTTTTTGCATTGGTTCTAGCGTGGATCCATGTAAAACGACTGCCTCCTTGTGTAACTGGTCATATCGCCACCTCCTGCGTCCAGAAACGGCACGCGGTTGTGTGGGATGCCGGAACCACAAAAGGTTTTCAGATGTCCAGGATACCGAGCCGTGTTGCTGAACCACACGACCTATTATGCAGTCATTTTTCTATGCTCGGCAGTAATACGAAGACTTGCTAGTACTGTGCGCTTTCCGCTTTGTTTATATCAGCCAATACCTACAGAATTTTAATGAGCGTATAGTGAGTTGCCTATATAAGTAGTACATGGCAGGGTGTGTACTGTTCCCATAATGAGGCGTATATAACGCCTGGGGCTACGGAGGCAAGAAGCCAAAGGATGTTATTATTGCCATTATAAATTGTTTTCAAAATAAATAAGATACAGAATGTTTCACTTTGAAGAAAAAAAAAGAAGATTTGTGCTCTGAATACTGACCGGGAGTTGGGGTGGGAGCAGGAAAGAAGAGAAAGAAGGGTGGGTTGAGCTATAGCCTTTTGATTTGAGTCACTTCTGTTGAGCACATGTGAACTCAGCGTATGTGTCTTGCTGGGGCTACAGCCAGGTCCAGATGTGTCCAGGATGTCAAGGAAGATTGGGAGTTACCTGCTGCAGTGGGTAAAGCTAACAGGGGGAGGGTCTTGCACATCTTTTGTCTTGTTACCCTCCTGAATCCATCCTGGATCAGGCTTTGTAATTGCCTGCCCATGAACAGGCTCCCAGGAGCTGAGATGGGGAAAGTGGTGCTCCTCATTCAGAAGGATCTGCCCATGCCCTAGTTGCTGGTGTCCCGAGTGATTGGTTGAGCTGTATCCATCCTTTGGGGATCCCGTATTGGGTTCCTGCTTTCTGCTCCCTCACTGCCACGGTGTGAAGGTGACTATGTTTGCCACTTGTGTGGTGAAGACAGAGAAAAATCCTGTCTCCTATTCGCAAAATTTAGGATGAAATAGCATCCGTTGGAAAGGAGAAGGGTCCACATTCAAGGACTGCTCAGATCAGTAAAAGACATCTAGCCAACCTGGCAGGAGGTGCCTCTAATGACAATAATTCATATCATGTAAGTGCTTTGCCTCAGTTGCAAAGTCTTCAGGTTTGACCTTTAGGAAGAGATGAACCCCAGCTGCTGAACGCACATTATTATGGAAGGTTGTCTGGTGCACGGGCTGCACTGTGGCTTTCAAGGTTGGCTCTACCAAAGGTATGCAGGTAGCACTGTGCCTTAGCCTTTGTGGAGCAGCTGATTTGGAGAGCAAGGCTTGTCCCACATTTCAGCTGATAAATGCCAGGAACAACTCCCAGGCAAAAGCTGGTGAAGGAAACAAATGTCAAGGGATGGTGGGATGTATGCAGGGAAACTGTGGAGCAAGGTACTGAGAACATCTTTCCCTCAGTGTGGCAATGGGTCACAGCCTGTGGGAAGCAACATCCATGGAATTGCAATAACCTCATGGTCATCTTTAGACAGAAGGTGATCTCTGAGTTTCCATGTGATTAATGTTACATAAAATGCACTGAAAAGCGGAAGGAAACACCGTGAGCCAACTCTATTTTCTATCGGCCCCTTGACTTCAGAAACAGAAGGAAAAGATTAAAATCATTAACAATTGGAAAAATCCAGTTTATTCTATGTATTAACATTGCTGGCATGCAAACACATCTTCAGAGAGCAGCTGTTGTCCTAGTGCACTTTAATCCTTCCAGAAGTAGGATGAGAAGTTCCAGTAGGTGCACTACACTTTCCATTGTGAGCTCACTGGTATTAATTAATTAAACTGGACCACTTTCCTAGGTAAGGGTTAGGCCAGTTTTTCTACAGCATTAACTTTCTGCTCTCTTTTAGTTACTGCCGAATGTACCAGAGCACCCTCAGATATTTACAGTTTGGTGTAAGACGGAGCAATATCCAAATAAAGCTGACAGCAGAAGACACCAAAAAAAAAGCCGCTTTGGAAGCAGAATGAGAAGAAGGGAAATATAAACAAACCAAAACAACCTGCTCTCAGTCCTTGACACCAGTGCTGACTCCCTCTTCCCTGTGGTTTCTTGGCTGCTCTTGTGACTTTCACCTAAAACAGGACAGGAGGAATCACCTTCATCCCTAGGGCTAAATTTAGAGGCAGGACAGAGGATGTTGAGTGGGAATGTGATGGAGTGACTCAGATCAGTCCAGGAACTGCAGATGTGCACGTGCCTGTTTATATGGCTCACTTCATTATGACAGGCCTGGCTGTATGACACAGACGTCCCGGTGACTGGAGATACCTGTAAATGTGGGCAGCTCTCCAGCCAGTTCCCAGCCGAGCAAGGGGTAGAGCTGTTGGAAACATCCCTGGAGATCTTGCCATGGAGATCAAGTCTGGATGTAGAAGTGGGAGAGAGGAGGATTAATCAAGTTTGTTGCTCACTCGGATCAGTGCAGAGGGAACTGTGTGAAATTCAACATCCCATTTCCAATGTGTGGTTGGACTAGACGACAGGAGAGTTGCCTCTTGGAGCAAAAATGCACTCATGGCACTGGTCTTGGAAAGTGTCCTTCATTAATCACTTTGGTAACATTGATAACTTATTATCCCAGGATGTGATCTGATATAATGTGAGGTTCACCTTTTCCCTGAGCAAACCTGCCCCTTTTATACCTCTTTGTCTGGGGAAGGGGATCAGGAGCTTTGCTGAGCCATGGGCCTGTTTGGGTGTTACCAGCCTGGTGAGACTGGAGAATGAGCAAGCACCACTGAAATGGGGATGGAGAGAAGCAGAAAGTCACAAAAACTTGTTCCAGCTCCCACTGGCAAACACTGATGACACGTCTGTTGATTCTAGCAGAGGTTAGCAGACGTCTCACAGGAGGTGGAGGAGCAGGCATTTGTAGTCATGTCATCAGTTTAGGAACCTCCAGGGTGGGAATCAGTTGGCTTTAGCCAACTGCTAAAGTGCCATCCGTAACATCTGGATGGGCTTTAGCAGTTGGCTTGACCTGGGAAGGCAGTTCATCACTGTTCCTTCTGCTCACAAACTGGGTAACCCATTTCACCGAGGAACAGAGCCTTCAGTGAGGCGGTGTTTCATGAGCACATAGTCCCACAGGTTGTGTTTCAGCAGCCCTGACCAACTGGAAAGGGTTTTCACTGCCCAAGAAGAGCTTTGCCTTTGTTGCTGGGATTTTATTAGTAGTTTTGGGGACATTTTAAAGCAGTTATGACTGTTGTCAGGAGGCTCAGAGGCATCCCAGCTCCTCATCTCAAGTCTGTCCCCAGGAAGATGGTCTAACCTGACCAGGAATGATCTGGAGCTTGGGAGCTGATTTCTGCCCTTGGTGCAGAGACAGGACATACTAGCACTCAGCAAGGAGCTGAGTTGGTGCTACTGGGAGGCTGAGAGTTTTAAAAGGTAATAAGCTACTGAGGGAAAGTGGTAGGGGACAGCAGTATGATGGTCAGAAACCAAGGCAGAAGGGAAGATGGGGAGACCCTGCATGGTTCAGGCTCTTTTTTTTTTTTTTTTTCCTTCCCAGTTTGGTTTGTGGTTTTGCTCTTGCAGCTTGTAAAACTGTATGGAAGGAATGTGCAGCTGGGGGTTTTCGCCAAGTTGGTGTCAATTTGGGTTAAACCAGAGGTCCTGGAACAGAGCCTTGTTGGGAGAGTGGGTGACTTGCATTAAGACCAGAGCTTTCCTTATTCTCCCTTCAACTGTGGTCGTTCCTTGGGGATGTCATTCCAGGAGCAGGGCCCAAACCCTCTTACACCAGGCACACTGCAAACCAGTAACCCGAAGGCAGGCCCTCCTGCTGCGGGCTGGCAGCCCCCCAGATGCTCGGTGTCCTGCCATTGTCCTGCTCTGGCCTCCAGCAATGCCGTCCTGTCCTGCCAGCAGCAGTCCACGTGCTTCTCAGCTGGACACCACCAGTGCTTGGGATTTGCTGCATCCAGGATGTTGACCACATGTTTTGTGAGGTGCCCAGCATGTCTTAGGAATGGTACAATGAAGACACTTTCCTTCCCTGGTCCCTGGGAATGCTGCTTCTAGAACATCTCTGCTATGTGCTTACTGCAGTCCCTGTGTGCAGTCAGCCTGACACAGAGTCCCTGCCAGCATCCAGCACCAGTCAGTGTTCCTCTGTAATCCGGTTTGCCTGTTTGAGACTGTATTTTGTCTCCATGCACAGATAAAGAGGCAAGCTTAATGCTTGTTCTCATTCCCATGGTTAAGCTGTTCACAAGGACAGCCTGGTTTGTGCAGGGGCATGACTTGGAATTGTGGATTTCTCTTGTTCCCTCTGTCCTCACAGGTCAAAAAAATTAGTATACATCAGTATACATCTGCCCTTCCCCAGGCCATGCAGAGCAGGTTGTCTCCAGGATAGTGTTTGTTTGGCCAGGTGTCTCCTGGTTCTACAGTCTGCATGTCAAAGGGATCTCAAAATCTTAAACGTGGCTTGACTGTGTCTTCTATCCAGACCGCCAGGTGTACCCTGACCTCGACCGGACTCATCTTCCTTCACTGAAGGCCACAAGGCAGGTAACAAGTCTAAGGTAATGATCCTTCCTTTAGAGCTGAAGAGGAGAGACTGACACCTCTGAAATCCAACTCGTTCCAGTCTTAAATACATGTTTAAGCTTGATGAGTTGTTCTCAGACTTGGTCCCTTCCTTTCCACTGCCCACAGAAGATGCTTGCATGGCTTGCAAAGCCCATGCTTGCCCTTGAGTCCAGGTGGTGTCGATGAGGGAGCTGGGCTTGCACGATCTCTGTGCTTCATGTAGGTTTGGCCTCATGAGTAACTAATGAGTTATGCTCCTCTTTGGGGCAGGACAGCTCTGCCTCATTGCCCTTGTCCAAGCTTTGCCTACGGAGCTTAGCTGGACCTTTCTGGTAGGAGGGGACTGGCTCCCCCCTGCTTTGCAGGTGTTTCATCAGAAGTCAAAGCTGCTTTGACAGCTTGGCCTTCATGACTTGCTCCTCAAACACAACTCAAGTTTACAAACAACACAAGTCTTCATATGCACGTTATTTAGATTTCTGACTTAAACAAAGCAGTATGATTGCTATTATTGCACGGAAGTCATTTATTCTTGTGGTTTATTTACAGAAGGCAACATGCACCCAGCAAGTCTAATAGCTCACCATTGTTCCCGTATCAGTCCTTGGGTTGGCAACTCTGAGCAACAGCAAACACATCATAAGAAACCACCTTTAATTATTCATATTCTCTCTAGGGGAAACGAAGATCTCTGATGAAGAGGAAATAAACAAAATATCTTTGAACTGTAAATCATGACTGCAATAGCTTTGTTCTTTGTTTCACCAGAGTTTTGTTTTATCTGAGATCATAATTTGTTTTCAGTGATGCACTAGATTAAATTAATTGAGGTTTAGAACAATATCCATTTCCTTTTGCAAGTGCTTTCACTGATGGCATGATCTTATCTGACTTGTTACCCCTGCTGGCTCTGTTTTCCTGACCTCCCCTTAACATCACATGTTTTAGAGATGTTTCTTTCTGTTCTGTTTTTTCTTTTTTCTTTTTTTTTTTTTAATTTAAAAAGGGTTGTTTACTGTTGAAAACATCCAAACTCTTTTGCCAGCTATTACTTCTTTCTTCTGGATAACTGGTGAGCTCCTTCTCTGAGGGAAATAAGGGTATTCTCCTAAATAAATGTTTCTGAGGTCCCATGATCAGTGCAGTGCAACAGCTTCTCTCCTCCATGACTCTTGGTAGATGACCTTTACAGGAGGACGCAAGTCCACCTGCTGCAGCACCTGGGCCAAACACCCCAACAGAAGTCTCACTTTTGTGGAAGGAAGTCAGTGGTTTGAGACTAGTGTTGCCAACCGAGTTTGCACCAAACTGGCATGGCCATGTGGAGAGATCTCAGTACAAACAAGTCTTTCTGCAGCTAAGAGACGAGCCTTCCACAGCAAAGCGTCAGCCTTGCACAGCTTGGACCTGCTGCCCTGGGGAGACCGTGGCCACCCAGCTCTTGAGACCAGTATCTCCAGAGGAGGTGAGACAGATGGAAGGTTTGGGAACATGCTTTCAGGATCCCTATGGAAGATACATTGTTTTGCAGTGGAAATAAATAGATGGGCCAGCGAGGAACCCTTCATCTCTAATGTCCTCTTCTTGCTCTGTGTTCTTGGTGGGAAACAAAAACTTGATATCACCAGGCAAAACATCCTTAATGCTGCTATTTGGGATATGCACCTTTCAGTTAGCAGCCATTTGATCTCTGTAGGGTCTGTTTGTGTTGGGCAGGATCTCCTTGAAAAATACCTTGAACCTGCTGTGTTCTGAGACGTAAAACCCTAGAAACTCATATTCTGCCCAAAGAAGAAAGATACAATCTTTTCAAGAGTCTGATCTCTGATGGTGGAGGCCTGAAGGAAGGTAAGGTATTGGCCTGGTGTACTAAGGACTGGCAGAAACATGGCTCAGGCAAGTAGAGATATGTTTTCTCCTCCTACTCAAGATGGGGAAAAGCAAACCAAAGAGTGAAGTGGGCACCTGATATCTACAATACCACACCAGATTGTATTTTATCCCCCCAGGGCAGTAAGCCCTGTGCCAAAGCCAGCTGTGTACAGGTACCACCATCAGGGATGCTCAGAGGCTTCTGTGATAACAATTGCTCACAATTGCCTGGAGACAAAAAATAAAATCGATACCAACATCCTCTGCAGCTTCATTGGAGAAGGACAGAGATGCTTCTCTGGAGAAAGTGTTGAGATCCATTGCAGAGCAGAACCCCAGAATAGTTGCTTTGTTGCTGTTTCCACATGTAATTATTGCAGTCCTTTCCTATACCCCATGTCTAGTACTGGTCATGGCTGGAGTCATGGCTGCAGTCCAGATGAGCCTTTGGTTCGAAAAAGTGCTGTCAATATGGTATTCCTTTGACATGATCTTTTATGATCTCTCCTGCAGGACAAGACAGCACTGCACAAGAGTGAAGGGGCTGTAACCTGTCCCTAGGGTGCCATTTCTATTTGGAGATGACTATCTTGTACTTTACTGACCTCCCAGATCTCATTGTAAATAGAAGATGGTAGTAGGTGTGCAGTAGAGACCGACAAATCCCTTGGAGACTGTGGTCATTTGTGTGCTGCTTTGAACCCAGCTGTTGTACTTTTCCAAGCCACAGATGGTGATGAGAACAACTGCAGTACATGGTACAACAGTGGGAATATCTGGATGCCAGAGGAGGTTTCCCAGCAGATGGGTGTCTGGGCTTGGGGAAGGAGGAGAGGATGCATCCAGAAATAAAGACTCTTCCCATATAACATGGGTTGGTCAGATACCTGATGGCGGAGTGTTATCTGGATGTTGGTGCTGCTGATGTTCTTTCACGTTTGCACTGGGCTGGCTCACCTAAAAAGGATAGGGAGAAAAAGTATGGTGAAGAGTCTCCACAAACAATCTGTCATCTGGAAATTATTTGCTGAGATCTGGTAACCAAGTGTTCTTGTGGCCATTTATTGCATTCACTAAAAAGAAAGGAAGAGGCAAAAATCATGGTGGTTTTGGTTCTCCTGTATATTTGAACAGCTATAATTAGAACTCTTAAGCTTTAATTAAAAAAGAAAAAAAAAAAAAAAAGCCTGTCGAGGACCTATGTTTCTTAGTTGAGTTAGAAGTTTAATTAAATCATCCTGGTGTCACAGAAGTGTAATCCCAGAGACCAGGTTTCTGCCCTCAGAAACCTATTAGCAGCTACTGCAGACACCTGGCATCATTCATGCCAAACCTTTAGGACCAGAGTGATCCTGAAGCATCAAGTAGGCTCTCAAGCTCATTGCTTTCACCAGCAGACTCAACCAAGCACTCCTTTCAGCAGGACTTTGCAGCTATCCCTAACACAAAATACTGTAAGGGAGCAGAGAAGGCTTCATTTCTGAAGATCTTCTCTCCCTTTCTCTTTTTCCCTTTGACGCTCATTTCTGAAGCAGATTTTTCCCCCTCCTCACCCCAGCTCCTCATATTTATTTTATTACAAGCATTTTCGCTAAAACGATTAACTCAATTTAAAATTTCAACTGTTTCCTTGCCAAGGATTTTAGGAATTTTCATTATTTCCTTTGGGAATTCTGAGACTGCGGTTAGCCAGTTTGGAGTTCAAGACACGAGAAATGCCAGCACAACTGAGGACTTGGCTGTAAAAGCCTTTTCAACATGAAAGAATTCCAGTGTTTCATAAAAGGAAGTGTAGTACTTGAACAGATATGTTGATATAAGTAAGGTCTTAACAAAATGAAAGCCAATCTATTATTGCTTAAGTATCAAAGAAATCCCTTTGTAAAGGTGCTAAGCCCTGCTGAAGGAACACAAAACGTGTCTATTTATTTGTTGTGCATTTAAATGGTTTATGTATGATTAAGGAGCCAAGCCAGTATTACTGAGCTGGCCGGGGTTTTGGAGCTCTGTGGCTGTAGGCAAACATTAGTAAAAAGGTAAAACTTCTCCTCTGCTAGGATGGGTCTGGAGCCTTCAGCAGGGCTGTTATTTAAAAGACATCTCTCCAGCCATGGGAGAATAGGTGCTTTTCTGAAAGGTGGCCTTAAAAACCAGACCCTCTCTGCTGGTTCAGACCTCCAGATCTAAGGGACCAATTCTGACCCCATCAGGCCCTGTGGATGGAGACTGATCTTGGTCTGCTGTTGCAGTGATAAGTCCTACAGCTCTTTGTATTTTGTCTCATAGTAATGTTTTGAGCTGTATCTTGGGGGACGAGTATAGTGCCACTCTCTGCTCCTTCTTTGTGCTGTGCTTGCAGCTGAGGAGGGAGCCCCAGGTCAATAAATCACCCTTGGGGCTGATGCTGGTGGGTAAGAGCTTTGCTTTCATCTGCCTGGAGTGGGCAAAGCACTCCTGGTACAGCCCTGGAGAGCTGCTTCTACAGGGGCCAGGGCTGGAGACAGCCACACCGGCTCTGCATGGCTGCAGAAACCACTCCCCAAGGGGAATCAGCAGCTGTCCCACAGACTCAGCCAGTGCATGCTGGAGTGGTCCCAGGAGCTGGCTATGCCAAGGGCCTGCATTTGACCCTGCATGTGGGGCTACTAAATCTCTCCTCTGGACCTACAGCCAAGCCCCCATCATATGAGCCTTTCCTATCCCATGGCTTGTGCAACAAGTCCTCGAGAACTTTGCATGGTCAGGATCCTGCTCTTCTCATTTATGCAGCAGGGAAACAAACAGTCGGGTTACCATGGGGTCCAAGTGGTGGTGCTGTAATGATAACAGTCTGTGCCTTTCCTCGTCCTTTTGTCCCTAAAACACACTGGGGAGGTAGAAAGTGCCTGCTATTTCTTGGTCATGCCCGTGAGGACATGGAAAAGGCCTGTGAGCAGAAGGTGGGTATCTCAGGATGGTTGAAGAGGTGCCATGCTTTGGCTAGAATCTGCTTTGGCCAACATCTGCTAGCCAGGAGATCAGCTTGGAAACTGGAAATATTTCTTTTGGGAACCTCTGGGTCTGCTGAAGCACTGATCCTCCTGCTGAAAAGTAACTTAATTGGTGACACTTCATAGAAACCCCAGCTGCACAGTTCTCCCAGCTTCCCTATAAAAAAATAAGGACGCCGATGTTTTAACATAAACAGGATGCCGAACACTGATCCAGTGCAGTTCCCGATGGAAACCAGTGTGCTCCCATGCTGTTCTGACGGACCGCAAGCCGTGATGCTTGTCAGCAGGGTGATAGTCCTGAGCAGCAGCTCATTTCCCTCTGCTCTGGGAATGATATCGCCCTAAAATGAGGCCCCAGTACAGCCTCGCACCTAAGGAGAAGTTGAAGTCTTGCTGATGCAAGAGCTTTGCTGAGCAGCAGTGTGTCTGTCCCGGGGTTGATGGTTCCCCTTTCTCTTTCTTACTTCTCCCCATCTTGCGATCAGTGGGACAGCACCTGTTAGATATGAGAAAGAAAAAAAAAGGTTTTTTGTCTGCAAGTTTTCAGAGCCCATTTGGCTTCTTGGTCCCCCGTTTTGCCATGTCACCAAAGTGCCTGGTTTACTGACCCCTCCACCCCAACACCCTCTTTTTGAAAATCAATTCCATCTGTGGTGCCTATAACTGGCCCCCTAAAAATTATCATTCAGAATCATTCCTGGAAAAAAACCAACACACCAAACCCCACAGCCTAGGCCCCCGCTCAGGAGGAGTTTGGCTGAGCCAGATGCAATGCCACCAGCAAGGGACATGAACAATAGGGACTTGGCAGGGGGCAGAACAACGGGGCTGGCAGCAGGCGCTGAGCTCAGGAAAGTACATGCGAGCTCTGGGAGCCGGCAGCTGGGTGCACGTGCCTCTCCGGAGCCTGAGAAACTGCACTTTAACCGAGTCAGGCAGATATTGGGGCTATTTTCTCCAACCAGAAAGTGCTCTCCTACCAAAGGGCACCAAATTAACTCCCAGAAAATGCATCTTCAGCCTCCTGTGCAGAGCTGAGGAACCCTGGGAGATGCTTCTGAGGGGTCCCCGAGCTGGCAGAAAGTAAAGCGGAGGGAAGCCTGCATGGAGAGCAATCCTGGATGGCCTCTTGGGGCTAAGCCCGACTCTGAGAATAGGCGGTGAAAGTCACAGCCAGGTGAAGGTTTGTCAAGTTCTCCATGTATATCCACACATGGGAGAAAACCACATGTGATCTGTCAGAGACAGGTTGGAGAGTCCCCAGTTAATGCAGTCCCACCTGAAAGGTCTTTCTGTTCTCCATTCAAAGTCTCCCCTCACTTTGAATGGTGTCTTTAATCATAAACAAACATGAAGGAAGGTCAGAGTTAAAAAAGGAAAAAAAGCCAAACCCAACAACCAAGCCCCAAAGGAGGCCCCATCCTTTTTTTTTTTTTTTTTTTTTCCCCCTCTCCTGGTGCTAAAAATGCAGGTAATCCTGGTTTTCTTTTCCTGCAACTAAAATTGATGATGATGTCATGTGTGTGGCTGAGCAGAGTAGTTTTCCGACTGGGCAAGTGAAGCTCGAGGATGTATTTAGTATTAATTTATTCACAGCAAATAAATCTTTGGGGCCAGAAGATGGGCAGCCCTGTAGAGCAGATCAAAAGCCGACAGAGCTCAGGCCTGCTCTGCTCTGGCTTGCCCTGAGGCTTTGTGCCCAAAACCAAGGCTTTTGGCACCAAAAACCAAAGGACTGTCCATGCAGGAGGTGGAGGTCCCTAGGGACTAACAACTCCCACTTTGGGGGTTTGGGATACCCCTATTTAAGGTCTCTGAGTAAGAGGGCCATCTGGCCACCAGAAAGGGTAATAAGCCGCTCGTTAGAGCCCTGGCAATTGAGAGAGAAGATTTGCATCTCAGATAATGGCCACCAACAGCCAAGTTGAAGTTTTGTTTTCACATCATAGGAAAAATACCAAGTGCCAAGCCATGTGGTAAACCAAAATAGCTTATGAAGTGTGCAGGTTTTGGAATACGGGTAAGGATGAACCAGGAAGAAAAAAAAAAAAACAAGTAGTTTTATATATAGATACTGAAAACCGAATAAATCACATGACCGAGCCCAAAAAAAGCTTCAGTGAAAAGTTTGTGTCTGGGATTAAGAGCACTAGTCATTACTTTAACTATGTATGGTATGTTCTCGTTTTGAAAAATGTGTACACCAAATATTTTAGCCTTTTCTCATGGAAGGATCCGAAAGGCAAAAAGCTTTTTAGTATTACAAAAATATTAGCCTTTCCAGGACAGTGCTGGCTGGCCGGCTATTTCCTATGGTCCTATATTTTGCTGTCTGTACTTGCATGATCTCCCCTCTGACTCTATGTGGGGGGTTCTGTGAGTTTTTTTGAAGAGGGATGTTCTTTCTACTATTAAAGTCAGCAAAACGAAGGGCTGATCTGAGCTGCATTTGGTCTCTCCCCTGACTTCCACCAGGCCTGGCTGATGAACTCTGAAATCTTTTGATGGGATTTAGTGTGTTTTGGGGCTACTGGATTCTACTGGCTCAAATTTAATACCTGCCTGGGACAGTCCCACAAAGGGCTTTAGGAAGGTCTTGATATGATGCAGCTCTTTCTCAAGTGCCCCATCATGGGCACAAGGATTATTCATGTGGTGTGAACTTACCTGTTTGAAATCACCATCCCGCTGAGAAGAAGCCTGAAGCCTTGAAGGAGAAGGTTGGAGGCTTGTGGCAGCTCCTCTAACCTCGTGCAGAACACGCGAGCCTGGCATCCTAATTGTTCTGGCATCTTTCTTACCACTTTGATCCAGTCTCAGTAGTTTGCTGTCTGGGAAGCTCTGTCAGAGTCATGCAAAGGATGCTGAGAGCAGGATTTGGCCCCTGGTCTGTCAGGTTTATGGATGAACCAGGCTCTGCCTATCTCCTGGATTATTTATATATACGGGGTAGGATTTAGGGCTCTCCAGAACTTGCCAATGTTCTCAACTGTCCCATCACAGCCACCAAAGGGGACATCATGCTGGAGACACATGAATGAAGCCTCTCTCCACTTCTGCAGAAAATGGGCTGCTAATTGACCCAGCCAGGCTTCACCTGTCACGGACAAGGGAACAGCAGGTTGTACCACCTAATAGGCTGGATGTGGGGCCGAGTTCAGGAGGTGTGCTTGCTCTCGCTGATGCTGCCATGAATTGTCATGAGGCCTTTGGGAAGTCACACGGTGTCCCTGCTGATGAAATAGGGAATGACACGGAGTGGCTTGCCATGTGCTTTAAATTCTGTTGACAAACAGAGCCATGTAAAACCAAGGTATCACTCTATTATTATGTATCTCAGTTAGAAAACTTCTCGAAGAGTGTTGTGTTCATCTTTTTGCTTGTTATGTTTTTTTAATTAAAGTAAGCGTTTTTTAAAAACTGGACTTATTGACTGGGCTCAGCAATTTTTCATGCTTCTTCATTTACAACCTCATCCCCTCCAGAAGAAGTAGTTGTTAAAATACTTTAATTGACCAAAAGCTCTGTTGTGCTGGTAATGATGCTTTGGGGGACTTTGATAAATAAATTTTTAAAAAGCAATTTATCAAATTTTGTTTGGCTGTCCCCTGTACAAACAAGCTGCATTGCCTTGCCTAAGCTGGGATTTTGCAGGGCATGGAGCCCCCTGACTTTGCATGGTGGCTTTGCATCCGTGCAGCTTCTTTTGCTGCTGTGAGCAGTGTTTGAGACTTGCACAGTCTTCACTACACTGCGGGAGCTACATCAGTGCCAGAGTCCTCCGTCTAGACAAGCCCTTAAACCTGATTGCTTCATTCCATTACTGATAAAAAGCACTAGACGTGGAATGAGTTTTCCTCTCCATCCTTTTTTTTTTTTTTTTTCCCCTTATATCCCCGAGGAAGGAAGACTTGATTTTTTTCTGATCCACCCAAAAGAAACCACAGTAACCACAACTGCAATTATATATATATATCTTTTAAAAAAACCCAAAAACCTTTCTGGCAATTCTTTCACATTCTTTTTTAAGCTTCTTTGCTACATGTAGAACAATAAATGATTTTAAAATGAAACATAAAGGCATCTGTTTGCACTATATTTGAAATTAAATTGGATAAAGCTGAGAGTGAGCAGCTAGTGACTAATACCAAACAGTGCCCAAGTAATAGTATGACGAAGTTAACAGGACCCAAGTTAAGCTAAGTTTCTTCCTAAGGCAGGAAAGACTCCTTTTCTTAGCTCACTCTAAATGTCACACTGACTTTTTGCAAGATGGGGCCAAAATATTTATTTTCTAAAGTTATTTTTGGTAGAGAACTGTTTTAGGATTTTTTCCTTTGTCCTAAGAAGATGACAAAGCCAATTAACATTGACACCAAGGGATTATTGTCTGGTGACTCGGATGATACAAAGCCATCACCAATATAAAATTCTCACATCAAAGTATTTTCGTGACTTACTGGAGAAAACAGAGCACAAACCAAAAGTGATGGAAAAGAAACATCTGGATGTTTTGCTTGGTTTTATCCCATCTGCCCATTCGTTTAAATTGGTTGTGCTGTATTATTGTTTCCAGTGAGGCCGAGCTCTAACTGGTTGATGGTTTGGGGGATGCAGGACTGGGGAAAAAGTGAATTTGCAAAGAATCACTCTACTCTGGCCTGGAAGATGCTCTGTGACCATGGACATGGGATGTGGTAGGTGGGTGGCAGATGGACTTGGTGAGTATCACCGAGGGGCCGAGGCATTGCATCCAGAGGTGAGAAGCCCGTCTCCCCCACAGAATTAGTTATCTTGCACAGTAGTTCCTGCAATATTCTTGATAGTGAGAGACACTTTCTATGGCTGTCTGCATTTCCAACAAACTGCCCTAACAGGTAGGCTTTGAGCTGGCAGTCCTCATTTCTGCAAGCATCCCATTGTCTTCAGGCTCCTGGAGGGAGAGCAGATGACCAGGAAGGCAGCTGGCAGCTACGGTTACAGCCACAAACCTTCCACTGAGATACACGGTGCTGGATTTGATCTTATCATCTCCACAATTAAAAAGAAGTATCAGTTCCATGGGGCCCATAACCACAGCACTGGTGTAATTACAGCAGTCTCACAGCGCATTCACACTGCAGGATTATCCCTGTCCTGCCAGCTATAAATTATGTACTAAATACAACTCATAATGAAAAAAATGGCATTCTCAGAGCAGCTACCAAGAACATTTTAAGTGCTTGGTTATTGCAAAATGATGGAGCATTTGTAATGAGGCCATTGTTATGGTTTGGTTCTCTTTTGCACTTGGAATGGTGGTGGTGGCAGGGAATTTATCCTTTTATTTTCACATGTTTCTATCTTTTTTAAGGCTTTTAGCACTCAATAAAGCTTAGATTTTCTTGACAATATTCAGACAAGCTAGTGAATGAATCTGAGTCTTTAGCAATCACAAACTGACTTTAAATGAAATTTATATTCTGAATCTGAGAATATTTAGTCCTTTCTAACTTTATATTTTTTGTCTGTCTGCATCACAAATCAGAAGTATGTGCAGAGCAAGTGCCCATAGGTGACCCTGGGGGCTATTTGCTTGTTTTGTTAGGTAAAAGAGGAAAACATGGTGATTATTCATCAGAACCAAAGGCCTCTGTGCCCATGTAACAAGCAGAGATCTGGGTTTACATCAGTTCTTTCTGTTTTCTCTAAGATAGCTTCTTGAATCAGCAACATCTATACTATTGCCTTGACCTGTTGATGTGGGAAGACTTTTCCTAACTGGAGTTAAGGACAGGCTATCCAAGACTGAACGCTGATGGACATAGGTGTGCTCAGTGGGGTATCCACAGTTTCCACACTCCTCGATAGTTTTGGTGCCATACTGAAAAGAAAGGGAAACTCAATCTTCATGGGCATTTTTGGGTATTTTGCCTATAACTGTTTGTGCTTTTCAAGGTTTCATTGCTATTATGTATAAATATTTCTGCTACACGTGGTCTTATGCCTCAGAGATGGGACAGGAGTTGGTTTGTGAAAAGTTAGATTAATGAGCTGAAAATGCTCTTCTGAGCCGAGAGATGATTTTGGCCCTTTCCCTCCACTTTAAATTCAGTGCTAAGGACCAGCCTGTGACTGAACAAGTATCAGGAGCCTGATCAGTCTTGTCCTTTCTCTTGAACTAATTAATCTTGAGAGTTAACATGGGTGATGCACCCAGCTCTTGATTGCTGCAAGTTGGGACGCCGTGAACTCTGAGAGCACCACTTACAAATGAATCTGTGAAAACACACAAGGAGGATAGGATGAAGAACAGAAAAAAACAGTGATTTTTTGGCTATTGTGCCAAGAAAGGGCAGGCAGAAGATTGGTCTCTGATGACTTCTTTATCTAAGGAATGGGTGTTTTATAACCTGAAAAATCCAGTCACAGAATAAGAGCATTTGCAGGTAGAGGAGTGGGTTTACTGAGCCAATCCAGCCAAAATTTTTTCCTCTCTTTGAAGGTAAAATGGGATAAAAAACTAACCAAAAAAAGAAAGAAAATAATTTAAGTATGTTCCCACAATCACAGAAATATTGGTGTGAAGGGATCTCTGGAGGTCTGTAGGTTCTGCTTGGAATGGGATCCGATCAGCGATGACTTTAGCTGAGCCTTGAAAACCTCCAAGGATGGAGATTGTCACCACCTCCTGAGTGACCTGTCCCAGTGATGCACCACCTTCTAATGAAGGCTTTTCTCTTAATGTTGGATCTGAACCCCTTGAACTTCAAGACCTTTTTATAGTGTCTCTCCTTACTGAGAAGGGGCTCTGATAAAGCCATGTTGGTGGCTCTCCTAGTTTCAGAGATATCCCTCACAAACTGAGGGTATGCCCAAAACTGGACATGATATCCCAGGTACGGCCTCATCTCTGCTGTACTATTTGATCTGTGAGATCTACCAGAAAAGCAGGACTGGGGTGTATTCAGGCTCTCCATAGAGGAGGGACACCAAAAGTCAGAGCAGACTCAGGCAAGTTGTTCCTTGCCCGTGCTGCTCCTTATGGGTCTTAGCTGGGATGGTTTGGATTTGGGTCTGGATGGAAGACTCTCAGATTCCTGAGTGTTTGTAGACAGAGCTGTGTTTGGATTGGGTTTGTGAAGTTTGTAGTGGTCCACCAGAGCGAGTTTTTTGTTCTAGTAAATGTACAAACAAGCAAGCAAACAAACAAAAAAAGAAGCGGAAGGAAAGTCTGAGCTGTTCCACCAGTGATGGGATTAATAAGTCTCGGTTTCCTATGGCTTTGTGATTTGAATATGAGTGGCCATGTGGATTTGATAATATTTCACAAGAGCTGATCTCCTGCTTCAACTTTTCTCTCTGGTCACCCTTTTATTTTTTCACTGACCTTGTAGGAACTTAACATCTTGAAGACCTCATCAAACCCAACCAAAACCAGCCAGGGAATTCCACAGTAATTGGTGAGGAGTGACGGGCAGATGGACACCTAATCTGATCAAACAAGGCCTTGTTTCTGTAAGAAGCTGGGCTAAAAGAGCGTAGATGGAGGTCATAAGATGTCTATGTGAAGCCTGTGTTTATTAATATATAGATGGGCCCCTGTCTGCCTCTCAGCAGAAGAATTTGCTGTTCCCTTTATCAGAGGTACTGTGACTTATAAGAAGAGAAGTAATTGAGAGGGAAGAATAATATGTTAGAAAGGAAAGAGTTTGCAGGTTTGGGACTATACTTGTTCAGACTCTGAGATTACTGGCCTCAAGGCTGAGAAATAATTACTTTGAGAATTTCAGAGGAAAAAATTTCTTAAGAATAGTGGATAGGGGGAAAAGTGCGAGGAAGAAAAGGGTTAATTTTGTCTGCACCAAGACAGCCATTTCCTCACTTCCAGCTGAAAACCATGAGGCAGAAATTGCAATTTCAGGAAAAATACATAAAATGAAAAGCGTGTCCACATTTATAAGTGGCCGCTCTGACACAAGGAGCGAGAAGGTGGCGGGAAAAGCCAGCCTGAGTAAGATGGCAAACAAACAAACAAAAGCACTTTGAAGGTGGGTGGCTTCCATGTCAGACTGTTTGCCATTGACTAAAACAAAGTCATTCTGTGGTTTGTAATTGAGCGGATGAAATGGGAGCGTATGGGTCTTTGATGATGGGTGTGGTTATACGGCATTTAGCAATTTTGGCGTGTCCTGCTAAGTATGGAGCGGTCCGTATCGTAGCTCTTTAGTTTGGCCTGCGAGAAGTCCAAAGTATGAGTTTGGGTGTCAGCTAAGTGAAAGCAAATCTCTTCAAAGTGAGAAGGACCTAAAGCAGAGGGACTACTGAAAAGAAAAAACAAAAAACCCCACTCTTCTGAGCCCGTGGAGATAAACCCGTGGGTTAAAGGCTCTGCCTGGCTACTCTTGCTCTCTTCTCCTCAGGAGCTTCCCAAAGAAGTCATCGGCAAGGCGGTGCTTCCCAGCGTGGGGTGGCAGAGGAAACAATGAGTCAGGTGAAGAGTCCCAGAAGAGCGTTTCATAAGCCCTTGGAAGGGAAACCGTGCAGTGCTGCCTGAAATAACTCTGGGGTTGAGAACCAGAGAGCTCAGAGAGCGGCAGCCAAAGCACACTGGCCTTGAGGAACACGGCCAAGCAAGGCGAGGGAAGCACGGGCCTGGGTGGTGAGCTTACCCGTGAGGAAGACAGGAGATGCCAGGTCTGTTACAGGGCCAGGCTCAGTCAGGGCCACCCCGAATCCTCTGTTCCCCAAGTCCTCAGCCACAGTGATGGGGTGGAAGCAAGGACAGAGGTATCGAGTTGCTTTAGGCATGCTTTAGGCTTGCACACAGGCCTGGAAAGAGGAAGATCAAGGTGACCACTGGTGTTGGCTGGAGAGGGCACCCCACTTCTACCTGCCAACCATCTTGCATCCCTGCATGAGAGAGAGGGGAGAGGGAAGGGAGCAGATCGAGGGGAGGAAAAGTTTGCAACAGGGTTCATCTTGCTGAGGTCAACACCACCCTGACTCCCAGGGGAATAGGTGTAGAACCCCCACCGTGTGTCATCCAAGAGGAACTGAACCATGACATTCATGTTCAATGTTATTATAAACAAAGAAGTACACACTGAAGAAGAATGCAGGGCTTCAATACCAGCTTGGCAATTTTTACACCCCAAGATTTTATATTTATTTCCTCTTTATATGCAAGCCACCTAAAATGATCAGCTTCTATGGTGACATTAATAGGTGTTTGATAAATTTTGGAGACTGGAAGTTGGTTAGGAGCATAATTTCAGGCTAAACCATACAGGCTCCCTCCTGTGGTATAATTAAGGTCTGTCAAGCAACTATGTATGTTACAATATGCTCCATAATTCAACACAGGATAGAGCCATCTGCCATGTCAGGATTCATATATATCTATAAGAAATTTAGCTTTGGATCTTGCTCTGACAGTGTAAGGATCGGTTACAAGATTAGAGCTTCACTCCTTTGCACAATACTGTGACAGAAAAGAAATCAAGCTGTAGAATTCAAAGTCAATCCAATTTGTATAAATAGGCACTGCAAAAATTCAGAGCTGCTGCTAACCACACGTGGCTTAGGCTGGACTTCTAACTTACATGGCAGTTCCTTGCTAGCATAGATGCTTCCAAGCCAAAACACGGCATTACTGGTCATATGGTGTGTGGAAAGCACCAACTGCCCTTGCTCTAATTGCAGGGAAGGGATTGAGGATTAGGAGTTCTTTGAGTTCAAGATGGCTGAGAGCTTCATGCCATTTGTACATACATCAAAGACTGCGTTTCTCCACAACTCATTAATTTGGGTTGGAAATCTCACAAAAGCAAGTTTTCCAGAAATCCTGTGTTCTGGTTTACTCAGACAGTGGCAATTGAAGGTGACAGCAGACCTTGGTCTGGGCTGGAAAAAAGTACAGAAGCAGACAAATGTGGTATTGGTGCCCTGTAGTAAGCAAAAAAAAAAGACCTTTGATCAGAGTGACTTCAGTATATAGCACCTGAAGGGGACTTGCAACCACTTCTGTGTATCAGCCCCAAGGTAGGAGCCAAGGATACAGGCTGTGAGATGGGCACATGGGCACAGTCCACCCATATTGAGGTACCAGGGGTGAATTAACACCGATGCAGGAGATTATAATACATATGCCCACAACCCACATGCCTGTAGAATAGGTTACCAAACATATACTTCAGTCTTCCAAACACTTGGTTTTGGCTTTGAGAAAAAGGTTGGTTTGTGCTCTTCAGATCAGTGCAGGAGGAAGATCAGACCTGTGGGAAGATGCTAGACACAGAGCACTACGTGGGAAAGCTCTGAAGAAAATCATCCCGGCGTGCTAAGACCTGGCCACCTCTGAGGGAGCTGATGTGAGGCAGGGAGAAATGTGTAGGGCAGCTTGAAATAAAACTTCAAAGGGCAAAGTCAGACACTTGTACCTCACTGTATCACATTGCGCAACTTTTGACTGCAGCTATTGGATTCGATATTACGTCTCCTGACACCAATGTCCAAACACCACCCCCCAGGGTATCTCAGCCCCAAGATACATACCTTCCATAATTGGGGGTTTAAACCAGACACGGCGCATTTCTAAGCCACAGGCCACTTTCTGCCAGGTGGCACAGCCGAGGGACAGGGCCTGGCACCAGTGTGGAAAACATGGGCCAGGACTCAGGGCAACTTGGGTCAATCAAAGGCCGAGTCTACTGTCTCCTGGGAAAGTTACACTGCCAGAGGCTGGCAGCGTCCAAGTCACATCAGATTGTTCCCAATGTCTTACCATGGCAGGAGACAATGCCAGTGAGGAGACAGCCCAGGGCTCAAGAGTGTGCAGCAGGCCCTGGCTCTTATGTTCTTTTGCTCACTATCTTTGGTCTATTCATTTCCATTTCTCTGTGCCTCAGTTGTCCTGGGTGCAAGGCAGAGATAAATAACGCAGTTTTCAAGCAGAATTGCATTGGAGTTGGTGGAGTCTCACCTGTGTGAAGGCATTAGCTGTAAAACCAGAATTGGGCCCTTTCCCTTGGGAGACAACATTACAAATTCCATTTAGATTATTTAAAAAGCATAGCGATTTGGTTACATAACTAAATCCAGGGCAGAATGAACCGGAGTATTTTGCTTAAAAGGCCAACATGTAAACTAGCTGTTTTGCTTAAAATAAACAGGACTCTCCAGAGGACAGAATTTCTCACAGTCTCCTCTGGGCTGGCTGTGTTCCTGCAGGACATTGCTCCAAAGCAAAAGGTTTAGATGCTCTGGGGCCTATGGCGATACGAACACGCATTGCCTCCAGCTGGTGAGAAAAGTTGAAGGTTATTACATTTCACAGACAGGATGAGGCCTCCAGAGACTCTGACTGCTCAGCAACAAGTGGTACGTTAAAAAATTCGTGCTGATATTCATTATGAAATGATGCCGTGAGCAGTAGCCCGTGCTTTGCTTCAAACATTTCTCAGGAAAGTCATTAAAATGAAGTAACATGGCTGAAAACCTTTTCTTTTCTTCAAAGCACTTGGATATGCTGGAGATACCTGTGGTTGCTCTTCCCCATGACTAGGTGAACCTCAGTCTTTATCTGGAGATTGCTGCTGGCAACGTTACAGCACCCTGCTAGAAATGTGATGCTCTGTCATTGCAGCACAAGTCTTAATGATCTTGGAGAGATGGATACAGTGTGTTGAGTATTGGAAAGCAAATCAGAGCAACATATAGTCAGGCAGCCATTTCTTAGGCAAGACCAGATGTTTTAGCAACTGAAGTGTACTGAGACAATGCCGCTGAGAAATGTCATTGTACTGAAACAGTCCTGCCTAATCCCTGCCCAGAGAGAGTATGTTCATGTTGCAGGTATGGATGCTGGCTGAAAGAAGTAGGGTCGGGCCTAAGTCTGATGAAGGTAAAGGATGGCCCATTGCTTTCTTCCAGCTCATGTTTATTTGGCTTTTTTCCTGAGTGTTTCCCTTTAGACATATTTCAGTAGTAGCTTTTGACAGATCATGGAGGGAGAATCACACCTCCTGGTATATCCATCCATCACTGATCTGAGAAACAGCTGTGTGCTGAGAGGTGGAGTCTGGTGGAGGAGGGTATCTGCAGAGAGTGGTGGTTGCTCTGCTGCAGCTTATTAGCTAGGCTGGGGCTTCTTTTATAAGGAGAGAGGCAGTCTGGGCTACTATTTTTCATGGCAGGGAGAGGCAAATAAGAACTGTGGGATACAACAGCTATTTGCTCTTACAGAATCCTGATGCTGAGAGCAGCTTGAGGGGGAAGCAAGACACCTTGCATGAGGCAAATCTAGGCTAACCTACACCTACAGAAAAGTCTTCCCATTACCATCAGTTCGTGAGAGTCATTAATGTCTCAAAGCTAGGCATTGGATTGCTTTTTATCTTATTCTCCTTTCTGTCATCTACATGGATTTTTGTCTCCTTCTTTAGCTTTCTCCGGAAACAAAATTTCTGAACTCAAATATTATGTTCAGCTGGAGAACTGGTAAAAGAGACAAGGACCTAGTGAGGACCAGTATCTCCTCCTGGGCCAGTCCTGCTACCAGCCCAACGAGAGTAACTATGTCTTCAAGCCAGGGAGGGGATGTAGGAGAGTCCCCCACATGCACTGACAGCAAGTGGAGCTGAAAGTGCTGCTGGTAGGTGTCATAGAGACATGCAACATCAACTGTTAAGAAAAGCATTATCACCAGTATGTTACTTATGGAAGCAGATGTCTGAAGTCTTTCTTAGCCCACAGCATTTAGGTGGTCTGGTGGTGGATGTGCAAGAGCACAAGTGCTCCGTTTCTCTCAGCATTGTAGCATTCTTTGGTCAGAGAATAATTCTGTATAATATCATAATTAGGGCCGTGTTTCAGCATTAACAGAAAATTCAGCTTGGACTCCTGTGACTCAGCACTGTGGCATATTACTCCCTCTCAGCTCCCTGCGAGCCATTGTCTCTTAAATTTGAAACAGAAGGTTGGAAAAACAGAGAGCCCTGACCTTTTGGGAAGGTTGGGTTTTACACCACGCGGAGGGGCTGGCGGGGGGAGGAAGCCTCCAATTCAGTTTACCAGCGAGGAGCTGAAACAGAGCAGCCAAAAGGATGTGGCTAAGGAAGCTGAGGGCAGCGTGGCCATAGGCAATGACTTGTGTGCATGGCGGGGAGCCGGGGAGAGGGATGTAGGTGGAGTGACGGATTCAGCAAAAATAAGGTTGAGCCCTTCCTTGTCCAGTGGGTGTCACATTTGACTGAGATAGATACTGCACTAGGGGTCCTGGGTGGACGTGCTGGGTGTTTAGGAAGTACCTGCATGAGAGTTTGGAGGCTGCAGAGCATTTGCTGTGGTGGTTTTCTTAAAAAAAAAAAAAAAATAGCCCCCTAAAAACAAAGCCAAACTGTAAAATAACAATGTGTTGAATTAATTCTGCTATCCGGGAACACTGAGTGTCTAGTGGTGAAGTCCCAGGAATGTGATTCTGCTGCTTCGCAGTTCACCCTCATGGAGCCTGGGGGTGGTGCATTGTCTTCCAGCCACACGCTGAGGGCCCGGGAAGAAGGAAAATGCATGTGCGTCTCACAGGAAAGTCAAGATGTCTGTGTTTCTTGGTCACAGGCAAAGGATTAGTAAAGCACCATTAACCCTACTATAAAAACACACCAGCTAGGGCTTCTTTCATCCCAAACAAAGTTTATAAACACACCCTTATCACTCAGAGAATGTTTATCTTCATGTGCTATAAGCGGATTCCAAGAAAGCAACAGTAGCTAATGAAATTAAATATGATGTTTGGAGATACATTTTCTTCATTTAACTAACTATGCATGCATGTATGCGTGCATGTGTGTGTGAGTATTTTAAGAAAAAAAAGCAACACTGTGGTTTGGTTTAGCCTAAGCATCCCATTCCCACATTAATTAAGCAGCCTGACTAATACACATGTAGGAACAGGAAAGAGAAGGAATGAAAAACCTTCTCTTCTCTTCTCTTCTCTTCTCTTCTCTTCTCTTCTCTTCTCTTCTCTTCTCTTCTCTTCTCTTCTCTTCTCTTCTCTTCTCTTCTCTTCTCTTCTCTTCTCTTCTCTTCTCTTCTCTTCTCTTCTCTTCTCTTCTCTTCTCTTCTCTTCTCTTCTCTTCTCTTCTCTTCTCTTCTCTTCTCTTCTCTTCTCTTCTCTTCTCTTCTCTTCTCTTCTCTTCTCTTCTCTTCTCTTCTCTTCTCTTCCCTTCCCTTCCCTTCCCTTCCCTTCCCTTCCCTTCCCTTCCCTTCCCTTCCCTTCCCTTCCCTTCCCTTCCCTTCCCTTCCCTTCCCTTCCCTTCCCTTCCCTTCCCTTCCCTTCCCTTCCCTTCCCTTCCCTTCCCTTCCCTTCCCTTCCCTTCCCTTCCCTTCCCTTCCCTTCCCTTCCCTTCCCTTCCCTTCCCTTCCCTTCCCTTCCCTTCCCTTCCCTTCCCTTCCCTTCCCTTCCCTTCCCTTCCCTTCCCTTCCCTTCCCTTCCCTTCCCTTCCCTTCCCTTCCCTTCCCTTCCCTTCCCTTCCCTTCCCTTCCCTTCTCCTCTCCTCTCCTCTCCTCTCCTCTCCTCTCCTCTCCTCCTCTCCTCTCCTCTCCTCTCCTCTCCTCTCCTCTCCTCTCCTCTCCTCTCCTCTCCTCTCCTCTCCTCTCCTCTCCTCTCCTCTCCTCTCCTCTCCTCTCCTCTCCTCTCCTCTCCCCTCCTCTCCCCTCCTCTCCCCTCCTCTCCCCTCCTCTCCCCCTTTCTCTCTCTGCCTTTCTGAAGCCAGCTTAGAGAAGGCTTTTCAGATCATGCTCTGGGAGGATTCTGAACACATCTGTAATTTATGATCACTCACTTTAGAAGCGATTAACAGCAGCAGAAACCTAATTACAGACTCCCTGGATGAGTGCAGTATCCTTTGGGGCTCCAGTTTTAATTGTTTTCTATTTACATTCAAGTTTCCAGGGGCTAACTGCCTAGCAAAGACCCCCAACTAACCCCTTCTACTAAAAGCTTCATTTATTCTTAATAACATGTTTATAGACCTAGCCTCATTTTTCATGAGAAGGTCACGTTTGTTATCCGTGGTTGTTAGGGAAATGATTAAGGAATCCCGGAAACAGTAGAAGTTCCTACTAAGGAACTGAACAAATATCTGTTAATAAAATGCTCTTTCCAGCCTGTGAACAGCCATTCATGAATGTCGACGAGAGGATGCGTGTGGCACATGGGATCTGTACCAGGGAGAAGAGCAGGAACTGCCTGCATGGTTCAGCTTAATATGCTCTAATTAGTCCTCTTGGCCTTGACCAAAACATAAATTACTGCCATCAGTGTTGTTTTTTGCTAAGGGGAAAGTGGAATAGGTTCAACCCACCTCACAGAGGTAGGAAAATATTATTGCAGACAATAAATTTGTCAGTACTTTATTTGGGGAACTTGAGTGCAGTCACTCTGTCGTGCCAGCATCCAGGCAAACGCGGAAGCTTTCAGATAGAAAGATAAAGCTGTAGAAAGGTCTCTCAAAAGAAAATCTCCTTAAGCAAACTGGAAGCACAGATCCCACTGAGGAAGACTGGTGAATTTGCATTTCAGGTTTACTTATTTGTATTAAAACTAGAGTGATCATTCATGGGCGAAGATCTCAGTGTGGTAGGTCCTATATCACTTCACATCAAATATGTACCATGGTGTTAAAATGTTCATGACAGCTTTAACAGAATGTTTAATGCGAATTAAAAAAAAAAAAAAAAAGAAGTTTATTGCAATTTCATTTCCTATTTTTTACTCTGTTTTTACTAGCTGCATTTTGGTCATCTTGATTATTGTGTGTCTAAAAAAGGGTCTTAAGGTGTGACTTTCAAGGGGACTTCTAGTTTTGTTGGAGGAACTTAGATGCACATTTAGATTAATGTGAATCACTGCACATCAACTGAGCCTTGACAAGGGGAGCAGTAGATGTTCCCCCAGATGTCAGGCAAAGAACATTTCCTTGAGTCCCTCTGAAGGGCTTTTCAGGACAGCCTTTAACTCATGAGAAATATTGAGCTAGACCCAAGCAACTATTCTCAAGAAAAAATTTGGTGGAAGCTGGTACATTCCTCCAAGAAATTCAGTTTGGACTCATTATTTTCTGATGAAAACCCCATTTGTCACAAGGATATTCCTGACATCTCTTCCCTGAATAGCTTACTTTCCCTTCATAAAAACCGAGCAATTAGATTACTTAATATTTATAGTAAGGAAAGGCACAGTCCTGCTTCCAGACCCTTTTTTGGGTGCTCATAAACACAACCTTCAGCCACAATCTTTTCATCATCATCTGTTGTAGACAACCTGCAGAGGACACAGGATGTGCTGATAGTCCAGACTGGACTATAAGAGCTCACTCTGTCTCAGAGTCTCACTAGTCTTGTTTGAGCCTGCAAAACTTAAGCTTTTTGAAGCTCATTTACAGAGCCGTGGCTGCTTAGTTCAAAGGCTAGCAGCCAAGTTTCTCTTCTGGAGGACATGTCAGTCCCCAAGGTACTAACCATGGTGGCAATGAAGAGGCAGAGCAACCCCACCCTGCTGTAAAAGTTGCTGTGTGGGTTTGAGTAGCAATGTTGGACAAAGTGGTGCTCCCCCTTGGAGAGGACTGAGTTTGGCTAAGTGTGCGATGAGCACTGGGCAGCATAAGGCTGGGCTGTCATGAAGCATGGAGGAAAGAATAGTTAATTGGTCCTGTGACTTTCAGTGAACTTCGTGTGTCAAAGGACATTCTTGCCTCTTTACTAATCACAGTGCTCATTCCAAATGGGAATACTGACCGGCTGGCTGTATGGACAATCACGGACAACTACACGCCCCCCACCTTTGGTACATGCTTCCTTGCCTTTGGGTTGTGGTGGACAGTGCAACAACTCATGGAAGTACATGGCTGGGGGATCTCAAGAGGTTTCCTACCTCAGCTTGCTGCAGTGATGCAAGGGTAAGTCCTTCTGGACCCTGAGATGGAGGGTGTGAACCACCAGCCCATCCTCCCACATTGGCTATGAAAAATAAGCAAGGTCTGATGTCTTTAAAACAGCCTTTTCTTTACAAGCCCATTGCCCTGTCCCTTACTGCAGCCTTCTCTCTAAATCAAACCAACACCATTCTTCCAGCCTTTCCCTGTAGGTTATGCATCCTTTTTGCATCACTTCCACCATTCAACTCTTTTTGGACTCTCATTTTTCCCTTGCTTCTCCTGGGAGATCTTGAGATATACATAAATGTTCCTGGGGACTCTAACAGACCATTTTCTGCTGAGTGACACTGCTGGAAACCCAGAGCAATCCCACTCACTGGAAACACTGAAGTCAGTGGAGCTACTGCAGCATACACCAGTGGGAGTTGAGCAATGTCCTGAGCAATTTCCCTGCGTGTTTTCCTCCCCTTCTGTTCCTGTTCTCTTCCAAGGGGGAAAGTGAGAAAGAGATGAATGGATGTGTGAACCATGCAAACACATCGACTCCCTCTAGTGGCTTTGACTCCATATAGAAGCTAATGGCTCGTTCCTTCATCTCCAGCCACACAGGTTTGTGGCCTGAGAATCAGAGGATCTGGGTTCATGCATGACAAGGGACACTGTTGAAAGACTTGTCATGCTATTAGATGCTTTTGCCTGAGGAGTGAGCTGATTTGGAGAAGAAACATCTCACGTGCATTAGGAGGAGAAAGCAATGGAGGCAAGAGCTCCTTGTGAGTATGGAGGGCCCAGAATACACTCAGGACCAAGTGCATGACAGCCTTTTGCTTGCGCTGCCTCTTGTAGAGAGCGCTTTGTCCAAAAAAGGCTTTTATTAAGATTTTTCAAAGCCCTGTTACCAGAGCTGCTTTGATTTGCCAGTCTTGTCTGCCCTGTGTTGATGATTTTGTTTGGGGCTCTCATTTCTTAGCTCCATTGAAGCATACATACGAGCGACAGCTTCTTCCTTTTGTACTGAAAGAAGTCCTGTGGTTATTTCTGCAGCTTCAGTAAGCTCAGCACCCCCAGCATCATTCCCAATATCCTCTTCTCTGAATGCATGAACGCAAGAGTTAAATTAGTTTTACTTTTTCAGTAAAAAGCCTTATTAATTTTTTAATTTTTTTTTTTACCAATACCACAGCTCCCTAAGGGATATTTTTTTCTCTCCTAGAAACAAAAGAAGAGAATTGCTTCAAATTGTAGCTCAGAGGACAATGTCAAAGACACGCTCATTAGCTAACTAGGTCCTCAGTGTAAAGATCCCAACTGTCCCTCTAGATTTCCTTGGTTCCCTGCAATCCCCGGTCCCATTACTGGCATTTGGGCAGCTATGAAGTCTTTGCATGCTCACACTGCAGTCGATGTGAACAGACGCACACTTTCTTTAAGAATATAGCTTTTTTTAGCATGGTTTGCTGCTGGTCTTATTCACTGGCCATCACTGGGACCCAAGTCTGAGGCTTGGCCACGGTTGTCAAATCTTCTAATAACCCCACTCTGAGACCACCATCAGCACAGTCCACACGTCCTCCTCTTGCAACATTCCCCACAGTGGTGTCTTGTGCCCCTGTCCTCTCCTGGCTCCGTGTTGCACCCCTTCCCTTGGAGCAGTGTTTCTCACCTCATCTTTTCACTTCACACAGGGCTTGCTCCTTGCATTGCAGTGCTGGAGCATCTGTACCTACAAGCCCTTCTCATACCTACAGCTAAAATTTACTGGTGGTTTCTGCAGCACACCTCGAAGATGTGTTTTCTTCTGTCCATCAGTGGATGGACTTTGTTCAAGCTCTTCAACATTACTGCAACGTTGTCTCTGTCTATTGCAACCACTGCTGCCCGACTAGAAAGCTCCTGCAAATGTAACTGTTCCAGCATGTGACTTTCACCATGTCATGCCACCAGTGCACTTCCTAGATGGTTCCCCATCTCATTTGTACCAGTCCTTTTTGTCCCTTATCCTATTCTCATGCCATTTGTCACTTCCCATTCAGTATCAAGAAGCTTTGCACAGATCCCTGATGCTCACCTTTGTTGCACATGTGCTGGATTTTGTGCTCTGTCCCATGCTTCGAGGAAGCAACCAAAACCCCTGCATGTATGTACCTCATAGATCTCCTGACAATACTCCTTTAAAGTGTCTTTTGCGACAGTGCTAGGAAAAAATGCACAGAAGTTGGGCAATGGCCTGTCACATTGAACGCTCCTATGCCCTTTTACAGTGGAGCTAAGAATAGAAGAAATGCCAACAATAATAATTAGGATGGGCTAATTTGTATTATTTTTCCATGGAAACTGGAGTGTTTCCGTCAGTGTGATGTCTTGTACAGAGGCTTCCTTCTGCAGCCAGAGGAGATGGAGAGGCACAGTCTCTGCAGGGTGACTCAGACCCTTTTCTCATTGAAGCCGAGGGGTCTGGACCACACAGCTGAGCTCAGGTGAGATCGATCCCTTGGGGCTGAAGGGAGGTGAAAGTTTGCAGCTGCCTAAACCCCAGTGCTTTTAATAGAACGGAAACCATTTCAGGCTGTCTGAAGAGGCAGCCCTCAAATTCTTGATGTGAGTTTTGGTTTTCCTTTTGTAAATGAAGTTAGCAATCCCAATTCCTGACCAGTCTTTGTTTGCTGACAATGTAAACTCCTGGGGCAAGGGTACTTTTTTCTCCGATTGCAGCAAAGAGCTTGGCTGCTTGCTCATCCTCTCTTGCTTGGGCCTCTGGCTGCTGCAAGGGCACGAAGGGATCATCATTTTCAGTTTACAAACACAGGCATCTCCTATTTTTTTGTGGTTTCCTGCTGAATCTCCAGACTAGGACACTGGAAAACATACAATTAGTAAATCTTCAAAACCCCAGCTGAAACAATTACAACTCCATGCCTGTGCAACAGTGAGATGTCGTTGGATAACGTAATCACAGCTTTACATGGCTGCTGCTGATCTCTTGGTTTATAATGATTTCATTTCCCCTCTCCCACCTCCTTTATATTTTCTATTATGTAAAACCCTAAGAACTAATTACAAGTGGGTGGATCAAAGATCATACATTTTAATTTTCCTTCCAGCCTCACCCACTCACGGTGAGGAATCCAGCATAACCCATTAAACTGTAGGTACTTGCTGACAGAAAGGGAACCATCTGCTGAAAAACTTCTGTTAATTATTTTGGAACACACTAACGAGAAGAAAGTACAGGCCTGTAATGACCTTTCCCTTGGTGGCAGAATCCACTGCAAAGTAGACAGTTGTGGCTTGAAGCCAAAAGTTAATGGTTAGTATTGGCACAAAAGACTCAAGCGTACTAGTATTTATTAATTTCCCCGTAGTGGAGAAAGTATTCCAGGCATTCTGAGTATAAAACTTCCTAGCACCTGCACAAAACCAAGCTCCAAAATATTCATTTAGAGCATTATTCAGAGTCCCTTAGAAAATGTGGACTTCACATGTTTACTTCCTTGTGGTGTTCTTTTTGTTTTGTCACATCTGATTTGGTCAAACAACCTTTTGTTTTGTTTAGCAATGAGCAATATTTACACAGGGCTTTTTTGGCATATAAGAATCACAATTATTTCATGTCCCTGAGGCACAGAGGTTGATGGAAACTTATGCCCCTTGTAGACACATGGACTGGTCGCTTATACATTTTATTTTTATCTATTTTGTCTGTTTTAGTGCAACTGAATAAACTGGCTTTTTCTTTGCCCTTTCTGGTAGATGCCTGCTGGGCTTAATCCAGAGCTCATGGAGGTTTCTGTAACTCTCCTTTCTGTGGAGCTGAGCAGACTTTGGATCACCCCTCAGAGTATCTGGATATCTTGAGTATGAATTACCCATCTGCCTTAATACTTAAATGGTGTGAAACTTCACTGTATTTCTTAATATGTTTTGCAAAAGAGTTGTGCCACTGTTTTGAGGGACTAAAACAGAAGAAGGATATCCCACTGAAACCTGCAGAGTATTTCGGCTACAGCTCTGTCCCTAGATGCTAAAATATTGAACCTCTGAACTGTGTTTTAAATTAGACGAGGAATTGCCATTGCACAGGGGACCTGGTGTACTCTGATTTCTGTGGTGTTTTTTTGACTCTGGAGACTGTGGCGTTTCCGTGCAGAAGGGCCATTTCAAGGACAGTTTCTTCACATTTCTAACCAGGGGCTCTAACCAGGAATGCTCTTTCTAGGTCTGTGTTTGCACCCTTATTGCTCTAATACCAGCAGGTAAAGTAAAGACGCAACATAAGTGGTAAATTAAAAGCTGTTTGTGTCTAAGTCATCCCATCTGTGTCTTTTGGATAGAAGTCAACCATCTTTGAAACCACATGCATCAAGCAATTGGCTAAATGTCCTTGTAGACAGGATGTCTCCTATTTGCATTTGAAGTGCTGCGCTTTCTGTTTAAAATATGAATGCAACTCACTTATACTATTTTCTTAACCTGTTTACAAATAGCGACTATTGCATAATCGAAAATAGGTGTTAAAATGCTGAAGCTGTCAAAGGGCTTTAAAGCATCTTTGTGTGAAGTACACAAGATTTATTGAAAACACCTGAGGTAGCATACACTCCAGCCTCTCCCCTGCCTCCAGCCCAGCCCACCACCGCCACTGCCACCCACCACCACCTTTGAAGTCACTTCATTGGTCACGGACGCGCTGTAAGTTGGGGTACACACCTATCATTCAAAGGGCAATATATTATCCACATGACAGATGTAATCAGTCCCTTGGTCTCTTAGAAGTGCAGCTGTTGGTGAATTCTTTTTTGTGAATGTAATATTTGAGAAGACTTAAGTTAAAAACTGACACTTCCATTGAAATCTCATCTCCTTTGGAAAGAAGGTTCCCATTTTCTGGCTCTCCTCCGTGTGTGACAGCCAGGGATGTGTCAAACAGCATTCAACTGACAGTTTCCAACAGAGATGCCATTAGCAAAGATGGCATGAAAATAACCCTCCCTTAGAAACGTTTTTAATGTGAGCTGTTTGTTTTCAGAGCTGTGGCAAGGCCAAACTAAGAGGAAAAACCTCATTTAGGAGGAAGGCATATATAGCAAAAACAAACAAAAAAAGATGCTGCAGCTTGGGAACAGGTAACAGTAGATATGGAGGAGCCAGAGGGAGCGGGGCAAAATGAGAGGTGGGAGAGATGCAGAGACCAGTGGTGTTATCTGGGATGCTGGACTTTTTTCACCTTCTTTGTCTACGCATGCATCAAGTGAGATGACTCCTGCCCAGAAGTCACACTAGAAAAGGACATTACTCTGAAGGGTGGAAGGAAATCACATCCTTGCTTTCCAAATGGGGAAAGGTACCCGTCCCCAGCTGGGCCCACTGCCCAAAGTCACAGCTGAATTGGGAAGCGAACCCCGGGCCGCCTGAAGGCTCGTCCAGTGCCTGAACCGCAGGCTCGTCCTTTCCTTTTATTGGTAAAAATAAAAATATGACCTTCTTTTGGCAGCCTTACAGAGCAGATGCTGCTTTTTAGATGACAGCATAGAAATGCAGAAAAACTTTGGGGATTTGCAGAAATTCTTTCCAACGACAGATTGTCTGGCCTACTAGTGTCATAATGTCAGCCCTGAAACATGCCATAAAGCTTTCTTTCAGCAGAACAAACATAACCCCCTAGACCAGCTCTTTGACAAGTAAGTAAAACAAAGCAGGGTAATTGCGGCTGGAAACCCACCAGGCTCTTAATGTGACCTCTTGAATACTAATAGTTATTAGAGATGCAATGAATAAATGTCAAGAATATTACAAGCAATTCGTGTTTAAGAAAAGGACTCCAGAGGCAAGTTTGTGAACAAAAAACTTCTGAATGTAAGTTACAGTAACGAGGAAGCTCTCACGTGGCTCCTGGAGAGCCTGCATGTATTTTTCATGTGCTGGTGGACTGAAGGATGGAGACAGAGGACTCCAGGCTGCCACAAGCTACTAGATTGCTGGATCCCCTGACACAGAAGATAAAAAGCCAAGCTCTTTATGGAGCTGCTTCGTTCAATAAACACACAGGCAGAAAATAAGTGAGGAGGGAATAAAGAGGGTATGGTATACCTCGTGTTGATGCAACTTAGCATCTTTGGAAGACCACGGGTCATCTATAAAAAGTCTTTTGTGAGTGTGTGCATGTGTCAGTCACAGAGATGAGGCATGCATGCATATGCAGAGATCAGCCCCAGGTGCCCAAGGCTCTTGGGAGATCCCCCTCCTTTCTCCCTCCCACCCAATTACTGGATAACTGGAGGAGGTGAACCAGTAGTGTGCAACTTGTGGGGTTAGGGTCAGAGTGCCTCCGGGGCAGGAAAGCTACCTTTCCTGGCAGAGTTTGCCTCTGCCTTTAGCTTTGGGCATTCTAATTACAGTCTCAATAACTTTTCCACTTCCAACTATTCCCATTGTGCTCAGTCACCACGTGTGACATGTCAGTGCACAAGTTCTACTCAGAGCTAATTTTGTAGAGAAAGTAACACCAGAACTTTAATATATGCGGCCAGAGACCTCATTTTGCTAAGACCAGACTGCAAAATGTAGAATACATGTTTTGCTATATTATTCTGGCCCAAGTAAGTTCTAGTTTTGCTGAGAAGTTTCTGCTCCTCTTTGCAGAACAATGTGAACAGCTCTGACAGAGTAAAAGAGTACAAAAAAAGCTGTATTTCATTTGTGTAGGAACTGGAAGAGGAGAGAAATGGGTTGCTGGATTTTTCCATATGTGGGCCTCATTGCTGCAAAGGAGAAACCAAGAGGCTTGGTCCCAAATAGCCGTTACTGTGTGACTGTCATTGTATCCCACTGGATAGTACCTTTTACGTTAGACTCCTTGCACTAATTTTTGAATTGAAATGACTCAGGTGTCATGGATGCTCCTTTGTCAGGTGTTTGCCCCTATACCCATTGCAAGGTAGACCTCTGTTAGCCACATTTAATAAAGGTGCAGAGACCTTGTGGCAGCACAGCCAAAACCACATGCAGCTCGTGCAGAGCTGTTCTCTTTTAAATTGGTTTCTTAACTAAGCCATTTTTGACTGTGATTTCAGCGGGTCGGATATGTCAGCCTGTTTCCTTTTTCTCATTCCCTTCTCCAGCGTCACCAGTGATATGACTTAAGACTTGGGAGGTAGCACTGAGGCTCGTTGGGTGGTGTATGTAAAATGAGACACTGTTTAGTTTCAAGGCTGGGAATTCAACAGTTTGGCTGCACACACTAGGGGGAAAAGTGTTTCGTTTTATTGGTTTTGAGTGTGCCACCTTTAAATGTCACAGAGCAGCCCCTTGTCCCTCCAGGAACAGGAGCCACGGACCTCTGCCTCTGCTTAGCTGCTTCCTACTCTGCCATGTCCTCACCTCTTTTCCTCCTTTCTAAGGTAAACAATCCCTTGGGGTATTTTTTTATTTGGTAGTTTTAGTGGGAATACAAAGTTTCAGCTCTAAAGCACAGGTTTATCTTCAGTGATTGAGCTTGACAGGAGTATAACAATGCCCTAAAGGTACACAAACACCCAGCTTCAACAAGCGGGATGAGCCAGCCTGGGACAGTCTTGTTTTGAGCCTGAGCTGGGTTCCCACATTGAAAGCCCATGTCTCACCCAAAAGCAGAGGTATCCTGCAGGGGAAACTGTGATCAACATGGTGATGATTCGACCTAAAATGGCAGGACAATGAGGTCCTAATTGCTTTAATAGGTGTTTGCATCTAACTGGAGCAAACCTGAGTGCTGCAGGATGGGGAGCATGTCTGGAGGTTGTTTTGGTGGAGATTTTTTTGTGTGAGATGGATGATCTGGGCCAGTTACACAGGCTCAGTGCTGGTGGGCTACCAGAAGGGTGTTTCATCCTGTTTCTTACTTTCTGCAGTTAAAGTTCCCCTCTAGTATTCCCCCTACACTTCACAAACCCTTTTCTCTTTGCTAGCGATGCTGTGACTCTCCTGCTCAGCTGCTCCCGCGCTGTGAGGTGCAATCGCCAGCCAAGCAGGGTCAGACCAGTGCTTTCTTAGTAATGAAGTTCAGAAAGACATGTCCCCCTTATCTGATCGGCCCGGAAAGCCTCGCCGATTGCTTTGTTCTCAGATGTCCGTGTGTGGAACAAATCCCACCACGCCTGCTGCTTGAAGGAATGAATCCTCCTAAGGTGCGGGATGGGATCTAAGTGGATGGGAACCCAAAGAGACTATCAGATCTGCCTGTCTGACTATGAGTCCTAAAAAACACATTTGCTGCGGCATGCATACCCCAGTGTGAAGTCAGCCAGGAACAAGCCAGAGAACCTGCCTCTGACCCTGAGGACATTGCTTGAAAAATATTTTCCAGAACTCGGTGCCTGGGGACCTGCAGCTAACAAACATTCTGGAAGTGTAATCACAGCCTTTGGCTCTGCTGCCGAACCACCTACGGGAGGTGAGTTTAAAGAGAGCGGCTTTAAAGCTGTCAACATAAGAAGGAGGGAAGCCAAATTGCTTTCGTGCTTGCGTTCGTGTGCCAACTGGTTTGTCATGGGATTGGTATGTAGCAAAGATAGAGTTGTCTGCAGAAAAGCTGCATTATTCTTCTTCTGGATGGGTCCACTGGAGATCAGTCAGGGCCCACAGTAATTTCCTGAGGGGACAAATCCAGCCCTGAGATAGGCCACTGGCTCCTCAGCGGTTGCATGGAGTTTTGTGTTGGGTCAGAAAGTCAGCCTTTGAGGAGAAGAGCTGGAGAAGCCTTCCAGGATTGAGAGCTGATAAGACAGCAGCTCCCCAGCTGTGCTGTGGCCACACAGTGCCGCATATGTCATCAGAGTAACGAGAATTAATAAGCCTGGGCCAGACTCTGACCTCTGCTATTTAGGCACATATCCCTGGCAGCTCCACCAGCCTCTCTGTTGGGCTGTGCATCGGCTTGTGTAAGTTGTCTCAGCCCTCCCACAGCCCAGGCCTCCTTGTCTCCCACAGACTCTAGCTGGGGCTGGGGACATCTGGTCCCTCTCCAAGGGAGGTCCATGGAGAAAAGTGTGTAGCGCTGGGGAGCAAGCTGAACGCTGAGAGCTGCGCTTCTCTGCAGAGCATGGAGCACTCTTCCTCCTGGCATCTGAAATAGAGAGATGTGGTGTAAGGACTACCCAGCCAGGGATGCAATATTCTGTGTCGGTCAAAGGGGGACCACTTAGATTTGGTGAGAATGTGACATAATGGGTCAGAATTTAAGAGCAGGGATACATATGCTCGATAGAAGAGAAATCCCTGGTCCCAGGTGTACTCCCACAAGGATCCAGGTGAAACTAAGGTCAATCACATTAACAGGAACTTTTCCAGATAAAGAATTTCTCAGGTGTCCCTGATGCAGGGCGAGAGGTGTTGGTCAGCATGGAGCATCCTGAAATGGCCCCACTGGTGTGAGCTCTGTCTGTGGGCTGTAAGGACATGCAGAGTCTGAGTGACCAGTGATGGGGACAAGGTAGCCCCGTGCAGTGGTGCAGGGCAGGAACACCTGCCTTTTCCATTGCTAAACCATCCTGGGAGGATGGGCAAATAAAGTCTTTCCCTTGCAAACTAATCTCCCGTGCTCCTTCAGAGTTTTTCTCCAAGATGTAGGCACACAGACACCCAAGGCGGCATACTCAATATTTCTCTCAGTAAGTTGTTAAGTTCATTTGCTTAATAACACACACTAATGTGAGAGTGGGAAGGGCCAAATGGACTGTAGAGAAGAAAAGGTCTAAATTTATGCAGCATAGATCTGGGCTAGAGTGTCCCCAGCCTGTGCTCAAAGAGCTGCACTTGTGGTCTGCGTGAGGATGGGGTCTTTGCTTGGCTCACCTGCTACCAGATCCTTGGGCACCTTGAGGTGAGAAATCTCATGGCTGGCCAAGCTGGGTTGGAGGGAATTGACAAATTGTCCTCCTCTAAAACCCGAGCCAGGCTGCAGCTCTGCAGGAGATGTGAAGCCAGAAGGCTTTTCTTTTCCCTCACCCTCTTCCAAAAAGATGCCTTCCCAGAGATATGTGGTCGGCATCCACCACCTCTCCACGCCTGGCACTGCGAGGACAGCCGTGCGTGAGCTGGCAGCCCCCGCAGCCTCCTCCCCAGATGTGGCTGCTCCCCGGGCGATGCTCAGCCCACACCCTGCGTCCCCGTCCTTCGGCGAGCTGTTCCCACCCTCCAGCTGGCCGGGGAGAGCCGCCAGCAGCCTCCGTGAGTCAGGAGCGCCGGCTCAGCCCGTCCTCACCTTTCTGAAAACATTGGCAGCTGCTCGCAGGCCCCTGGGACACGGCTGCAGGAACATTTTCTCAAATAAGGTCTGCAATGTGTAAAAGGTGCGGTGAAGAAAGGCAGGAGGAAAGCTCAGTGCCGGCTGCCACAGGGCACTGGGCCCAAGGGGAAGAGGTGGAGCCCATGGGTATCAGGGATGATGGGTTTGTTAAAGTTACTTTTCTTACGCCTCTGTTGCTTCGTTGATTAAATCATGAACAACCAAGCCTGGTTCAGTGACTCCCGGGTTTATTGGGGTGGATGGATTGAATGGTGCTTTCCTTATTTAGTGGAGGTGATCTGGAGGTAAACCATTGAGCTTGCGACTGGCTAGAGATGCTCAGATGAAAAACACGTGCAACATTGAAGGGCTGGGAAGGGACTTGTTAAGTCCATGCGTTGCGTTGTATTTTCTATCAGTCCCAAGCTGCAGGCACTTACAGGACCAGGCAGAGTCCCCAATGCACAATTCACCTGGAGACCTCATCTGGGAGACTCTGCAGCCCCAGAGAGGCTCCGGGGTGGAGTGAACAGTGCCAGGCTGATGGACTCCACTGAGAATGAGGATGGTGTTGCTCCCCAGACATGAAGCGGGGACATTTCCTTCCACCCCAGCTCAGACTGGGAGGATTGGCAGAAAGAAGAGGTTTTTGATTCACACATGCATGTAGGGGAGAACCAATACTTTACCTCCAAGATCATCTGGGCGCTTCCAGGCTACTGCAGGGCTTTAGGACATGAGTAAAGCCTTTCTGTTTTTTTCTGGGGACACGTTACAGGCTGTAGTACGGAGGTCCTACAGGTCTCCTGTTTGCTGGAGAGTGCTGTGAGGCCAGGGGTCCAGGGCTAATCCTCTGCCTGCCTGAGCTGGCTGGTACAGGTGGTCCTTTCTCATTCTCAGTTCCTGAGATATTATATCATATGATGTGTTTATCCATCTGTTTGCAATCGTGGGGAGGTTGGTGTGGTTTTAATTAATGAGCAATTGTTTTTGTGGTTGTTGTGCAGCGCCCCGAGCGATTCAACAGGGGTGGGGGTGCTTATAAATAAACTAATTATTATTACCCAACTTCATTAACATGCAACGCCACCATTCCCTCCTCTTGTCCTGCTCTGTTGCTGCTGTCTCTATCAGGTGGGTCTGGAAAGGAGAAGAGTTGGCAGAGCACAACTGCCCTGAGCAGTGGCAGTGTGGACTCTCTGGTGTCTCTTAAGGGCTGAGTCTTTCCCTCACCCAGGCCAGAAATAGCTCTCCTCCAACTGCTTCCACAAAACGTACAGAAGCCAAATTCTTTCTGAGCATTTTACTCATCTGCCAAATTGGGCTGAAATCAACAGGTTAAAAACTACTTGCAGTAGATAGACATTGTGTATATACACCTGCGCACAGTAACTATATAAATTCAGGTTTTGGGGGGGAATGAGGCCCAGAAATAGACATAGGTGCCTAAAACCAGATTTAGGCAGAGTTTAGTACCCAAGTTTCAAAAATGCCTCCTAGAGGGGCTCTTGGATGCTTCTAAGGTACTGGATGCTTTTGTGCCCGTCAGGTGTTGCAGCTGGTCCATTCCCCATGACCTGCTTCAACTCAATAAGGGTTATTCCTGGGTCTGCTTTTTTACTGCCTGCCTTCTTATAGCTCCTCAGGCAAAAAAGGTCCCTGGAGCCTTGTGTTCTCCCTTCTCCAGGAATTATAAAAGAAGATTTTGTAATTGCTGTTGCCGCAGGACTTTCTTTTTCCCCAATAACCAGAGAAATGCAATACAAATCAGAGTGCTCAGCCTTGCACCTGATGTGAAGATGGAGCCTGTGTCCACCCCCACTTCTCTGCACTGTATTTTGGTTTTAAACCATCAGGTGGGTATTACACAGGGGTCTCCTTATGCCTCTCCAGCGAAAGGGTTGTTGGTGCTGTAGCTGTAACCTCACAAATTAAAATAAACCAGGGCCCCTGTGTGGCTCCCTGGCAGCCTGTTCTTGCTGACCCTGTGACAGCCCCGCTGTGACGAGGACACCTTGCTTGTCAGCTTATAAATGTGTGCAGCTTGTGTCCCCTCTGTGAACCAGGGAATGACTTCCCTTAATGATCAGGCCTCAAACTTTTTTTAAAATCCAACATCTGAGCCTCTGAGCACTGGGTTGTGTGATGGGACATGGCAGCCCAGTGACGGGGTGGCTGTGGGAAGGCATGAATTGGAGCAGGATGCTGCCAGTGGCATCGCTCTCCTTGTCACTGCATGGCTGTAGCCTTCCTCCAGCCCCGAGGCATGCAAGATGCAGCCGACTGGCAGCTCTCCTGGACCCTGGTGGTTACTGTCCCTCAGGGTCTGCATCTTTGGGGATGGATCCTGACTCATTCCAAGGGCTGAAGGGAGCAGGAGCAGAGCTGGCTTTTCTCAATCCATGTTGATTTGCCTGGGTCTTCATCCCCAAGCCATATAAAACCGGGATTTTGGGGAGAAGCAAGCCCTGTGATCACACCGCCGACAGACCCAGACATGCTCCACAGCCACAGTACAGTGCAAAGAAGGACTGGCCCATCGGACCCTCCACATGCATCTCTCCTCATTGGGAAAGGGTGGCAGGTACCACCACATCACGGTTTTAGCAGTGAAAAGGCCAATCTGGCTAGCTCCCCAACAAGGTGTAAGTAGGTGTCCTGGGAACTGTATCGGTCCTGCGGCTTCAGCTGGATCTGGAGGAGCTCTGCAGAAACCTGAAATGTCCAGAAGCTGCGACAGCAACCTTTGGGATGTCTTATGTGGGGGCAGCTCAGACGTTCAGAAAACAGCACCTTTTCTCCTTTTTCTCCTTGCAGATCCCCAGCGCCTCACATAGTGGGAGGTTGGACTAGGTGATCTTCAAGGTCTTTTCCAACCTAGATGATTCTGTGATTCTGTGAGGTAGACCATTTCCCAGCCCCTCTTTTACCAGGCAAAGGACCAGGAGGGGATTCCCGAGCCGAGCTCTCCCACGGCACAGCGGGATGTGGGTGACATCAGCTCTCCTGTAGCTCTGAACAGGCGGGAGAAACAGGCGGCCACGCTGCAGGAACAAGCGCGGGCGTTGCTCCTGCTTTTAACAAGCAGATGAGCTGCTGATCGGCAGTGACCAGTGGAGGCGGTTAAATGCAGAAGGGGAACATGGCTGGAGGGTCGGGCTGCCAAACCTCTCCTCTGAAGCACGTGCCGATCCAGGGAGAGAGCTATAGATTATTTCTGTGTGTGTGCTCGCCTTGCCAAATATAACTAAGTAGCGGGAGGTTGCTCTGTTTCTAATTGGGTGATGAAAGCCCGTTTAGGAGGCCAAGACCGAATGGTCAGAAGCAGGGGAGGCAGGAACTGAAATGACACTGATTCCGGATGCAGCAAGGACCTAGCTGCGAGCACCAGCTCTCCCCTCTGTGTCGATCTCAGTCATCCTTGCAGCACAGAGGAGAGATGAGGCTCGGGGAGCTCGGGGCTACACTTAGGGAGGATGGGGTTATCTCCTGGGAAGGCCTTTGCATTACAGGGGGGTGGATAGTTCATACTGAGCATCAAAATGTGTTGGTTGTACATTGTATTATATTCATATTAGGCTTTCTAGAAACAAAAAAGGGGAAAAAAGAGCTGATTGGAATGACAGTTTCCTGTTCCAGGAAAGGCTTCAGTATAGACAAACCTTCAATTCCAGCAGAAAAGTTTTTGGTTTCTGCACGGATGCATTGCTGAGTACCCCCCTGACATGTCCTGCCTGGGGGGAAGAAGGCAGCATGGACCCTGCAGACAGCAGATAAGCAAGAGAATCTTCAGCCTGACAGATGGGAAGGAACGGTCTGGAGACCTGGCGCACGCCATGAGCACAGGACTGAGCACAGATCCTCCCTGCAGACTCAGTGGCTTCAAAGCCGTTCCCACAGCACCCTTCGTACCAGTCCCCCGTGCAGTTTGCAACACTGCTATGGGTACCCCATCTGTGGGGTGAGAATGAGGGACTCCTGAAGGCAAGAGCTGTGGTCTTCCCTGCTTAACAACACCTTGCTCTTCAGAGAGAGAATATAATGCCCTTAGCTCCACTGCCATGGGGGTCTCAAGTGTTGTGCAATAGCCCTGTGCTTCAGCAAAGCCCCTGCTGTCAGCCGAAGATCTGGCAATTACATGTTTGGCCCATGTGCTGCATAGGAGGGGAGAAGAAGGGATCCGTGTACATGCGAGATACAGGGGAGTGAAGTGATGGAATAATTCACTTAGTATTGGGACATTTATGAGTCACCTTCCTCTTCCCCTCCCCTCCGAGATAGATGTCATAACGGAGACTAACCCCACAGTAATCTCCATATAACATATGTGATATGTTTACTTATTTCTTTCCTCTGTCTTCCCTGCTCTGCAATGTAAATAGTCATTTGTTCCTCTTCCAGATGCTGGTACATGGTCTCACCAGTAGGAAATATATTATCATCCAATAAAACCAAATTCTTGGTGGCAATGATGATGATTTATTGATTTTGGCTCTGTTGCGTTCACAGATGGAAATAGAAGCTGGCAGTTAGCTCATGTCTTACAACCCAGCCTAGACCATTCACTTTAGCTTGCTGAATGCTGCACTTTGGAGACGGTATCTGCTCCTCAAAAGAAAGTTTCCAGGGTTGTGGCTGGATTCATTTAAGACTGCAATCAACATTGATTAAATATGAATGTATCATGGGGACCCCTACTTCCTAATGGCGAGCTACCTCTGGGATAGAGACATCCAGGGCACATCTCCAGCCCTGGAGTGATGTGTCCGCCCCAGTAAACATACGCACCGGGAAGCTTGTGAGCCAACCCAAACAAACACTGCAGAGCAGCCTGCAAAGTCCTGACCCATGGAAATTTCCTGGGTCCAAGGGTCTCTGCAGCTGGAGAGGATGTCCTCGCTCACAGCTGTGGTGGCTGCTCCCTTCCCAGAGGCAGCCCTTCCCTTTCCCTGCCCACTCTGACCCCATATGAAACCATGGGGCTCTGGGAATGGCCTGGGAGACCTGGTGCGCCTCCTTCCCAGGGCCTAGTGCTGGGCTCCTCCGCTTGCTGGCCAGCGTTCAGCAGGCAGAGCCTCCGCTGGAGCAGGGTTTCCAGCCGAACCCACGCACTTGCACTGTGGGAAGAGCTGAGACCTCTGTGGTTGGTTCGTGTTTCAGAAGCCACTTGTGTGTGGAAGCCTCTTGGCCTGGCACTACTGGCTTTGAAGAAAGACCTTTTTTATTTTTATTTATTATTTTTTTTTTCATTGCTGATTCTCTAACTGGGCCAAGAGGAACCCCGGGAACCACCAGTGAACCCAACAGCATGCTCAGGGCTGAGCAGATATTGATGGCTTTTGTGCAGGGTGAAGATTAATGGAGTAAATGACTGGATTGCCTCAGCTTGACAAAGCAGCTGTTTTGGGGACCTGGTTTGAGTCCCCATAAAAAGCTCCTGGTTTATAAAAGAGCCTCATGTGGTCCCTGAAACCCCAACCTTTCTCTGCTCCTCAGGCCCACAGCTTCTTTGGAAATGCACCACCAGGGCTGGATAGAGTCAGGGCAGGGAAGTCATGTCTGCTCTGTCATCTTCACCCTGGTAACCCTCAGGGCAACCTTTCCTTTCTGGTATCCCACCTTGGGTTGTGTCACCCCCCGGGGACATGAGCTGGTGGAGAGGCGTTCGCCCAGAGCAGCTGATGAGCAGTAGCTTGTTTTCCCCGGCAGTAACCTGCTGGCACGGCTGTGCCTGGGGTTAGACCGGATTCCAACTGCCCTTAAAACTTCTGCTTCATCCTCCGATTGCTTCTGGTCAGAATCTTTCATCTGTTTTGGGAAAGTTTGGTTAACTTTCATGTGGTTTCCAAAAAAGAAAATCATCCACCAGAATTTCCTGTTATGCCATCAGTCTCCAGCCCGGCCAAAAGGAGCAGTTTACTGTTGTTTACATAGCTGCAAAAATGTACTAGGACCTTCCCAGCCCAAGGTGCCTGCTTATTCTTAAAGCCTGGCCTCCTGAGGCTCCGACTGCCATTTGCAGCTGTGTTTTGCTCTGCAGGCTCTCGTATCTGGGGAGGGAATTTCTCCGAGGCAGGATACCATGTCTTCACCTGCCTCTGTGCCTTGCCTCGTGCCAAGGGGTCCTGATTCTGACGGGGGATGCAGGATGCTCCGGCAATTGCAGACATGTACTGGAGTCGGGAGAACGCAGCTGGGAGGGAAGCTGCTCTTAAAGCTCCTGCTGCCAGCGTAAATGCCATTAAACTTGTGGCGTCTCCTGGCTGGGCATGGAAGGAGGAGAATGTCTCGTGGTACAGGAGCCGAGGGGGGTGAAAGGAGGGACCGCGGGGCAGGAGGAGGGAGGGCAGGACGAAAGTGGCACATGGAGCTTTCCAAGAAAGCTTGCTGATATTCAGGGAATGATTCTGAGTCCTTGCAGGTGGAAGTCAGGCTTGAGACCCCATCTGAAAGGCCTCTAAGATCAATGTGAAGGCAAGCAAACAGCCTATCACAGGGGCTTTCCTGGAAGCCAACGGAGAACATGTGGTCTTCTATATTTTTATGTTAATTGTCCTATTTTCTGGGTAGTGGGATTTGGCATATGGAAAAATGGGTACTTGCGCAGGAAAATAAACTTGTTCTTTGAAGTAGATCCACCATGGGATTTAAAGAGCACAGGGGAAGCTACTGTACCCATCTGCTCTCCATGCCTCTGCCATGGGGGACCTTTGGAGTCCTTCAGAGAGTCACAATGAAAAACGTCATCTCAGCAAACACTAGTCTAAGTGTGGGTATTAAACAAATCATCTCTCCTTGGAGGTCCAAATCCTGTCTGGGGAGGCAACCCTTGCAAAGCAAGCTGGCTCTTGGTCATCACCCAAAAGGGCACTGTGAGAATGTGCATATGGGGAAAACCCCATGTAGATATTCAGGGGGTCAGAAGAGAAGAGGAACCATTTTAATTTGTACCTTCTAAGTGCTGGAGGTATTATTTAAGTCCTGAGTGCCCAATAATTCCAATACCCCCAGCTGGCTAGTGATACACAACGATGCATTTGTTTCTTCACTGAGACCTAAGGGAGTTGCTGCAATGGGATTGTGCTGCTTTTTGTTGGCAGAGCAACACGTGCTTAATGGAAAGCAGCAAAAGCCTGGATCTAGAGGTGATATCTGCAGTGATTTCAAGGTCTCTGGTCTTTGAATAGCTCTGTAAGACCTGCCATGAAGATAATCCCGTTTCCCATTAAGTTCCTTTCACCTGCAGAGTTTTCATTTCCCAGCAGAAAAAGCTGAATCACTGAGCTTCCCCCAGGGCACTGATCACAACCCATAAAGTGCCACTGAGGTTTATGAAAGGAAAAGCCAAGTTGCGTTGGTCACACATCATATTTGAAGTTTATAAAGGGTTAATAAAAAATTAACAGGCAGTTTTGTAAATGGTTACTCACTTTGGTGCCTAATGTGGACCTTCACAGCCATCATTTGCTCATTAAGATCAATCTATAACGCAGAGCATTCAGACCCGTACTCTGCTTATGATTAGAAATGATTTCGTTTTATTTTTCTGATGAGAAAGATATTTTAACAAAAACATAGTTCTTTGCAATACACAAATAAAAGATTTGAAATGGCTTGCTCTTTAAGGAAAAAAGTAAATTTTTAAACATATATTTTGTTTTTATGAGAAAAAAAATCAGTTTTACTTGTTCCCTCTATATTTCCTTTTCCAATATGGAAAACTACAAACAAAATAAAACCTGTGACCTTTTTCATAATATACTCATCCTTTTTGGCCACACTGACTTTTAAAAAAAAAAAATCATAAGCATACGCTTGACAAAGAGCCTGTGCTTGTATGTTTACATAGCTATTGATTTACAAAATTCTTAAAATCATAGAGCCAGATCTCTAAGCCTTCACTCTGTTTTTCCATTAATGGAAATTTGAGTAAGGAAAGAATGAATAAAGAAGTCACTTTTGACCTAAGTAAGCTTACAAAAATTTTGCCCAGGTAAGAAGTGATAAAGATTTCAAAATATGGTCCTTGGGAAAATCTCTGTGCAAGGTAAAATAACAATGTGACCAGTACAGAAACTATTTTTTTTCAGAATTTTTTATCAATTTTAAAAAGAATACCAAAACATTCTCCTATATGTCTTTCAGTGGATTTTGGAAAATGTTTCTCTTGCAGAGCAAGGCAAGAAAAGCGGAGACTGCAGTGCAGTCTTCTCGGGGTTGCCTCCTTAATCGAAACCAGCATCACATAATGCTTTCCAATAAAAAGAATGTTCTACCCGACTGGAGCTCCAGTCCTACAATAATCAGTCAGAATACAATTATCCATCCTGGAATTAGATCAGTAGAGCTAGTGAAAAAAACCCACTGTTTTTATTAATTTTTTGCTTTTCTGTTTCCCTAAATGAAAAGCTATTTTCAAAATTTATTTAAATTGAAATGTACTTGCTTGAACATCAAACACTGGAAAAGACCTCTTTTGATGAAAACTATACTGTTTTCTGCCCTCCTCCTCCAATTTAAACTTGGCAAAATAAAAATATACCTATAAAAATGGTTTATTGACTTTCTCCATGGAAAATACCTCCTATTTTCTGACTCCCTGCACTAGTGTTAACAATGAAGTTATACAATGGGCAGCTTCTCTGCCCAGCAGCGGGTGCCCTGGGAAGGTAAGTCCAACCATTTCAGAAGAATTCCTGCACATTTATGTGTTGGTGGATGAACAGACCCTCATCTTCTGGACAAGGACGTAGGACCTTGAGTGGAAATGCGTTTGAGGAGGCCTTGGGTTTCCATCTCAGCTGCAAGGCAGCACTTTAAGTAGCAGCCTACATAAGTTCTGAACCGGGTCCATCCTGTCCAGGTTCTGTCTCCAACAGGAAGAAGACACAACAGGAGAAGTGCATATGGTGTTTCTCCCGAAAATCTCACTACCTCCAGCTTGGAGAATTTCCCTAGTCTGATATGACCCATCTATTTGATGATCCCACTGGATTGCTCCTCCAAGTACTTGCCCAATCTCCCCAGGACACCAGGTAAACTTTTCACAGCCATAATTCCCCTTGGCAAAGATTTGCACTGCTCCATTACCCACCATGGGGGAAATACCTCCTTTTGTTTATTTTGAGCTTGGCTTCTCTTGTCTTTGCATGGTGCTTCTCTTCTCCCACATGCTGCATAGATATGGTTCAGTACTGCCTGGGGAGGAAGGTTTCCCACATATGAATCATCCGCAACACTCCCCAGAGCATTTCTTGATGCCCTCCATTCATGTTAAGTAACCAATAAATTTCAACAGCATTCAGCTTGTGAGGGCTGATAAGATCACAGTAGGAAAGGGGACAGTGCCAAAAATATTGAGCTTTTAAAGGGATGTGCCATATAATGCTTTTAACATTTGTAGTCCTTAAAGCCAAAGGGATCATTAGATCATCTACTGTGACCTGTGTAATGCAGGCTGGAGAATTTTGCCTGCTTACCCCGGCACTGAACCCAGTAATAACTGGTGTTTAAGTGAACGGGTAACACTGAAAGTATTAAAAGCACCAGCACATGAAACTGCAGCTCCAGTACCAAGGAAGGATAATGAATCTGTCAACTGGGGGCCACTGTCCTGGGACTGGGGAAGGAAAAACTAGTGCCTAAATTCACACGAGTGAGGTAAGGAGGGCAGGATGCTACTGCATGCCCATTAGCTGACCTCATTTTTATAGAGGGTCTAAGAGCAGAGTTTGAAGCAAGGGGGGAGTGGAAGCATGGCAGATGGAGAAAGTCCCATGTGGTTTTGTTAAGGACAGATCGTGTTGCTCTAACGCAATGTATAATCATAGATATTCAATAAGATAACTGACTTCTTGAACAAAGGGAACTAATGGTCCAAATCTGACCCTAAGCAGTTTAATATTGAGTTGAATAAAAAAGGAGCAGGGATCTGGCTACAGGGTTACACTAGCAACTCCTTGTACCTTCAATGGAGTAACAGGTCAAAGAAAAACTTCCTTTGTTTGTGGGGGACTGGCCATAAGACATGACACCTGAAGAACATGTGGCACTAGTGAAAAATGCAGGTAACACAGCGTTGGGTGATATTGCTAATTCTGAGCACTACCAAAGAGGTAGCCAAAGTAATTTTGTGGAGTGACAGACATCTGGCCATACAAATGCAAGGTCAAGTCCAAGCTAGAATTAGACACCAGTGGTTTGGAAATGCAGAAGATGGGAGAGATGGATACACTGTTTCATTGTGGACTGACTATGGACCACCACCATAAAAATAGCTAATATGTTCATCACAAACAGGTTTAGGCTTGAGATCAGAAGAAATCTGACCCTTAGAGACTTGGGACTCTGGACCCCTCACCAAACTCAGGGCATGAAGAGCCCAGAGCTTCTTCTGTCGCACTGGTAGGCATGATTCTGGAATTAGAAATGAAAGCTTGTGGGATGATGTGTTGGGTGTTGGACTGTCTGGAATTTCCAAGAGGGGTTAGAAGAAGAGCTGATGCCCATGTTTGTCATACAACATTTACAGCACATTAAATTAATCACAGGCTTTGGAACTTCCTGGCTCTTGCAGGCAATGAGCATTATTTCCTCACCACAGATCCTCTCCCGCTCCTTGTGCAATCTCACTCCTGGATTTGTTTTTTTTTTCCTTTCTCTAAAGCTTTAGTGACTGGTCCCAGCCAGAGCTGATGACCACAACACCAAGATGCTTTTCAGGTGGGCCTTGCTCACCACCTCAGTCATAGAAGCATCAGTAGATCTGTGCTCAAGCAGAAATTTTCTCTCAGCTTAAATAGGCAGTTACAGTTGCGACTCCTACTTCTGCTACAGGATGGGTCATGGGCCACTTTCAAGTATGATTTTCACCTGCATACTTTATTCTACTGCATGGTCCAAGCCTCTGGAAGCATGCTTGATCTCTCCTGAGCTCTTCCTGTGCCACACTGCAGTTCTTGAGGCTTTTTGAACTTCTGTCTGGAGTGCTCAGCTGTGAGGTTTTTCCTTTCCCCTGGGCAGGAAGGAAGTAGCATGTGTGGCATCACACTATCGACTCAGTCGATAAAAAATTGCTTACCCATCCATAGATCAGCCATGGCTTTTGCTCTTAAATTGAGTAATTCTTGCTGCACTTGCTACAGCAACACATCAGCTGCATTACAAAGCAGACTTTGTTCACCTGTTTTTGCTGTAGCAACTGTGAGTAAAACAAAGCTCTAACAACGTTCACGTATGGAATGCTATTTTTGATGAAGTGGCATCAGTGAGAACATAAGGAGAAGAATGAGCTCCAGAAACACACTCTTTCTCCCTCCCAGGAGCCAGCTTTGTTGTTCATCTCCATTTTGGCTCCTCATCAGCGGCAAAGATTTTTCCCTAGGACAACACAATAGAGGAATAAAATATCTCCAGAGCCACCTCCTTCTTCTCATGTTACTGCCTTTACTACTGGGGCTGAGGCCTCCAGCTGACACCCTGTTGCATTTGGTGCTGCATGTGGTGAGATATGGACCCTGCAGAAGCTCACAGCTCGGAAGATAATGTAGGGTTATGGAGTACAGACTTGCCAAAGGCTACGTAATGGGTCAGTGCCAGAGCAAAGAGTAAGACATGGTCTTTGCGTTGGCTGGTTTAGTGATTGATGCAGGGGACTGCTCCTGATGCTTGCTGTGGGAGCAAGGCTCTTTCTGTGCTTGTTACTGCACAAGCACACACTTGGTTTCTCAACACCAGCACATCCTGCACAGCTATTTGGCACCTTCCATGTAAATTATTGATGGCCTGTAAGAGGGACAGATAAGATATACATGAGTGCAAAGGGTGGAAGGATGAGCTTACGTGGGCACAGGGAGCTGTATCTTCATCACAGGTTTCAATGGGTCCTTACACAGACTTCTGCCTCTCAGAGACAACCGATGTGAGTATATGTGCAGATGGTTGTCTCTGAGCACCTGGAGAACCAGATGGTGCAACATGACCATCACGAGTGAGTGTGGTCACCCTCTAGGGACGTGTCAGCCAGAGCCAACACTTGCGCTTGGCAATGAGAGGCATTGTGCCCCATCCTGCTACACCTTCAGTCTAAAATATGACAGGAATGTGGCAGGTTTCACCAGCCCTACAAATCAGACTCAGCCTTGCGAATGCTTCATGTCACTCTCCGTAGAAGGGAGAGGGAGGGAAACATCATTGTACGTTAAGAAAGCTCTGAGCAGGCACCATTTGTCTGCAGAAGAGTGTGGCCAGGCCTGTTTCATTGCTGGGCACTGGGGACAGCAGCCTTCTCCCACCATCTGTGTATAATAAATGAAGAATTTGGGTCATAAAAATTTCTACTCTGTTTAAGATGCACGGTATTGCTTTTCTCAAGCTAACTGCCCCTGGCAGTTCCAGTTAATACTTCCGTTTGAAATAAAAACCTTAAAAGCCTTTTAAGTTGACATTTAAAGTAATTTGGGAAACAATGTGAAAACATAATCTGTCTTCCAGGGTCTTTTTGCAAGGTATGGAGTTTAGCAGCTCTGCAAACCCTTTGCCCATGGCAGACAGCCTCCGTGAAGCCTCAGGAAGAAATGTTTATCCTAGTTGTGCAACATCTTCTCTGGCTCCCAGCCTGGCCTTGCACTGCTATGGTAATTGTAGATGCATCTTTTCTCCAAAGGTTTATACCAGCCAATGGGAGACTCTTATTAAAATAATACTGGAGCAGGTAAAGATGCTTAGGGAAACCTTGGCACTCTCCATGACGTGGGGCACGTGGCACATCTCAGCCTTCCTTGAGTAGGCCAGAGCCATGCATCTGTGGTGAACGGAGCTGCCTGGCATGGGCTCACCGTCTGCATAGGGTCTGACTCTCATGTCCCACCCATCTGCAGGGCAAGGGGCTGAAGCTCCTCATCACCCCAAGGGAACCATGAGTCATCCCTTCCCAGGAAAATCCCTCAGCACCTGCAATGACCCTTGGCAAAGGAAGTGGGAAGATGGTTTTGTCCAAAATACCCCAAAATGTTTCCACTTTTCAAGGGCTGGATGGGTCCATTTTCCTGGCAATTATTTTTAGCCATTTTTCCACAAACATTTTTCCCCTCAAAAATACACAGAAGTTTTTTGTTGTTTTTTTTTTTTTTTTTTAAATTATCATGTGCTTGGAATCCTGTCTTTAGCAAGTGTATGGCTGAACAGCTGTCTGTGAAATGAAGAATTACAAACATAATTTCAGCTCATGAATTTGTTTACATAGTTTGTGGAAAAATGGTAGAATTTCAGTGATGTCAGAAATTTTTCTCAGGAGCTTTGTTTTAGAAAGGAGACCTTTCTGGTAAAGGCATATCTTTACATACGCCACACACTTTGATCTTCACTAGTGCTCTGAGTTTTACTGTAAAACAAATGAATAGAATTTCTCAAGAGAAAGGTTTATCACAGAAAAAAAAACCATGGAGGGGGAATTGTTTTGAAATTGCTTCCAAATTTTCCTTTCCATTTAATCTGCAGCTGTATGACTGTTACTCCGAGTCTCCAACTTAGCCCAGTCTCAAGGAGCACATGGTGAGAGACTTCCCAAAGGCACTATCCAGATATATCATGGAGAAAAAATAAGATATGTATTGACTGAAGACACCAGGGGCAGACTTCATCTGATGGCACATCAAGGTCTACATCTGAGCTGCCCATCTTACATCCCTATATAGGCAGCAGAGGTCTGATCACTATGGGATATAGGCCATATGGATGGCCATGAGGAAGATGTCCAGGTGCCATCCTCCTCAACCTAGAGTAGATGCCTACATTTGGTCATGAAACTCACATGTGAAATATGATCTGTTTTTTCCCATTCAGTGTAAAGAAAATGCTGGAATGAATTGCTCAAGTGAAGACACCTAGACCATTGGCAACAAAATTAGAAGAGAACATACCTTATGTTGACCAAGGGCAGATGGACAGGTGGCTGTGAGTGCTGTGGTGACACTCTTTAATTACTTCCATCAGTTAATGAGTTTTTAAAGATGATCCTGGAGTGCCAAGCACTGGGCAGATATTCAACACTGGCCAGGAGCAGGAATTTCTATTCTGCCAGGGTTTCCAGTATTTTGTAAAATGAGAATCATTCCCCTTCAGAACTAAAAGCTAGAAGTCACTATTGCCTTCAGGATAAAAATACTGAGAGGGTGTGTTGGGATGTTTTGTTAGACTGTGTTACAGGAGGTAATTTGTTTTGACTTTTACGTTATATCAACTTTTAAGTATAACTGATTATGTAGAACTACATAATCTTCTCTAATGGAACAGGATTGTATTATGATATAAAAGTCAAAATGTCACAAATTGAAACTACGCTGTCGAAATGCAATGTTTTGACTTTTTCCTGACAAAATTGTCATTGACATTTGAACGAGTTCCTGCTTGATTTCAGAAAGAATAGCATTTTCCAGTGGAAAACCTCTTGGTCAAAAATATTTTGACTGGCTCTGCTACGCATAGAAACAGAGGGTGACTGCGGGAGAAATAAATGCTATGGCTTTTCTGTCTGAGCCATTCTTCTCAGTCTTGCTCTATCTGTCTGGGGGTCTACAAGCCAGAAGTGGAGCTGGTACTGGGACTCGTACAGCCACACACAGCCAGACACATCCTTTCTTGCTTTAGACAACAGCCATGGAGTCCCAGTGACCTGCCCCACTCTTTACTCTGCTGAGACACAACCTTCATGATAACCCAGAGATTCTCTGAAATTATCCCACCCATGGGGACTGTCATGGAAAAAGAAGTCCTGCTCTGCTTGGTTTAGGTGCAGCTGATCTTGCACGTTAGTGTGTACCTGTCTATTTCAGACACTGTATAGGAGAGATGTTTAGGATGAACAGACCTGGTATCAATATTATTACCATAGCCAGAATATTGGGACTTCACCAACAGTGAAAAACAAATGACTATCGCTTTCTTAAATTTTGGATTTTTTCATCAAAGTTCTGTGGAACAGAGGTTTCCACTCTGCAGTTTTCACCTGAAAAATGCAAGGCTTTTCCTGTAGTCATTTCCTTGCTACCCACTAGATCCAACACTGAACAGCCTCATTACTTGCACAGACAGGTTACTGCTGATCTGCTGATGATGGTAACCTGTCACCCAGGACCCTTTTAGACTGTGACTCAGGGCAGCGTCTCCCCTCAGCTTCCACCGATACATGTACCTGAAAACGTAGCTCAAGACTGTGGTTAAATTGAGTCCCTGTGGGTTGGGAACCTCTGGTCTAGGAAAAAAAAAATGTGAATTTTTTATGCTGGTCCCCTTGTTGTACACAACATTTCTGGAGTTTTTGTTCATGACACAGAAAGATGTGGCCATTGCCACAGAGGTGCCCAGTTGTGTCCATGGAGCATTTTCAACACCCTGACACTTTATTTCAGTGCTCACCTCTACTGAGTCCCAGCTCTACCTTTAGTTGTTAACTTGGAGTAGCACTGTCCTGAAGATGGAAACTTCCCTCTTCAGGAGCCTACAGAATTTATACAGGATGTAAAATTACACATCGTTGAGACAAAGGGGCTACTTGTTCCAAAGAGTCTACAGTCAAAGCCTTGCTGCAGTGAGGACTCGTGGTCAGGGTCTGACCCACACAGGCTCCATTCACGTGTGTTTTCAGCTCCTTAACACATGCTCTAGAACCACTAGAAATACATTTTCCATCTAGGCCCTTCCCAACCCATACTGAAAATGATGGTCTTAGTAAAATTTTACACCGCACTAAGGTTTATGAGTCTGTAACACGTAATTTACCCCTGGTAAGGGACGCAGTGGTGGTTTCATGCTCTATGTAATGCTCAGCCAACACCAGCCCTAAAGATAGATCATCAGTATTTAAATTGTGAAAAGAATGTTGATGACATTTTCTTTTCTTTACTCCACTAAAGACAAGAGAGGTTCATGTAAAACATAAGCTCTGGCCCTTTTCCAACATTAATGCAATTTACTGCAAAAGTGTTCACTTTTTTAATTAAGCTGGAATGCTGCTACTCTTCACAGGAATGCAAAATGAACGGGTTACTGACAGAGGGAAGGGCTAATGACTGCAATCTGCTCTTAACTGAGCAGAGCAGGACTTTGCCACCTCCGCTGGGCTTTGCTCAGGAGTAAAATTTGCTCAACGGAGCAGACAGCAAGAAGCATTGGGTCCCAGCAAGCACAGAGCCTGCTCAAATGTCTAAGGAGAAATTCTGCAAGCCTCTTCCCTCTTTGGTGAAGTCACCGTGATCAAGTGGCTGGGATGTGAATTTCATAGGCTGATCTAGTTTCTGAATAAATAAAAGTCTGGAATTTTTTTTGAACTTCAAATGGCTCAAAATGAAGAATCTACACCCCCTCCACATGTGCCTGTAGCAAGCTGTTTATGAAAGTAGAGCATAAAATATTTGATCATGGTTTTGATCCAGAACATGCAAACATTTGTCCTCTTGTGCTGGCTTCACCTGGTGGCTTTCATTTTCTTCAACATAAAGACAGGGTGAAGCAAAGTAATAGAAAAATAGAAAACATCTTTGTCGAAAATGAGATTGCAGCTGTGTAACTGGAGCGCACAACCATAAATCAGAATGTCAAATCCAAAGCACATGACTTTTTGTGAGTTCTCCATGTGTGCTATAATGTGATTACAGCCTGGTTACTATTATGATTTAAAACAAAGTCTTTCATGCTAGAAACAAAATGCGGAATGTGAGCAGCCTGGGGGAGAGAGACGGGAGACTTAGCCCTGACTGTCAGAGGTGGGCTAGAGGATTTCAAGTGCTTCTCCGTCAGGTGTGAGGGGATGAGGGAAGGACTCAACCCCAGCTTTGGCTGCAGTCTTAACATCAGGGACAAATTAGCTGGTGGTGTTCAGCTCTGTCTAACAGTCCTCAATTATGGATGGGGTAGGTTTCTGTCTCTCCATGTCGTAGAAAATCCTGAAGCCAAATACACAGATTACAGAAGTCATTCTTTTCTGTCTATCACATAAACAAATGGTCCAGCTGTTATTCCTAAGATTCCAGTTTGAAAACTTGGACTTTCTTGTATAAACTTCAATGTAATGGTATTTAAAGTGTCATAGACAATAAGCATCTAATCCTAGTCAATAAATTGCAGACTAGTTGCATGAGCTTCGAGAGCTGTTAAAGACAGCTGTGCTTTTTTTGTAATTCAAGTCATTTCCAAATTGGGCAGCCCTCCTGGTGTATTTTCAGACAAACACAGTGTGCTCAGAAAATGTGTTGTTTGGAGCAGCACGAGCATGAACGCAAGGGCGTCACATCACCCGGAGACAGAGTGGAGATCACATTCTCCATTTCTAAGAAGCTCAGGTTGATGAGGGGAATTGCTGAGATGTCTGTGAAATTAGTAAATGGCCCTACAGATGTCCTGAGGGAAAAACGTGGCCCCTGTGGAGAAGAAGGGGAATATTCCTGTTAACTTCAGTTGAGCCAGCAATATAAATGGGTCCATAGAGACTCCTGTTCCTTTCGGAGAGAGGGGAAAGAGGGCAAACATTTTTTAACTATCACTCAGCTGTTTTGGAGAAACTGCAGCCTGTAAGGTCTGAAGAAGGTGGACAAAGCAATATTTTCCCAGAGCCAGCCTGCTGCTGTGCCCCTGAGGAAGGCTTGTGGAGCCACATGGGCTCCACCAACATGAGGTGTCTGGGACACATCTCAATGCACTTGACTTCTCCTGCTGGGATCAAACACGAGGGGTCAGAACAGGGCTCCCTGGGTAGCAAATTTTCAGATCATGATCACGGTTTTGCAGAAAGAGCGGCAACCACTAGCCTCTCTAATTCCTCTTGTTGACCTCAGTAGGAGATCAATGCCTCTGAAGACCAGACAGGTGCTTGCAATAAGCTTTCAGAGCCTCCCCAACAGGCTCAGGATGGAAATCTTGGCTCAGATGTATATTTGCAAGGTATTTCAAATGTTACATTTGAAACCAGTTAGCACAGGGTCACTGCCTGGTATTGTGAGGTGCCCTGCAGGATTTGGTTGAGTCGAAAGGTGTCTGCGCACTTGCTGCTGGGCTGTCACTCTCCCTCCATTGGCAGCTGTGGTGACAAATATCCAGTTGAGCTGTTTCAAGGGTATTTTTCCACATCTGTGAGCACCAGGCAGATTAATCTATTTCTTTCCCTCCCACCCCCCTGTGAGCCATTTTATGACCATCAGACGGTTTACACCTGAGAAGCAGCCTTGCCTCCTGTGAGCACTGCTCCGTGCTGCTCAACATCTGCCCCTCAGCACATATCAAATATCCCTCTCCTTGTCAGCAGCATGAGTAAAACAGACAAGCTGGTGGAGAAAATATAAATCAAAAGCCTCCACTGCATGGCAGGATTTTGCTGGACCTTTTCATGGGGCCAAGTCCCCAGCATGCTCGCCTGGGGGTGCGCAAGTCCTGCTGAGCACCTGCTGCAAGAGCATCCCACCACCGGCTTGGGTTTAAATACGTGCAGGTAAGGTGCTTTTTGTCAAACCCGTGTCTCCCCGCCTGCGTTGGCCCAGCACTGCATGGGGAAGGGTCCCAGGATGGCCCCAAGCCCGCTGCCCCAAGCCCTGATCCTGGAGCTGGGAGCCTTGGGCTCAATTTCCAGCTTGGCCACAGGCTTCCTGTGTGGTCTTGGGCAAATCATACACTGCAAGGCCCGCTCTCAGTTTGCTGATATTTTGAGAGAGCCGTGGTTTGGCAGGTGAACGAGCTGCATACGTATGTGGGGAGAGGAGGTTTTATTATTAGCGCTGGTCGAAACAGAAGCGCCGGCTCCGTCTGCGCGCGTTGCAATTTTGCAAGCGTCTCAGCGCAGGGTTGGGAGGAGAGCGCTCATCGGAGCATGTGTACACCGGGGCTTCACCCCCGCCTTGTGTGCTAATGGCAGCATCTCAGGGAAAGCAACCCTTGCCGATCCGAGCAGCCGTGAAGCTAGTCCATCATCACGTATGTTCTCAGGAATGTGCGCTTGTGTGGGTCTCTGTAGACAACCCTGATTCATCACCTCCAGAGCAATTAATAAAACTCGCCTGGCCCTTCCCCAATATATTGAAAATGATTTGCAATTTGAGAGTGAGAGTCAGTGTTGTTTTTCACATGGAATCAGTTTAATTAATCACACTGTTTGAACAGCTGGGTCCGCCATGCATTTCTACTCGAGTTCAGCATTCCTAGAAAACTTGTCAAGTATGAATCAAAATAATACCATCTCCCTGCTTCCAATGATTAATCGCATATCTCTCCTTCTCATTCACACCTAAACATCAGCTAAATCAAAAGCAGCCTCCTTCCCCACCACTGAATTTGTGGCCTCACGCCAGTCTAGGATAAATTATCTAGAGAAGGCTTTGAAAAGCTGTTGGTTTACCCTCAAACTTTTGTTATCAACGTCTGTTGCAATTTCACATGTATTTGTAGGCTCTAGGAGCCAGGGACCGCACAGGAAATGTGCACATTCCAAAATTAAGGATTTGTGGCACAGAATTAAAAAATAAAATTAATTTCTAGCATCTGGAAGTCCAAGTGAGGTATTTGCGGGAGGTCTCCAAAGGGCGTCTGAACAAAGGGCCGGAGTTTTAAAGAATATGGCTCTGATTTCCAACATGAAGTCTGGTATGTCCTGAACATTTCTGTTTGCTGAAAGTAAGACTTTGTCTTTGGCTTTGCGGCAGTTTGCCGATGCAGATGGTGGATCCTGGTCACTGACACCATGTGTGTGCTCTGAGCTTGGGCCATCAGGGTTCATGCACGAAGTGGTGGTGTGCAAGCAAGGATGAACACACAAGAGGTGAATGCATGTGGGATTTCTCCATGATTCCCTCCAGGTGGGGGGCTCTTGACAAGTGGGTACAAGTTACAGCCCCACCAGCCTTACCCTGGTTTTGATAATGCAAAGGGAAAATGTTTTTAAAAACAAGTGGGAGCTTCAGGCAGAAACAAGAAGGTTGACTCTTCAAGGGCAAAGAAGAATGCTTTAGGCTGTTTGAACTGCATATCCCGACAGAGTCACGGTATAGCAAGGTTCTTACCAAATCCCCACTACAGAAACCTGCTCCCAGACCTGGGAGGCGTCATGGCTTGTTTTCCTCCTACCATGCAAGGAGGCAGGAATATGCCATCGGGCACGAGCCCTGAGAAAGCAAAACTAGGTTAGAAATAGCTGAGCCTTCCCTGAGGTCCACCCAAGAGGAGCTAAATACGGGGTTTATTTTAAGTGGGGTTGGGATCAAAGAAGAAAGGAGATTAGAGCCAATAGGAAGCCAAAAGGTAACATCTGGTCCTTCTCAGTGATCACCAATAAAAAGAGTCTTTCTCTGAAGAAGCAAAGTGTCCAGAGGAACCTGTCCTTCAGCACAACATGGGATGCAAGTGGGATAGTCAGGCTTGGAGACGTTGCTTTGATGTCTTCTTCTGGTTCCAGAAGCTCTCCATGCTGCATGAGAAAGTCACCAGGCCTGGAGTTATGGTCCTGATCACTTTAGAGGCCACCTTAACCCATCTGTTCTCCACAGGGAAGTGCTATGTGAAGGTGCTTGAGCTGCCTTGGAGCAAGGAAAGTGTTGTCTAAAGGGAATAAATACTGTCCTGCTGCTGCCTCACCCCTGGCACAGTGTTACAGGACTGGGACAAGGCAACATGCCCCATCTCCGGGTAGCACAGCATCCTCCAGGAATGGACACATGAACAGGCAAGTCTGAGGCTGCTTTTCTACCCTCCTCTCACTGTAGGTTGCCTTGACATTAGTGACATTACACCCATCCATTCCCCAAGAGTGAGTCCTTCCCCATGTCTCCTATTTCCATGGGAAACACTGTAGAAGACAGGTAGGTGAAGGTGAGGGCAAGATCTGTGTCCTTCCTGGGCTTGCCATGAAAGGCTCTGATGGAAGACCATCAATCCACCCTGTCACCAGGGGTGCCAATTAACGAGAGTAAAGTGCCTCTGGGCGATAAGCAAATCCAGTCGTTGACCTTCTGAGGACTGAGTGATAGCAGGACAAGTCCTTAACTTGACAGCTTAGCGGGCAACACATGACGAGTCCCTGTTGCTGGAGGCCAGCTGGCTTTTCCCAAAGGTTCCCTGTCTGCTTTTTAAGCCTGTGGCCCAGTATTTTGGTGGTGATTTTGTTAATCCTTAAGGAGTGGAAAAGGGCACGTGTCATTTTCTCATGGTCATTGTGTTTTTCCATCCCCTGACCCATCTGCAAGAGCCTCGCCACAACTTCTGGTAGAGCAGATGTCTTGCAGGCTTTTAAATAGTGACATGCAAGTATGTTTGCCAGAGTACATATGTCAAATCGCCTGCCAGGGTTTTGTCCTTAAATGTGCTGTTGGGTGACATCCCCTGGTCTGTTGCAAATGTATTAAATACCAGATTGCTGCAAAAATTAGTGCTCAAAATGAATCACACCTCACTGTCATGTGTTGGTGTTCAAAGCAGTCAGGCAAACCTGGCTTGCTCTACAAATCCTTCAGGAGCTCTCTGTCAGCTATTTAGCTGCCTGGGATTGTACATGGCAGCAAAGGGAGGGAATAGTCTGTCCCCTACATTCATCGTTGGCAGGAAAAGTAATCCTGGATGTATCCTGCAGCAAACTCAAGGAACTTTCTAACAGGGATGATGACGAAGTCAGGATGGGAGTTTCTGGGAGGGATGTGGTGTCTCCATCACCAGGTTGAGCTGGTTCTGCCATGGGGCAGAAGGATGGAGGAGGAGGCCTTGGGAGTCCTCCCACCCGTGGGACCCACACATCTGTGCACACAAAGGATGTGATGATGAAATCATTTTGCTGCTCCCTCAGGCTTCTCACCCACAAATTCCCCCCATCAGATCCCACTTCTTCTATACGTTTCTGGCAAGAAAATGCATACTTTGAGAAAAAATTAAATAAAAAAAAAGAAAAACCCTGGGTTTGCTCTCCATAATGATACCAGATATCCTGCCAACAAAAATACAAACCCTGAAATGGATCTAGTTCTTTTCCCACATTTTTCTAAATATAAGGTCTGAATAGCAGCTCCAAGCTCTCACTTGGAAAGAAAGCTGCAACCCAGTGCTGGGGTTTAACTCAGCAGGGAGATGATTGCCTTCAGCAGTACCTCAAGATTGAAACCCAGATGGGGGGGTTTCCCTGCAAGTTGTTGCTGGCTGAGCTGTTCCACTGAGGCTGAAGCGTGTGGGGCCAGGCCAGGCCAGCAGCAGCACCTTTTGCTGCATCCCAACTAGCGGGAGACTTTTGTTGGGATAACAAATGGAGCAAAACCAGCAAGGTGTTGGGATCGTTGAGGTGTCTGGGTAGACTGGGGCACCAAGGGGACCTGCAACTAGGTGAGCGGCCACAGTTGACATCAGATCCCTCCTTGAGGGGTCCCCACCTGGTTGTATGTTGATCACATCCCAGTGGTGCCTACCTGCTTCCTTATGAGCTGTCTTCAAAAGAGCAATAGGCAATTACAAGTCACGCAGTGGAGCGGAGCAGTCATACTGCCTACAGTAGGCATTTCTAGTAGGTAATAGAGACTCTTTCTGGTTTCTCTTTTCACTGCTTGGACTGAAACAAAAAGTTTTAAAAAATAAATGTGTTAAAGATAGAAGAAAAATATAACCTTGAGAACAGAAGTGATTTTTTTCTATTTGTGCACATGCAGTTCAACGCCCTCAGGTCTTGTTGTAGGGCCCAGGGTGGAGACCATAGGGATTACAGCCCAGATGTGCACAGGTATCAAGAGGATATAAAGGTTCTGATGTGTTCATCAGCATTTGAGGTGCTCCGTGCATGCTGTAGAAGATCAGGGTATACGCATTTCTGATTTTTTCAGCTCTCTTCAGATGCTGTTGAACTACCTGTGCCCTGCCTGGGTCACTCCAGGGCAGTGGTATTACTCATGGGAGGTAGGGTTGAACCTGGGAGCATCACAGACATGTTCAAGGCCAGGTGGGAATCTGACTGAAATGATCAAACTTCTTCATATGTTGGGGTCTCCATTAAAACCTGAATATCTCTGTGTTTTCAACTGTACTATCCTCTTGTGGGCTGCAAGGCTGAGTTGTCCTCCACCCACAGTTTCGTTAGGTCTTTTTCAGGCTCTTTTCCAGGGCTTGGATTGCATTAGGTTTATAGGATCATCCATCACTGACACTTCAGGTTGTTCCCATTTGGTCCTTTTGTTCCTCCCAACCCCGCTGCCTTAGCAGGAGCTGGGGTGGTTGGAGATGCCATGGCTCTGGAAGCACAGACCATACAAACCCCAGCTTCTAGTCCTGAAGGAAAGGGATGCATCAAGAAAGCCTAAAGAAAGCGCTCCTGGGTGCTGGAGGTGGGAACAACATACATGTGGGGAGTCCCGCTGGACCTGCCCCTGAGCCAGTGCCACCCTCCCAGGTGCTTCCTCAAGCCACACTTGTCAAACATGGTGTCTGTTGAAAGAAATGACCTTTTTTTCAAATGACCTTTTGGAAAAGGTCACTATTTTGGAAATGGTGTATTCTTTTCAAAGGACATTGGAAAATACTGATTTTTATTTTTTTTCCCCTCCATTTTAACTTTTTCCCTCATTCTCTTCTTTCTTTTCCATTTTCAGTGTCTGGATCCTCCAGTCCTCCCAGTAAAAGAAAATGTTCCTTCAAGTGGGAAACTGCAGAGATGTGTCTGGGTGAAGCCTCCCAGGGATGTCTGGCCCCGAACTCGATGGGAACGGACTCCCATTCACTCAGAGCAGACTTTTTTGTGTGGCAGTCGCTGAAAAGTGCCTGCTATCTGCCTGCGCTGTTTCAAATGTAAGTCATTCAAAACATTCCCTGTGTTTTTTAGCTCATAAAACTGCTGAAGTACATCCTGTACAGTGAACAAATTACTCAGCTTTAAGCAGATATTTATGCTAATTATCCATGGGAAGCTGTTTCTGCCATTGTAGTTTTTCATCTGCTGGCATAATATTCGAAAGGTTTTATGTGGCGTTAACTATCAGCAGTAAAATCCCCTGAAAGTAACATGAGAAGGAAGAATCTGCTCTGCATACATTTATTTTCTTTAAATGTTCTTGATTTGCCATGTATGAGATGAAAGTGTTTACACTCAGCACTCCCTCCCCATCACTACAGCAGCCTTCTCTCCCTGCCTGCTCTTGCTTCAGTTTATTTACCAAAGAATATTCATATTTTGTAAATCCCAGGTATTTATTCCCTTGATTATTTTGGCATGGTGCATTTTGAGGATGTTTGCTTTGTTTTAAGCAAATCCTTTTTCTGCCTTTGAAAAGCAGAGCACTAGTAAAAACAAAGGCAACGGCAATATTTGTTAATGTAAGTCCACGCTCCTAAAATATTTATTCTTTTTTCATATGAAGAAGATTAAATGCTTGCAAAATTCTACAGACACATGCACATATTTGACCCAGAAGGACGTCTCTTGGGATTTGTAACAGCAAATGTGTGTTGAACAAAACGTCTTGGCCCTGTACAAACTTACTTTGTGTTCTAAAAGCCAAAAACTTCATTTTAGCATGACCTTAGAAGAATAGTGATACTTTTAGTATTTCCTGGTATTTGGTGCAAGGAATGTTTTTATTTGAATGCAGATGTCATTTGGTTTACAGGAAGGATTTGGTAACATGTCCATGCCAGTACTGCACTTATCCCAAATTTCCTGCTATGGAGGAAGAACATATGTCAAAGCTCACTGTTTGTTAAATTGAAAAGATTCAGTACACCAGAAGCTTCTCTTCTAAACATTGTGACTTTGTGCAATTTACAGAATGTTCTATCTCCATTAAACAATAAACCCTTGACCCCTGGAGCTGGCTTTCAGGATCCTGCTATTTGAGAAGGTAGACATAATGGATGGCAATAATAAATGAAAAGTTCAAGAGGTTAAGAAAAACTGTTTAATTATTTCTCTAGAGCGTGGGCTGCAGAAGAATTGCATATCTGCCTTCTCTCTTGTAGAAACCTTGCAAGGAATGACTCCGGCAGTGCAGCTCAGGCAGGGTATAAAGCAGGTTGCTGGCCCTCAGCTGTGTTTATGAACAAACGGTCTCTAGATACTCTTCCATCTCTGAACCTTTCAGTTTTCTGTGAGTTAACTCCCTGCCAGCAGCAAGCCTGTGCCAGCCCCACAAACCTCAGCATCTGTTTTGCAAGGATCTTTTATTTGTTAGCATGTGAAAGCTATTGCTCATGTGTGCTTCCCAGCTGTGGTGTACTTGGGCTTGGTATCTTTAAAGAAATCTTTGCCTTATTTGCTTGTTAAACCCAGACACACACAAAGCAGTGCGTTCTCTCCTTGTTATGTGAGCCTGTAATGCAACCTCTACTAACAGGTCACCATTCCCTGCCTTTCCTCTACGGTAAAGCAAATCCACGACAAACTTCAGTATGACAAGAAAATCTGCAAGCTTTTCCTTCCTTCCCTTCAACAGACATCTCTCTTTTTTACACTCCTGTTTGGTTTCTGTCACATCACTTGCTGCATTCGATTACTACAGGCTTTACCATGGGACCAAAAGCCCCGAGCTAAAATCATCATCCCGTTATGCAAGTCACTGTACAAACACCCAGCGAGTGAAAAGCTGCTCTGAAAACATCTACGGCAGGGCAAGGGGCGAGGGGGGAGACAGGGATCAGGAGTCATGCTCAAGGTCACAAAGCACATCCAGGGCAGAGCCCCAAATAGGAGCCTGCTCTTGAGGTCCGACCCTTGGCCACCTGTCGATGAGTATTTCCTTCTCTTGGGTACCCCATGTCCTCTGTTGTGGTGGCTCCTGGGAGGTCTTCCACGTCCACGGAGTGTGGCAGGGCACAGGGATGGGGTTGGATGCAGCGTTAGGGTCACCCAAGTTGGAGCTGGAGTACCTCTTTCATTGGGACACAGAGCCCTGTGCTGCAACGGGGGGACCACCCTGGTGAATCTCCCCTGTTTGTTTTGGGAGTCACAACTTGCCATGTAGGATGTCCAACCCCTTTTTTTTCTGTCTTGCATGGCTCAAGGGCACCTCTGAGGGTGTTTTGGAAAGGGGAAGTCATCATTTAGTGCTGGGGTCAGGAGATGGAGCAGACCCTCCTTTGGGGTAAATCAGCTTGTATATGTGACCTCCAAGATGCTAGATCAGTCTGTGCTGGATACAAAACTGGCCAAGGGCTTCTTATGACAGCTTTTGAAAGTGTTTTAAAAGCTTTTCACATTTATTTTCTCCTTCTAATACCTTGATCTGCAACTTATACTATCAGGAGTCATTTTCCCAAGATGGGCCTGGTGAAAGAAGTATGGTTTGACATTGTTCTTTCTAAATAAGTTCCCCCCAAATCTGCTTTCCCTCTCTGCCTACTGTGTTGGATATGAAAGCATCTCAAACACAAGCCTCTGGTCTCCCCACAGCACCGTCAAACGGGTGGGAAACGAGACGTCAGGTTGTGACCCCGATGGGACCCTCTCTGTTTAAATAAACAGTCCAGGTTTCATGTAATGTTATACTCCATCATGAGCCCTGGAACAATAACAGTGCAGGAGCCATTCACGTGACTTCTCTGGGATATATCAACAAACAGAAGGAGCAGTGAGCATTGGTGGTTCATGCTGCAGGTTGGATGGGACATGTTCTCAGTCCACCACCACATGAGCAGGAAAGCTTTCCAGAGCCACCACCTGTAAAACATGAAATAAAAAAGCTTAGGATGGAAGATTATTTTTGGCCAAAAGTCAGTTTTAGGAAAAAGTACATGTGAACAGGGTTTCCAAGCATAGAAGTTAGGCAGAAGGGTCTAATGTTTGTTTGTGGCAATGGAGGGGGTCATCCCCAAAATGCCTTTGCAAACAGTCTCCTTTTGCACCACTGATGCAGCCTCCTGTCCAGGTTTGGTTTCTTTCCATGGGGGAACAGGTTTTGGTCCGTTAGCTGTAGTATGAGGCTGCAACCATGGCCTGTAGGTGACAAAAAAAACCCCAAAAAGTCCATGGAGGTTGGAGGTGTCATGAAGTGAGAACACAGTCTGTGTACGGGGCACGGGAGCTCATTCTGGCAGGATCACCAAAGCAGAGGGTTTTCTCCTGGCTGTCATAGTCCTGGAGTATGTACCATTTTCCTCACATTGGCTACTTCTACAACGAGAAAGCCGTGGGATTTTGAGCTCAGTCTTCCTTGGTAAATTCCCCATCAGCTAATGACTAAAATAACGATTCCCCACCCTGTCCCCTCCCTTCCCCTTGTGGGTGTGGTGGGAGAGCAGTCAAAACCTCTCATTTCCACTCAAGAAGGTGTAAGGAGGAGCTCTGGCTCATGGTAAAAGCTGTCCCCACTTGACCTGGCTGCCAGTGGTATCTGGCCCTTTGGCCTGGGGACGTTCAAGGAGACCGAATGGGATCATGGCCAGGTCCCTCCCTTGGATGCTGCTGGCCATGCAAACTGGCAAGCCCCAGGCTGGGAAGCCTTCACCATGTCCCATTCCGGGCATGCTGGGTGTCTTTTGGCTCCACACCACCAGGGCAGCTCCACATCCAACCGGCATCCCGCCAGCACCCCTCCAACTGCAGCACAGAGCAGGCTTAGGACCATGTTTGAACTACTCACTGCAGCCCCAGTGAGAGATTTAGGCACTTGAACTCACAAATGACTCAAGATCCTCCCACCTTTCCCTGTGGGTGATGTGTCCCATACCCTTGTTGCTCCTCTTTGGAGCATGTCCCCCATCTTTCCTGGACCCAAAGCCCAGACAGCAGTACTGCCAGTGCTGGGGGGTGCCTGGGGGACCTGCCTGGCTTACAAGCCTCACTCCTAATTATGTGACATGGCACTGGTGACTTTCCTCAGCTTGTGGTTGTTCCTTGTGTTTGCACAGTTGCAGATTATGTGCAGAACCATCTCCTTGCCTGTATTAATTCATGTCCAGTCTTTCAAGGCTCTTGGACAAAATAAACACAAAGATCATGCTTGTGTTTGGAGAGGTATAAGGCCAGTTGGTGCCTGAGACATCCAGGGATGCCTGCACCTCCATGAAATGCAAGGAGAGGATGAATTGTCTGTTGTGTAGGTCCACCTGACCAAGGTCCCACAGTGTGGAAGGGCAGAGGCAGACAGCCCAACACCTGAGGTTCACTTTTCCTGTCCACTGATTTTGTAGGAACTGGGGTAGCCCAATTACAGGTGTGCCTGGGCCCAGAGCAACGCTCGTGTCCCTGTAGCCCCAGCAGGATGGTCTTTACACTCCTCCACCCCATGGAGAACGTGAGGGTAAAGAGGGTGGGCAGGTTCATCTTGAAAGCAAGCAGTACATGTTAAGTTTCCTCTCAGGAGATTTTTCTTCTACTTTCCCTTAGCAGGGGGATGTTGAAGCATACAAGAGCCATGGTTGGGGCAGGATATGACTAAACCCCATGGGGTTTTTTGCTTCACACCACATGACAGCAATGATGCCTCCCTTCTACAAAGCCACCCTTCAGCCCAGCCAGGGCAGATACAGACTCACCATGCTCATGGTTTTCTCTTTCAGAGTGACTCAGGTATCACTGAGGGCCCCAGTTTCTAAGAAATAGGTGACAGCATATCTAGGCAACTTGATGACAGAACAAACCAACCATGATGGCACATTTTCTGCTCCTGAGAGTATGTACAGAGGAGACTGGCAGTGCTGGAGTCACCCCCTCCCCAGGAACTGTCCCTTGTCACCTTTGCACAGCAGCATCAGGAGGGAGTTTTGGTGGCTTGCAGCTTTGCCAGAGGAATGAGGGGGAGGTAGGTGGCTCAGGAGGTACAAACCTCTTAGGGACACCCTGGGCAGAGGAAAGCCAATGAAAATAATGACTCACTTGACCCCTCACAAGACAGCCAGCACCCAAAGTTTTCCACGCAGTGTTAAAAAACACCACGCACTGGCCTCAAATCACTTCGGCCATGCCAGACTCCCACCTGTTTATGTGGAAAACTTTATGCACCCAAAGCATGAAGTTTTTCAGCATAATATGTTGGGTGGATCAAGGTTTCCATGTGCTCCAGTGCTGTCAAAAATCGGTGTCTTAGCCAACACAGGATGATACGAGGAGGACACAGAAAGTTTGAGTCTTCAGGAACTCATTTGCAGAGGCTCTTCTGTTCCTTAGGCACTCAGAGACCTCTCACCTCCCGCCCTTTAATGCACAGAAGTGCTGCAGATTCAAGCCAGCTCTGGAGGATGAAAGGAAAGCTCCACTCCTGTACTGCGTTGCAGCTGTGCCCTGGAGGAGAGCCTTGACAGAGGTACCCTCTAACAACTGAAATTGAGAGGATGACGGGTACAAAACTTGGCACATGTGACAAAATAGTTGACTTAGGTAAAATAGTGCAAGAGGTAGGATCTAAAAGCAGAAGAGCAGATGATTACAGAGTCTGGTTAGGTAAGAAGGCATGTGGACTCTGCACAAAATGTTTGCGTCAAAGGACAAAATGTAAACATCCACTCTCAGGAGAACTGCCCTTGTCCAGGAGCAATGTCAGGACTAGTGCTGACTGCCTTTAAGCTAGCATGAGAGACTTATCTGAAGAAACTGGGAAAGCTACCTGGGCAAAGGCAACAGCACTCCCAGATGCTCTGGAGCCCATGAACATGGGACATGGTGCAACCTCCCAGCCAGCTTTTGGGCAAGGGGATTGGGTGTCCTGATCCCAAATGTCAGTCTTTCTTACTGTTATTTGAACACTTGTCCCATGTTCCGTCCCCTGAAAGCACGGATAACAAAGTGTTTCCTTCCTCTTTGCAGCAGCCTTCTATATATTTTTCCTTCAGCCACAGAACTGCAGAACTGGTCAGGCTGGGAGGGACTCGGCAGGTCTGTAGCTTAAACAGGGTCAGCACTGAAGTCAGGTCAGTTTGCTCAGTGCTTTTCCAGTCACATCTAGAAAACCTCCAGGGCTTCACTCTCCAAATTCCCAGCTGGTATTAAGTCCCCTTGTGAACCATCTCCTCACAGGCTGAACAAGACCTGATCCTTCTGTATCTCCTTATAGGATGTACTCCAGCCCATCTTGGTGGCCATCTGATAAACTCAGTCCAGTTTATCAGCATTTCACTTGTACTGGGGACCCAGACCTAGACAGTGCATCCCAGTTGAGGTCTAATGAGTGCCCGCTAAATGAGAATAATCACAGCTTCTCATGTGTTTGCTGTGCTCCTGTTGTACATTTCTTCTCTCTTTACTTGTCACAATTTCCTAGGGGTGCCTCAGCAAGCAGTTAGAAAAGCTCCAGGCTAGAATAATTTCCCATAGCAGAATGCAGTTGCATTTCTCAAACCCAGAGCAAGAAAATGTCAAATAGTAGTAATAAAAAGTGATGTTATTTGACTGAAAAATGCATGCCCCAATAGCTACAAATTCTGGTGATGAACTCTTTTGCTAGAAAAGCCATGCTGTGAAAGGCTGGGTATCCTGGGGACAGTCACACTAAAGCAATGTATTTCTTCTCTGAGACGTTCTGTTCTTGGAGATTGCTGAGTTGAACTTTAAGTTGATAGAGGCCCTGGGACTGCAGCAGTGAGTGACAGCTTTGTTAAGCTATGATTGATGACTTTGCTACCAAATTCTGATTAATGTTTCCTTCCAAACCCTCCTTGCCCTTGCAATATGCTGTCCATTAGCCCCTGCCAATATCTGCCTAGAATAACCTTCTTGCTGTGATAGGAGTTGTGTGATTATAGTTATCTAAACGTGTGAATAATTGGGAGGTTATGCCATATTACATGCTTCATCAAGTTCTCTATTCAAGTCTCAGGGAAACATTTGAAGTTCAACACTATGTCTCAATTATGCTTGAATTTCTGGCAAGGGAAAAAAAAAAGTCACATTAATGAAGCTGTCAAAAACACATTCTGCTTTAAATTTCCTGGGACAATTGGACAATGAAACTTGCTCACGCAGTGAAGAGCTGCCTTCTCCTCACACTATTAACAGGCTCTTGAATTTATTGAATTTCTTTCTTGCTTAGGCTCTGAAACTAGATCTTGATAAAAAGGAGTTGTGCAGTAAATGAGTAAGCTTTGTAAACAATAAATTTTGTGCTGAAACATTTATCTCCAGACAGTCTGTATGGAAAGCAGTGCAGTTCTATTGGGATATGTAATGAGTTTGCACTATGGTGATATTTGTAAATTATAAAAGAAATAAAATAGGTGTGTTGTTGCAGCTCTGGTGCAATATTCTTGTTACTGAAAGTGAGACTTTATTATTATGTACGCTCTGGACTGGGACTCTGCCCCAGGCAGCTTTGCACTTCAGGACTTTAATGGGGGAAAAGCCTATCCATATTCTGACAAATTCCTTTGAAATTTCAGGAGCAAAGAGTTATTATAGAGTTATAGATGTCAACATTGGACACCATCACGCGCTGTCTGAGGGAGAGCTGGACTTTTAAGAGGGAAACCAGACCCCCAGCTGTTTTTTCTCCCAGTGATCACAGCCCTGTGTCCTGGCAGCATCTCTGCCAGGACAAGGGAAACTGGAACAAGCTGAGGCTGAGTGTGAGCAAACACCAACTGAGAGTTGGTTGGAGAAGTCCAAGGGGTGTCTAAGAAGAGGTAGGACGGGTAGGTAGATAGCAATAGCCATCACCTCTTGGGCTTGTTCTGCCCTGATTTCCAGTGACAGACTGGTTTGGGACTGGGAAGTCACTGCTGAGCATATTGCGATAGAGGTAGATGACACCATCACAGAAACCCGTTTCTTTTAAGACAGCATTGAGGATTTTTTCTTTGAACAGCTTCTGCATAGAGCAGAGGCCATCTGCATATCAGCTTCCTGCCCAATACATTGGGATTGTAATTTTATGAAGAGGAAGGGCTGCTGCTCTGTCATAATGAACACCAGACAGGAACTGGTTCACAGTCATTCATATATAGGCTGTATAAGGTAACACAGGGCCAGAACATCAGTGGTGCCAGAGCAGGAGTGGTGGGTGATGCTTTATGCTTTCACTCTATGTGTATTGAGCTGGGACCACCAGCCGTGGCAACTCCTCAGCCCACGAGTCTGGAGGGATGGCTGTGCAATACCAGGTCACCCATGAGATGATGGCAGAGCCAGTCCCCAGCCTGCCCTGGGACTTGTCCAATGCATCAGACAGCCATGTCACCAGGACTGGCATGATCAGGGTCATCTCGCAGCCTCAGGGCCCTGCTCTTGTGGTGGGAGGGCAGGCTGGCAGGCTCAGTGGCAAGGTGTACAGCCTCACAGCATGCCAAAGCATGAAATCACCTTTGATAGGCACAGTAGCCATGTGGGTGGTAGTTCTTCCCCACTTTCCCTCTCTTTGGGTCCTTCCTTTCCTCTCTTGGGGTGTTCCCTCCTGCAAATCCCACAGTGAACATCCCCTCTCCAGCAAGGGACTGGCCATACTGTGGCCATAGTGCTTCTTGCCATGCAGCAATGGTGGGAAAGACAAGGAAGTGAAAGGCTGCAGAAAAATCTTAGCAAGGTGAATGAGTGAAGACAGACCAAGTGTATTTATCTTTCCCGAAATATTGCAAAATACATCCAGGCTTGGCCTACAGTAAGAGCACAAGCAGTGAAGAAATCTAAAGCGTGCAGATGCATTGCATACCAGCATGGAAAAGTGACAGCAAGACAGGGCCAAAACAGGCCAACCACACTCCCTTGGGAGTCTAGGAAATAAGTGAATCAAAGAGGGCTTGGGGCCAAAACAGGCCAAAAAAGGATCCCTCAGGAGTCCAGGAAATAAAATGAATCAAAGTGTGTTTGGGGCTGATACAGGCCAACCACAATCCCTCTGGAGCCCAGAAAATGAATTTAAGTGTTGTCTGGGCCAAGACAGGCTATTAAACTTTCCTCTACCACAAAACAAGTCAGCTGTGAACTGAAGAAAGTGGGGCCATTCTGCCTTAATAAGGACAGGACCCCAAAGCACATGTCAGCAGTCACCGGCTCGTCCAGTTCCCCTTCTGAAGCATGGTGCTCCAGGATGCATGGCTGGTGCTTTGGGCTAGAGTCACTTCCTGGCCAGGACCCTCCCTCTGTAAATTCTCTTTAACTTTCCACAGCCACTTAATCGGCTCCTTTGCCATCTTCCAGCACTGCCCTGGAGGGCCAGCAGCAGATGCCTGGGGCCAAGAGTTGTCCTGGCATCTATCTGCTTGTGGCAGGCCATGCCTGTGGCACTGTTGACCATGCCCATGGCAGTACTGGCCATGTTTGCATCAGTGTTGGCCATGCTTGCAGTAGTCTTGCCCATGTTTATGGTGGTGTTGGCTATTTTTGTGGCAAAGTTGATTTGTGAACTGAAGTCTTCAAAGAGGAGCAGGACTAAGCTACTTCCAGCATTCTAGGCTGCCATGTGGGACTGGGCCCATGGATACTGGTGGAGAACGAGATGTTGACTCCAGCTTCTCACATTCAGTGGCTGCTCCTCCAGCAGAGACCTTGGGAGCCATGGTACTTTGGTCGGACAACTAAGCCTACTCTCCTTGGCATGTTGGTCCTGTTCCCTGGCACCCAACTTATGGCTTTAATCCATCAGCTGTGGATCCTCACCCACCCCACTGCCTTCAGCCCTGCCTGGTCCCTCAGTACTTTCCCAGTGCAGGAGTGCACTGAGTGGGTCTGTGAGCCAAAGCCCTATCAGTCTCATGGCTCCTATGGTTGTGAGGATGATGGCCACAGCATGGGATGGAGAAAAGAGCTGTGACTCCTTTCTCAGAGTGAGGGGAGATGAACGTTTTCATGGGGACCTGCTGGAGTACCCCACCGACAGCGGCTGATGGCCCTGTCTCCCTCATTATGCCTACGTTTGGGCATCTCCTTCTGAGGATTTTTTTTTTTCTTTTTAGAGAACAGTCACAACCGCAAACATGGGGGGCCTCAGCACCTCCTCTCAGAGGCTGTCACTGCTATCACTGAGGGGTCATGAAGGGAGTAAAACTACCGGCCGCTTCGTTTTATGCATGAAGCAAATGGCGGGTAAATGGAGAATAAATCAGAGGAGGTACTGACAGTCTGCAGTCAGGCACGGGGATTTACTGCTGCAGAAGGTTTATTAATAGATCTGTGGATATAACAGCACTGTCTGTAAAGGGCTGTGGGATAATTTAATGACCAGCAAGGACAGAAAGCTGAGATAAGGATAACTGTAGCATCCATATTAGCAATGTTTCCTCTCTGTGGTGGCTTAGCTCCCTCTGAAGGGCCAGCCAGAGGTGAAGTAAATCATGGTTAGCCTCACCTCACGTGTCCCTGTCCTGTCCTGTCCCCCTCCACTAAGGCAAATAGCTATTTACTAGTAAGAAAAGTCTTAGATACTAGCACCCAACTGAAAGCTGCAAGCAGTCAAGTGTCTCTTCAGGGTGAAGGGCAGAGGGGGACCATGGAGGTCTACCAGGACAAGCACCTCAGCGTGGCCTTCAGAGGGAGAGGTGCCACCAACACGGTGCTGCAGCTCTGGAGGGTGGAGTGAAGAGAGACAAACACTGCCGGTCAATACCTAAAATGGGACTTTTAAGTAAGTGACCTAATCTTAGTCACCCCCGAAAGCCATAAACAGCTCCAGCAAGATCATGAGGAGTCTCCTATGAGACACCTGCTGCTAAAAATGCCACCATCACTCATGCTGCTTTTGGTGACCTCCAGAGTAAACAGGTTTCTTTGCTTCATGACATGTTTTACCTTCTTAAAATGAACTGAGAACACAAATTTGGCACCTTTGGGGTTTCTCTCAGTCTTTTAGCTTTGCATAAAATTGCTACTGAGGAGGGAAATTTCTGTCGTAGGAGGCAGAGACGGAGGCAGTGGCACAAGTGGCCACTCTGTCCCAAACTGGGTTTATTGGTGTCTCTTTTCCTGATGGACACACTGAAGCAAAGTGCATGAGTCATTCCCCTCCCAGTCTCTGTGATGCTGCAGTAAGTGAATTGATCTGGAGTTTATAAAACAGTCTGTTAAAACAAGTTTCTGGAATTAGACTGAATTTCCTGGATTAAAAATGCAAACCCACCCAATGCAGCAAAATCATTGTAAACTCCTTTTTATTTGGTTTAGTGGTGGATGCTCCCCAAAGTCTTCCTGGGGAAAGTCAAAAACTATGTATGCCTTGTAATTAGATCTAAATGATTATGAAATTTGGGGAAATTGGTGTTTATGACACCTGCTGAGGTACACTTCCTCCTCCTGCTGAGAGACGACAACACAGGAAAAAGACCAAGCCTAACTTGTCTGACCTCCTCCTGACCTACAACAAAATCACTCAAGATAATTTAACTTGAAAAAGTGATGGGCTCCCAGTTGCTTGTCGAACTGAAGAAAATCCGTTTCACTTCCAAATACTAATTTTCATTATTTTGCATCTTACTTTGGAGGAAAATTCAGAGTTATTTTGAAACCACAGGTGATATGACCCATTAAAACTGGGATTTAAGCATTGGTTTTATGCAGCAGATGGATAAACTATCAGCCACTTGCCTGTAGGTGGAAAAATCTTTGCTTAAGCCATTAACACTCCCTAGCGTAATACTACCTGTGTTAAGCAAAGGGAAATCTGTTTTCTTACTGCGATTTGATATTGGGAAATAACAGCAGGAGATAAGCTTTATAACAGCACTGGAAATGTGTCTGTGATAATAAATGAGACACACAGCAAAACCATCCTTGCTGCTCAGCCTATGTTGGCATGAGTCTGGCTGCCCTGATCTCCCACAAGGGTTTTGGGGTCAAGGCAGCCCTGGGACAGGCTGTGGACAAAAGGAAAAAAAGAAGAGCATCGTGTCTCATCCTGCGGGCTTCCACCATCCCTCCTGCCATTTTCACCATGCTCTGCCAAGGGATTCCCCAATTAAGGCAGCAACAGTGATAATGCACCTACGTCTGGTTGCAGCTCTTGTAGAGCACCCACCGGCTGTGGCACTTTTGTATCGCTGCAGAGAGCACTGCTTTACAGCAGAAATTTTGTCCTTAGCTGCTCCCGTTCATTTCCGCACACTCCGAGTGTCCAGATCCAAGAGGGGGATGGCTTCCAAGGCGAGGAAGCACAGATGTTGGGAAATCCAGGAAGGAGGCTCATCTAAGTATTTAAATATGTAGCTGCTTAAGTGCATGGCTTACCAATGGAAACTTGTGCTTCTGATAGGCCCCATCCAATAGTCACTGAAGTCAATGAAAAGATGCCTCTAGAGTCAGATGAGGTTAAGCTGCACTTGGAGAAACAAACGTTTATGCTCCCTTGAAATGCGTATACTTAAAAAGCCATAGTCCATCCATCCATCACATGGCTCTTGACTTCCACATTTCCCCCGAGTTATTGGTTTCCATGCTCCAAACACGTGCCTGTTTCAATGCTACTGGCTAATCTCACTGTTATTTGCTGGAAGGGATTTCTGTCCAGTAACTAAGTGAAGGTTGAGGGGTGTGGGGGGCGGTGTTCAGCTTATTATACCTTTTTTTCTTGTGGTTCTCCCTGTGTTGGTTCCCAAAGCCTCCCACATGGATGCAAACAACAAAAGTTTGCATGAATGATGCTAATAACGATGATGAATTTGGCTGAGGTTTCAATCCTTCCCACTGTAGGGAAGCAAGCGTAGTGCTGCCCTGGATGTTGTATCTGATGGAGTGGTCATTTGCTATTTTCTGTCTTGCTCCCAATTAAGAAATGTAGAGCTCCTCTTTCCTCTTCCAAGTCACAGGGAGGGTACAACACGTAACAAGGTCTTTGTCATCTCTTACCTCTTGACACTTCTGTAGCAAAGACTGCAGAGGTCTGGGAATAGCTTCCCAGAGCACCATGTAGTGACTGTAAAACATAATCCCACCCACAAATTTAACAAGCTCCTATCTCAAAGTGAAGAGGAGCTTTTTGCCATTGGTAACCCACAAGAAAGTCATTCCAGCATTGTATCTTTACAGGAAGTGAGAGAGGCGTTTCCCAGTCTCCTGTGGGAGTTTGGCTGGTGAAGCAGGACCAAACTTTTGAGGACTTCATTCACTCAGAGGACAGAAGATCTTTGGCACTCAAGGTGCCCCTGGTGTTCCTGGTGCTATTGTTGGAAAGGCCAAAGGTTAACATCCATAACTAAAAGCCATTGCCTGTGGAAGGGTTCCATCCATCTTTCCTCATGTGCCCACGTGAGCCTAAGCCCCTGCCCAGCTCAGGCAGCAATCCTCCCTAGAATACACCTAGGCACCCTGTAGCCAAGCTGGGTGTGACTTCTGGGCCCAGGCATGGCTTTGTCTGTATGGAAATGTATTCAATTTTCCCCCGTCATTGAACCCTTAGTGTTTCAGATATCCTCCCAGCATTTGTGGCCACTCAGGTACATAAAAGTCTGCCCCCAGGAGTAGCTAGTGGCTGTGTACAGGGTCCACCTTGTACAACACCATGGGCTTTGAAGCGTTGAGTAAGCAGGTCCCCACCAGTGCTGGTGTCCCCAGCCCATCACTGAACACGTTGGGTGCCTGGGCCCCACAGTCCAGCCCAACATTGCACAGCTCAGGGCTGTGCCTCAAGGCATAACCCAGTGCAGAGATGCTCTGCGGTGGTTAAACACTCTTTCACTCCTTACCAAGCACTGGGGCAGACATGTACTTGCACTAATGGGTACATGTTTCCTAAAGCAGTGTGTATTTTTACATTTTCTTTCTTTCCTTTTTCTCTTTTTCTCTTTTGCAACCATGAAGGCCAAATCCACAACAGACATAAATCAGAGGTGTGGAGCTCAGACCAGTTTGTCCCAGCTGAAGATCCTTGAGGGATCTAGGATCTCTATATCTTGGTTATGCAGATCCTCAAAGTTCCTGACACAAGAACGTTTTCCCATTCCTTTCTTGCACAAGCCAGGTGAATCCCCGCTTTGTTTTCCCAACTAACCCCCCTCCACCAACCCTCTCTCTGATGCCATGAGCCATTTATAAGGCAAGATGGGGACTGTACAGAACACCCTGACTCTCATCTCGGTGTGACTTACACGCTGTGCCTCTTGGAGACTTTTCCTGAAACAGCCTACAAGTGTGCGCAGTCTTTTCTCTATTTCCCCCCTTTCCTCTTTTCTTCCTCTGCTCCTGTTTTCAATCACAGACTGCCCGGGCAGTGTAGTGGTCAGGCTTAAAGACTTGCTAGAACTGGATTCAAGATTTATGAGAACTAGATGTAACCAGGCCTCTCCCAGAGGTTTGGGAAGAACAGCTGGAGTCTGGCACTTTCCATCATGACAAGGACTATTAAAAACTAAGAGTTGAACTGCAAAAGAGGGGGGAAAAAAAATGTTTAGGCTTAAAATGCAAAACAAGCGCCTGCAGTATCCAGGCCGTCTGCACAGGGGCCAATTCTGACAGCAAACGGCTTTCGCAGCTGCTGTTAACTTGGGCTTATTTTAGAAACCACTTTAGAAACAAGAGGTTAAAAGAAAAGAGGGAGGGAGGGGGATTTCAGCGTGAGGACTGTCTGTGTGCGATCTCTGGATGAAAAGCCCTGACTGGAGCGCGGCGGTGGAGCGGTTTACATCCTGCGCTGTCTGGAGGCCGTTTCGGCTGGGCCACCCCACCCAGCGCTGATGTAATGCACCCCGGCCGGCTGTGTTTGTCGAGATCACTAAGGCGTGCGTGTGTCCGGCTGTCCCAAGCCAGGACGGCAAAGCTGCTCCGTGACAAGGAGGGAGGGGACATCGACGATGCAGGGAAATTTGAAGGCTCTGAGCTTCTACTTGCATGCTGCATATCCTTGGCACTCCCACCCTGTCCTTACCCTCCACGGCCTCCATCCTTGTTGGGCCATCTCAGTGTACAACCTGTCCCATGTCCAAGGACTGCCCAAGTGTTGCCCCTACATGGGGTTGGAAGATTCATGGACCTTCAACTGCTATTACCTGGCTTGCAACCAGGACTAGAATGGGGAACCTGGAAGGGAAACCAGAAATGGTGTCATTGCTGGAGAACTGTGAGGACCGCTGGCGTCAAGTCTACAGGCCAGGTGTCTTGTGCCTTCACCGATGGAAAGGTCAGCACAGCCAAGCTGGTCATGAATTTTTCCCTCCCTAACCAGCACAGCACAGCTGAACATTTCAGATGCAAACTGCCCAACGACTTGAGGTGTCAGTGTTGATTCATAAGGGATCCCACACTCCTGACTCCTGTGTCCCACTTAAATACCTACAGCTTTATGGGATGATTCCATACCAGGATGCTAGCAAACAAGGCAATTTGGATTTGCCTGCCTTTTTATCCACCTTTGATCAAGGCTGCTCCATGCTGTGAAATAATATATCACAAGGAAGAGAAACACCCTCCCTGTATCTGCTTTGCCTGGCCTGCTCCATAGCTTTATCTGACAGAGAGCCACCAACAGTGTGACATCCCAGCGTGGCCAAACTGAGGGGTTCTGTGCCTTCTTTTGCTCTGGGCATTTTGTCCCCCATTTCACTGGGAAATCTGGGGGTTCTGACTAGTCAGACACCCAGCTCTATCCATTGTTTTTTCTTCATACCAAATCATGTTTCAAACCTCTCCATTAGCCCCAGACAACTGTTGTAAAAAACCCAAAGACTTCACAGGCTGACCTCAACATTTGTCTGTGTATCCATACCTGGATACGTACATTGGTGGAACATCCCTCTCTCTTCACCCACAACACTAACTGAGGCAATCCCACCACCACCTCCTTGGACCCTTTTCCCCAAAATACAGGTACCACAAAGTCCTTGACAGACTGGTGCTCCTGTTTGTGGGGAAAACTCTGCTAGAGAGATGTGCTGCACAAAGGTTGAGTGCATTACATTTCCAGGCACCCCCTTGCAATACAGCACCCTTCACGTCAGACCACACGCATCATTTCTTCTGCCTGCTGAAGACAACCCAAGGGGAGGTTTTTATTCTCATGCACTGTCCCACACTCTGAGGTCTAAAGTCAGCTAAGTAGGCAGTGGTGCATTTAGGGCCAGTCATTCCCATCTCCACTTGTGAAGGATGTGACATTTGGTCTGGCACACAGGTTGGTGGAGACATGAAGATCAAACCACGATAAAGTCAATACCCAAGAAAACCAACCTTGGTCTGAGCGAAATAAGTGAAAAATGATGGTGAAAAAAAATGGCAAAATGATCCAGGAATAGTCATGATGCCAACCTCAGAAGCTTCTTCCAGATTTCCTGGCTGAGAAGGTTTGTGGTGATTTGCTTTGATAGCAAGAGAAATGACATTGTCCCTGATCACCTCTCGCATGCCTCAAGCTCCCTGGGCCTGGGCAGGAGCCTGCTACCTCCTTCCAGTCTGCACGAGCAAAGCAAGAAAACCAATGCAGCCAAGATAGAGGGTACTTAAAACGTAGCAGGAATACAAAAGCAAAAATAAATGACCCATAAATCACAGCTTCCAACTCCATCCTAAAAAAATAGGGATAGTTGCACAGAAGACACCCTTAAACAGGGGTTGCATGGCAAAAGAAATGGAATTCAGCCTTCATGTGACAAATAAAACTGCCACTCTAATGAGCTGCAAGACTGGGTCCCAGCTGGTCTCAGCTGAAGCCAGGCTGTCTCGGGAAAGTCCAGTATACTGATGAACAAAAGATTTTTTGAGCACAGAGACACCCATTTGGCCCAGCTAATGTCCGGACACAGTGGTGTCACAGGCCAGTCCTCCTTGGGGATGGCAGCACAGCTGCCTCTCAGCAGAGAGGTCATTTGGGATCCACATCTGGCAGCACGGGGTAGTCCAAGAGTAGGTTTCTCCTCACCCTCAATTAAGCTGAACTTGTTCTAGTAGCTCTACCCAGGAAAGGTTTTTCTGGTGAAAACCACTTTCTCAATTCTCCAGAAAATATCAGCTTAAGAGTTGAATTTTCAGTTCCTACCTTTGGCTGTTCCCATCATAGTGATGCTTATAGTCCCAGAGACTGTAAGGCTGTGAGAGCATCTCCCAAAACAGAAAGAGAAAAATATACAATGTCGGTGTATTGTACCTTTTTCCTTTAAGAAATATCCCTGGTCTTGGAGATTCTACAATATCATTTCAACATAGCTCTTAATAGGATGTAAAATAGGGCAAAGTCTGGCAAACAATGGGAGCACAATTATTTTTCTAAAAATATTTGTTTCTGGCTTTTTTTTTCCTTTTTTTTTTTTTTTTTTTTTTTGGATGTTAAACAATCAGCATCTTTTCTTCAATTTTTCATTGTCTTTTAACAACTGAACAGTTTTGGTCACACACAGCTTTGGGTAAGGAGATCGGAAGTGATTTGGAAAACATGACACTCCAAAAAGGTGACCTTTTTCTGCTCGGAGTTTTCAGTTTGGGCAAATCCTTTGAGAAAAATTACAGCCAACAACAGCAAACTGTCCCTTAATGCTATAACATGGAGGCAACAACCTTCCATTGGAAAGCTCAATGTATTTATTATTTCTCCTGCTCTTTGAGACTGCTCTCTGCTATGCACTGTGCAAATACAGAGCAGAAAGAGGGTCTCCAAGAGCTCATAACATCTGCAGAAGAGTGGGCACAGGTGTGTTACTGCTCCACACTTGTTGCTGCTTCATGTGAGACATACAGGCAGAATCTGTCCCCATGGAGTTTCACAGAAGTGGGATGTTATCGTACCAGGATTGCAGGCTCGTAACTCTGCCAAGACACAACAAAAAAGAGCTGTTTCATGGTGGAGGAATATGAGGAGCACATGTTTGGTCAAGCTGGTGGGCAACGTTGTTCCTTCACCTCCCAAGGCTGGCTGGGCTCTGGTATGCCCATAAAAACACCCCCTGCTTCCTCCCCTTGCTGTGGGGGCAACAGAAAACCTTGATTTCAGCCCATGCAATTAAAACAAACAGTTGCCACATGTAAATATTTGTGTTGTTAGCCATCTCGCTTCATCAGTGGGGATTCTAAAAACAAACAGCAAAACGCAAGCCTGGCCATTAGAGTAGGACCTGAGATGTGCTGCAGTCTGAGTTTCCTTGGTGCCTTCAGCAGCAGCAAAACCAGCAGGGCCACAAGGGCAAGGGACACCAAGATGGGTCACTTGCTGGTCTTTGGATCAACACAATGCTCATGGAGTGGCGCTGATCCTGTCTGCCCTCAGTGGTGTCTTGTGAGAAGACCCTCTTCTCACAGCTTCTCCAGCTTGCTTAGGGTCCCATTGAGCACGCAGGCAGTGGGACCATCACATGTGTCTGTGTAAAAAATTATACTCCAGAGGTGGAAAACCGATGTCTGATCTCTGAACCATCCTTTCCAGCGATGTATCCAGAGCCCTGGTCCTCAACACATGTCTACCACTGTACAGGGGTCCTCTCAGCCATGGACAAATCACTCATCCCTGCTGAGCACCAAAGACTTTTAACGCTCTTCCATGCAACTTGCACCCACAGGATTGAGTTCAGAGAGAGGAACAGCACGGCTAAAAACATCCCTGGCTGCTTGTGCCTCTAACCTATGTGACACCTATGTATGAGCTTGTATATTATCCAGGTTTGTTTCAGCTCAGCACAAACATTACAAAATCAGGTCTTTACCATGCTTGCCTCCAGAGTTCTGCCCTTTGGCATTTAGGAGTGAGGTGAATAATTATACAGGATTTTTTCTTCCCCTGGGAAAAGACATGAAACCTGGATCATTTCTGGCTTTCCTTGGTGGCTGTCCAAGCAGAAGTTAAAGCTCTCACAGCAATTTCTAAAATCCCCTTCTAGATAACACAGCGGCTGGGCTTCAAGGTTATTCTCAAGGGTGTAATAGCAGTATTTCTTCTTCTGCAATACCATGATCTAATGCACAGTTTCAAGAAGCTTTAGGACGACTTTAAAACTGGAAAGTGTTTTGCAAAGAAAAAAAAAAAAACCCCAACCAACCACCCTGTTAATTCCAGTCTGCTTTCTTTGTGCTGTTTTGAATAAGTTAGAAAGCAAACTGGGAAAATTTAATTTACACCAGGGGAAAAAAAAAAAAGAATGCTGCTATTCAAGAGAAAAAAATCTCTACATTGATACTGATCCACTTCAACAATTATTTGTAGCATATCCCATATATATGTATGGGGAATATATATACATATATATATATAAAATGTTTTTCCCCCTGGGGTTTTCCTTTTAAAGATTTTTGCCTTTTCACATGTGAACTGTAAACAGACTGACAGATGGAATTCTTTTGTATAAACTGTTTCAGATACACTATTCTTCCATGCCTATGTCAGTTGTTTACAGTATCAAAAAGCCACAGATACGCCTAAAAGTAAGGAAAGTTGGAATTTCTGCCAAACATTTGGATACCATCCATCCTCAGAGGCTATACCCTCACTGCACCGGGTGGTGCTGACGAACTTCTCACTAGAGGCATCTCCACAAGATGTGTGTCAGCAGGAGGCTGGGGGATCTTCAAAGAAAGGGCTGGGGAGGGAAAAGAGGGGCATTTTTGCAGACTGTGGGCCCCCAGATTTGCTGCTGCCAGTGTCTACACTTGCTAATGAGCATCTAATAGACTGGTGGCTGCTGGGCTGGTGGTGGGAACATCTGGAGTTCTCCACGTGGGTGGTGCATGGTCCTCATGGCTTTTATTTTTTTCTTGTGTGTTTTCCCTCCTTGTTTCCCTGCCCTAAATGCCAGGAAAAGAGTCTAACCTGAAGGGCCATCATGTACCGGTACTCAGGGATCTCCATAACTGTGACTCCTGGTTTGTGAGTCTTTATCAACCCAGTTTTGGCCTTTAAAGTGTGCAAACACCCACAGCCTTTGAACAGAGTCATCACAAGGAGTCCTCTTCTAGGGAGAGCCTATTTCACTGGAGGCACTGGTTTAAGCTGTCTCAGCTACCAAGCTCCTCCACCCTACTGCAGAAACAGCTGTACTGGGTGATCCCCAGCCTCATGGCAAAACCAAGTTCATTTTCCCTGAACTCCACTTCTGGCCCTTACCCTGAGAATGGCTTCACTTGCACAGTCTTCAGTCATTGGAAATACCTCCAAATCCTTTGCACCATTTCTTTTGTCTCCAAACCTTGCCATGGGTTTACCTGGAAGAAGGTGAATGGCCACACATCTCCATCACCACCACGGGCCTGGGCTGGGTTGTGCACCAGAGTTAAATACCACCTTTAGTGGCCTGCAGCTCACAAAGGTTGAAAGACCCCTCCAGGTCTGGCAGAGCTTTGCAAAAACCAGCTGCACTTGTGTATTGCACCTCTGCTATAAGGATCCACAGAATATTGGCCATGTGGTGGGAGTAGATGAATGTCTGCTGCTAGAGAAGCGTCTGAGAGGAGGCAGCGTAAGAGCCACCCTGGGAGCAAAGGGGAAGGTTGTCAAGGATGCCTGCAGCATGGTCGATCAGGAGGATCACTGGGCCTTCAGGTCTGAGGGACTGGGAGAGCTTGAAAAAGTCAAACAGCCTTCAGATGAAAAATCCTCCTCCAACATGACTAAAAAGAGGCTTCATGACACAGACGAAGGTTCTGTGTAGGTTTTGAGTTTAGGGAAGTTAGAAAAAAAGGGCCCCTGAACGGCACTGTGTACAACTTGCCCCCAGAAGGCTCCCCAAGGATTGTCTCAGGGGCTGAACCCCTTTTTTCCCAGAAGACATGGTTTGAGAAAGATTTTGGGTTTGTTCACCAGGACATTTATTCATCCAAATTTGGACCTCAAAAAGGTACCAGCACTAAACACTTTGGGAAAAATCTCCATAAAAACCACCACCAAACAAACCAAAGAAAACAACCTCCAAGTGGCCAAAACATCCCACACCCCGCATTTGCTGTCAGAAGTTGTTCTGCATCAAGTCAAGCCCATAATCTCCACTGGAACAAAATCAGTCAGCGGTTTGTCTGTACCAACACCAGTGATGCTCTGGCTGGGGAGTGTGGATCCAGCATTACCCTCTCCTGGCTGGAGAGCCAGAGCTTGCCGGGCACCAGAGCAGGCTGCCAGCTCAGCAGCTGCCCAAACATGGTGGGATGTAGAGCTTGGGCTGCTTGGGCAATCAAGAAGTCTGCCCTTGGCATTTACTTGGCACGTTTAATACCCTCTGACAGCTGCTTCTTCGTGCCACCATATTCATATACAGCCGCATATCCACATTTCCAGTGGGAATAATACATTGCAGTACTGGGAATATGGTATCCGGCAATGAGGATGTGATCAAGAAATGCATGAAAAATTCAAGAACAGGCCTAAGAAGCTGCTGTTTATGTCTCCACCCTGCAAGGGACCAAGACTCTTCAGGCTTCCTCAAGTCCTCAGCACCACAAATGCAAAGCCTGTATCTATCCTCCTTTTCTATTCAAATCCTCAGCTGGAAGCCCATCTGACCTACCTCAAAGATCATCCACTGTGGGCTGTAGATGTGGTAGGATGCATCCTGGAGCATTCCTAGATCACAGTTGTGCTTCCTAGATGAGAGAAACTGGACTGCAAAGAGATGAACTCAGAGGATGGGGAGGGAGCAAAGGAAAGTCAATACGTAGATGGGGGAAGTCCATCAATGGTTTTGTGCTCTGCTGCAATACGGAGGAGTGACATGACCATGCCAAGATCAGGCTGGACGCTGGACCTGAGCAAGGACCCCATATGGTCGTCCCTTAAACAGAACCCACCCTGACACTGTGATTTCACTGTTTCTTTGCAATGCTGGGCAGCATGTTTGCACCTTTGGCAGCTGACATTTGCAAGTGGGCAGATCAGCAGGCCCCATCGTTCCTCCTCCTCTGTTCACTGTTGGCAATGTTGCAAAGCAGACAGCTCAGAGAACACGCACACCACAGCACCTTCCCAAAACACATCTGAGGTGTGAGCAAGGTGTCTGGGGACTACATGGCATGCACTGTAAGAAGGACGAGGTCGTCACAGAAATCCCAGTTGTTCAAATGACCTCTTTGGAAGCCTATTGTGACTCTGAGATGGAGAAGGCCAACACAAGGGTGTGAGGGACTTTGCTGGCTCTCCCTGCGGCACAGGCAGCACTCAGCTACTTGCCCAGGCAAGCGCAGGCTCCTCTGGCTCAAGGGGAAGAGGGCTGCTCTCCTCTGAGCACACAGGCTGGAGCTGTTGTTCCCAAGGTCTATGTAGCCATGGTGAGCTCTGTGGTCATGTAAACATTACACAATCACGAGCCCCCGCTGTCTGAGGGCAGCGGAGGCACCACTGGGCTCCTCCTCCTTGGATTGCTCTTCCTGGGGGAGTGCAGCACTTCGTGAAGTCATGACAGCAAACTCCAGAGGTGCCGGCGAGCCCACGGCACGCTCTGAATTATACTCACATTGCTGAGAGGATGGGTCACATTTCTGGGAATCTGCCCTGACCTCCTCTGGTGATGCTCTGGCTTCCTGAGGATGGAGACATGGAACAAATAGATGCTTCTTGCCCAGCTTTCAGTTCCACTTGAGGAACTTTACGACTCTGGGTGATTAACAAGTTCCTCAATACTTGCGAATGGGGCCTTACCTGGTGGACAGACCTCCTGGAGGTATGGTGAGGACAAGGTGATGGGGTGGGTAGCACACCCCGAGGGCAATGGGGGAAGAAACGAGGGGAAAGAGAGCTCTGGATCTCTCCCCCATCACTTCTAAAGGGCTACCTCTTGGTGACAGCAGGACACCATCTCCAGCACAAGTCCTTGGTGTGCTCCTTGACTCAGGGGCACATGGTTTGCAGGTAAGACCACAGCCTCGTCTGTGATGGGGAAAAACCTATGAACACATTATTTTCTGCACAAATCCACCTCCTCTGTTTGGAGAAGTGTGGAATCCTGTCCTGCTGCTAAATTTAAGACAGAAGAGCTGATGCTCCTTAAACTATTTTGCCACCTACAGGTACCAAGTTATTAATTTGCACACTGCAGTTTTTAATCTCAGTTTTAAAAAAGCAGGAAGAAAAAATTGTACATGGGCAGCTTTAGCCCTTCCCAAGGAGGTTCTGACTGCTCTGGTGGGAAACTCCTCAAATGAGCTGAGGCAAAGCAAGGTGAAACAACTTGATTTGACTGTCTTCTCCCCCAGCAGATCCCTACAGCAGCAGCAAAAGGGAAGCTGCGGACTGAGAGGGGTAGAGCATCGCAGTGAAGACCAGACCCTTTCCACAAGCCGGTCTTGGGCCGACTCTGAGCCTCCCAGAACCAGCACATCTCTGCAGACAGTCAAACAAACGTGAAACGCCCTGTGAGGCAATGCCAGTGTGCTGCTGCGAAGAGCTGGGAGTGCTTTTTGTGAAACAGGAGTATGATGAGCAGACCTTTTACCGCCTATTGGAAACAGATTTTTTCTTGACACACAAGCGCAGAAGCCATTCCTCTGGAACGAGAGCCCTGACCAAGGCTGGGCGACAGAAAAGGGTTTCCAGCGAATTGCGGAGAGGAAGGAAATCCGCCCGTGGGACAGACGATATTGTCTTTTGTTTTACTTTGTAGCGCTGATTGTTGAATGCTTTTTGATTTCACAAGAATTTCTGGGTTTTGTAAACTTCCTTCAGATATTTTTCTGGGATAAATGGAAACCATGCTCAGGGTTCTCCTTTTCCAAACAAACCACTCAACATTTTCATTCAAACCGAAATTTTCCACAGATAGTAACACATATTTCTCAACCAGTGTCATAAACATGGTAGGCATTGCTTTACCATTGAGATATATTTGTATTTCAGCAGCAGGAACTCAGGTCAGAGCCCTCTTCTGATGGCCTTTGTGCAGTAAGAGACAACCTTGCTCTGAGGACTTCATAGTCAGAATAGAAAAGACAAAGGGTGAGAAAAAAGAGAAAAAATACTATAAATATGCTTTAACAGATGGGGCGCTGAGGTGGCAGAAGATGAAGTGATTTGTTTGACGTCATGATCATAAGAAAGCTAAGCCAAAAAGAAGAACTAAATCCATCCCTCTTGGAAAGCTCAGCACATATCTTTAACCACAGCCTATCCTTTCCCTCTGGTGCTACTGACTTTTGGTCGAGTCTTTGCTCTTCACTAGAGGATGGCACTTGGTACAGCACTATTTGCTGAAGATCATACACCTTATTGGGGCATTTCTTGGCTGATTCATCAAGTTCATCACCTGGCATATGGGCATAATGCATGATGCCTGCTTGTTCCCATCGGTCCCTCCCAGAGAGACCCAAAGTCCTGGTGAAGCTTTGCTCTATGGCATTGGGTGTAGGCAATGCTGACGTTGGAGATCTTAGGCTTTGCTTGGTAATAATAATAGATTGGCTAATAATAATAATATTAATAATAATAACAACAAAATCAGACCTGGATCTCAGGGGCTTTCCCTGGCTGCCTGGCACCTGCAGCCATGACTGAAGGGATCCTGCAAGGTGAGCAGAGCACCCATGGCAGTGTCACCTCTGTGGGGACAGCAGGAGTTTATCCATCATCTGGTAACTGGGGAAGATGCTTGGGCTTCGTTTCATCCCACCTGGCATGCTGGTGGATCCCTGGCAGTACTCCTATGACCATAATGGAAAGCATGTACAACACATGACTGAAAAACAGAGATTTACACCCACTTTCCTTCCTGCAACAGCACAAATCATAGGTTGGCCAAGGCAGCTGACCCTGTTCTTTGTCCCCCTCCTGTGTTTCTTGCAGCTGACGGACATCTTCCACAGGCCAAATATGTGGTCTGGTGATGGGGACAAGCCACTTGCTGCCGACCCCTGGAGCAGTTGACGCTTTGGGGAGGGAAGGGCTTGGGAGAGCGCGGTGGCAGCGAGGCAGGTTGCCGAGCTCTGCTGGGGCTGGCGTGCGGAGCAGGCTGGGATTAGGGCTGGAACTCACAGCATTTGGGCCATTGTGCAATGCCGGGCAGCTGGAGGGTTTCACTTTTCAGAGGGGAAAAGAAAATGTGAAAAACTAGAACCAGAAAACTCTTTTCTTCCCTCCTTTTTTTTGGACCTATCCAGAGCTTTCCACAATGCTAGTGATTTAAACCAGGCTTGGAATATGAATGCAATTCTAATATTTCTACCTTACTCAGTTACATTGATGAGTCAAGAAGCTGGCTGAGGCTGAAATGCAGCAATGTATATACACAGGCTACAGCTGAAATCTTCCCTTGCATAGACACCTTGTCAGCTAGGGCCGGATCCAGAAGGTTAATAATGTTCTGTCCTTTTGGCTAATTCTGAGAGCATGGGAAAGAGAATATGAATTTAATTTAAAATCTAGACATTCCTTCAGCTCTGGGACAGTGAAGACAGAGCTAATTTCACCGGCGGGCAGAGGGAGGTGGAAGGGGGGCACATCCTGAACTCTGCATCCAGACTAAATCTGGCCTTGGAGCTGACTTCCTGGGGTATTCAAACCCATGGGTATAAGAGAGCAATGACATTTCTTGGGGAAGAATGAGGTTGCACCCCAGCACAGGGGCTGAGAAGGAGAGCAGGTGCCTGGGGTGCAGGTCGACCACCTCAAGCGCAGGTATCCCTCGCTGTCTGGACTTGAAGGCAGTGGTGGGGAGAGCTGCTGGTGTCTCTTCATGGGGACCAGGGGATGGGCGCGGTCTCAGGGTCAGACCTAAGCAGGGAGCAGAGGAGTTCCACAGCCAAACATCTGCCTGGTGCTGGGAGCTGATACTTTGCTCTCTGCAACCCAGCCGGAAACCCTTAAAATGGCCTCCGCTCCCTCTTTGTCCCTCATCCACATCTTCAGCCTTCTCTCAGTCCCCCCTCCTCCATCCCCCGTGCAAAATAAATCTCCTTAGAGTTTAAATAAACGCCATAGTGTCCTAAAAGTCTTGCAGCCTTGGAGAGGGAAAAAAAAAAAAAAAAAAAAAAAGAAAAGAAAAGAAAAGAAAAGGTATTAAACCTGAAAGAGAAATAGTAGATGTGCATCTTCTTCCCTTTGGTCTCTCTGAAGGCTATTAAGTGATGCAGGGTGACTGTGGACAGGTACATGCAAATAATAGGATCAAGGCAGCAGTACAAAGGTTTGTCTCCCAATCTTAATGCAGGTGTGGGAGACACAAACCAGGTGGCTAAAAGGCTCCTTTGTTTGAAGCTGTCAGGAGAAGAAGCTGATAATCTCATGCCTCATCCCTAAACTCTCTTTCAGCCGTGTCAAGGCATCTCCTCACATCAGGAAGTCTGCAATGACATGGCTATGTGCTAAGCTCAGTTAATGTGGTCCGAGGTTTAAACACTTCAGGTTGAAAGTGGATAATTGGTGGTAGTGGATTTTAAAAGCTCACACAGGTGCCTTTAAAAAGAGGTCAGGAGTCAAGTGCATCTCTCCTATGAGAAATGGTGAGCCTTTCCTAAGGAGATCAAAATTCTTCCACAGAGAGCCCCAGGGCCTTGTAGGAACTGTTATTAATTTAGTTCTGTATGTTCCAAATAATGGAAAAACGATACCACATGTGTACACGCCTAAGAACCGGGGCACGTTCGCTCTGGATAGATAGGCTTTCACCTGGCACTCCTGGATCGTTAATTAAGTAATCTGCTCTCAGCCCAAGCAGGAGCAGCACAGGAGCCACCGTCAGTGGGGGTTCTCCCAGCCGGGGCACCCGAGGAGGAGGCACTGGGTGCCAAGTGAGGGTGGGGACTGTGTGACTTCAGCTCAAATGGTACCCTTAGGGGTGAGGACAGACCCCCAGCAAGCATCTCCCTGGGGGTCTGGGGGGCTGCGATGTCTCTTGCTCAGGTTTTCCAGGAGACCATGGGATTTGGGCACCCAGGGTGCACCCTCGCTCCCCTGGGGTGCTGCGGTCCTGGTGCTGCCACCCCAGCCCACGAACTCAGTGATTTTAGGGCCATGCTGCAGGGATTATACACGTACACAGCCCATCAGCTGAGACCTCCCTGCCACAGCCAGAGCCTTTTCTCAGCAAAGCAAACACTGCAAGTACCTAAGCAAAGCACAACTTTAAGACAACTGTTCTCCCTTATCGCTGTATTATTTTCCTGAATTGTGCTTAATTAAGGGAAAGCTGGAGGAAATTAGCATCCAATTATTTTCTTATGGTGGATTTTTTTGTGTCGGCCACAAGACATAAACTTGCCTAAACACGCAGCACATGAAAGCGGCTTTTGCCCACGGCATATCGGGTTGCAAAGGCCCCGCACTTGCACCGAGCTCTCCCCAGTGGAGCCCTGCACCTGCCCAGAGCTGCGGGGAATTTCACAGGGCTCGGCATGGAGCAAAGACAGCTGGGCGGATCAGGGCCAGAAGAAGCTGGTTTTGTCCCATGCTTACCATGTGTTTGAATTTGCAATTTGAGCACTCGGGGTGACATGTGCCAATAAAGCTGAAAATAGCATCGTTATTACTCATATTTGCATTGAAAGTGCGATTTGGTTTGCTTTTGTAAGTGCTGGCTATTATTAGCTCCTAACCCCACTGTCACAGATGCCTCTAGATTTACCTGTGCAAACAGCTCCTTTGGTTTGAAGACTGTATTTTTTGCTGGTTTAGTGTGTGCAGCCCAAATACACAGAGGCAAAGCATCACATGAGAACAAGCTTATTGCAATTATGAGAGAGAGCAAGGAATTTGATCCTTGAAAATGTTCAGATGAATTTGTTAATATTTTTTGAATGGGATGATACAGCATTTTTAGTGATAACACACCTATCAGTCCTGCTGGCTAGATGCTTTGTGAGCAGGTGCTCATTTTGCCAACAAAGCTGTCAAATAAAATAGCTGTTCCCATCTGTCCTCCTTAAATCTTTGTCTCTATTGGTAGCTGGGGACAATTTGGGACAGATTCCCACTGGTGAAAAGATGTTATGTATTTGTTGTTATTATTTGCTGTAAACTTGTGTGACAGTAGCAAATCAGAGGCTCTGAACAGGCACAAAGCAAAAAATACCGTCCCCACTCCAGAAGCTTTAAACTACCACAACTCCCCATCCTCTGAACGGTGGCTCAGAGCTTACCCATTTCATTTCAGTTTTATACAGCATAGTTTAAAACTCAAAACTGCTGGGAAACAAAACCAATCGAAGCCTTCAGCTTTGCAGCATGGACCATGGGAATTATTGAAACACTTCTTTCTGATTTAGTTTCTTACCTGAGAAGTGATGAAACTAATGCTTTCTTGAAAAAGGTTTCACTTTTGACAAAGTGGTCTTTCCTGAAAGGACAAATATCTCATTCAAAGACATTTCCCAAGCTCTGGTTGTAAGGAACTTAAGAACAGCACTTTCCCTTTTTTTATTAATATTGTTTGTTGGTGAAATGGCTTAATGGCTGCAGGGTCAGTTGACAGATAGGAGGTAACATTGTTCTTCTCCTCCAGCGAATGTAGTGTTTGGCATGACTTCAAAATAACCCTATTGTTTGTCATCTTCTCAAAATACACTATAAAACCCCTGTTAAAAGGAAAGATAACGTTTTCTAAGCATAAGTCAAGTGCCGGGTTGCCTTTTTTAAAGCTGCTTGATGAGAATTAATGGTGTTGGATCTCCTGTTTTAAACACATTTGGCCAGGTTTTCTAGAGGCACCTAATTTATCTTGAGGCTCTTTCATCTATTATCTAACTGTGAGCTTGTTCGTAGCTCATCAGCCATCCTCGTTTTGACAGGGGGCCTTGTGATGAGTAGCCAACAGCGTACAGTGTCGGGGCTGTGCGTATCTCTGGCAGGAAGGTGATGGGAAAAAGCTAACCTTCTGCCACTCCTCCCAGCACTCACCAAAAGCAAAAATAGAGTCTTAGATCACCACGCGTCCCGTGAAGCCCTTCGACAGGGTTCCTGCATCCCAGCGTCACAGCAGACCATCGCTGGATCAGGTCCATTTAATGGGCAAATGGTACCCTCATCCCCTTGTGAGAGGTTGGGGTGGTGTTTGGGGAATTTCCTCCTGTCAAGGGGACAGTCTGTGACAGAGAATTGCTTTGGACGAGGCACAGACAGTGTCCATGGAGCCATCAGTAGAGAAGAGAAAGCAGCAGAAGTTTTGCAAAAAAAATAACCTTATCTAATAAGGTGTTGGCGGGGGGAGGAAATAAAGAGCTTATGTAAAAGCTCTTGAAATGAAGAGAAATTTTTCCACAGTTCAGAACCAAGAAAGAATTATCTGGTACATGATTCAGGACCATTGCGGATGTGTAGATTTTGGGTGGGAGCTCCAAAGCTGTTCTGAAATCAGCCGGAGAAGTTTTGCAAAAGAAGTACATTGCCTTCTTTTTTCCGCTTTCAGCATCAATGTATGCGAGCACTTGGAGTAGCAGCTACGAAGCTGCTGGAAAGTTTGTCACCATAACACTGGCTGTTTATACTTTGTGTGGATGAAAGAACAGCTTTCTTCAATTAGGCTTTGTACTTCAGCTGGCAGGCGGGTGCCGATTGTCTAAAACTCCACCTCTCCGCGCAGCTCGTCTCAGGGAGCCGATGGATGCTGCGCCCGTCAGTGTGCCCGACCATGCTGCTGATCCGTTCTGCTCACGATGGGACAAAATCAGACACGTCCAACAGGCAACAGCAACCACCTGGATTCACCTCTGGGCTGGTGCAACTTTAGAATCATAGAATCACAGAATGGTTTGGGTTGGAAGGGACCTTTAAAGACCATCTAGTCCAACCCCCCCTGCACTGAGCAGGGATATCTTCAACTAGCCCAGGTTGCTCAGAGCCCCATCCAACTTGGTGTTTAATGTTTCCAGGGATGGGGCATCTACCACCTCTCTGGGCAACCAGTGTTTCACAACCCTCATCATAAAAAATTTCTTCATTGTGTCTAGTCTGAAGCTACCCTCTTTTAGTTTAAAACCATTACCCCTTGTCCTATCCTTTCTTGATGCTTTTCCTCTTTAGTCCCTGCTCCATCCACGTGCAAGGAGTTGACATAGTAGGGAGAAGCCTGCTGGTTCCTAACGAAGAGTTCAAGCTCATTTTAAAGCCAGTGGTGGTGTAGGAACAGCAGACTCTTTCCATTGACTTCAGCAAGTTTTGAATAAGTTGCCTGGATACCTAGCTATGTAACACAGCATGTGTGACCGGCCGATAGATATCCATTTAATAAGAAACAGTGCATGGGAAGGGAACTGCCTCGATACCAGTCTGGATTTATAAGACACTGATTGCACTTTGTCATGCAGTTTTGCAGATTGAAGGAATTGGGGGGCGGGGGGTGTTATGGTTTACCGGAAGCTGATAGCAGAACTATGGCAAAAAATCAAAATGCAACACCCATGACAGCCCTTCACAGAGAAAACTGACTTATAAATTAGGATCTAGAGAAATCTGTGATTTTGTCTTGGAATTCCTTTAGAGTGAAATGTGTTTCCTGGGTCTAGCTATGACAGAAAACAAATTATGCGGAGGCTCCGTGATGAATGAATGACAGCTTATAGCAATTAAAAAAACCTGTGCGTCTTCACACCAAGCAGGTATAAGTACCATGCCAATAGCTCTCTGTTATTTGTCATCTCTCCTTTTCTGCTTGTATCTTTTATCATAATCAGCCTACCGAAGAAGGGATTGCAGGAGATGTGGCTACCTGTCCCCCCTCCTGACGTGTTTTCAGAGACCTGCAGAGATACGGTGCAACCTTGGGCACTCAGACGGCTGATAATCCTTTGCTGAAGCCAGAGCTGATCATGCTTGGTGGCTCTTTGCATGTACCAAAGAGAGACTCATCCATGGAGAATGGATGAATACCTCCAGGAAATGTCACTGTATGAATGCTCTGGTCTTCTTGGCGAGACTCCTACACATCCCTGACCCATTCCTGCAGCACATGGTGTGTGGGACCATGGAGCTGGGGTGGTGCCTGTTGCACTCACAGCCTCCAGCATTAGGATTACAGCCTAACCTACGTCTTCAGGGGTCATGGTGGGGACTGTGCCCAAACTCAGCCAGCTGCCCAGGGTGCCATGTCCTCGCTGGGATGCAGCATGACCTGCCAAGCCTGAGCTGAGTGCCCATGGGAAGACAGTCATGAGGAGAAGCAAGGAGGAATAAGAGAGAAAGCCTCACATGGAGAAAATGTCTCATTGCTCTTAATTAGAGAAAAAATAAGCTGTTTTCTTTCTGCACATCTTCTGTGCTGATCCCCTAACAGGACTCTACTCAGATCAGAGCACACCTGAGAGGTCTGGGGTGGGTGAGCACTGAATAGTGTTGGTGCATAGGGAGGCAGCAAAATCATGACTCAGAAAGGAGCACTTGGCACTTGGAGGTTGTTTGTAAATCATTTCCCTGGGAATAAACACAAGCACCAGTGCTGCGAGACCCTGTTCAGCCTTGGGAGAAAGAACTGGTCTTCATGCTCTGAACTCTGGGTTTTTGGTTTTTTTTTCCTTCAGGCTCAAAATATTTCTTAATATTAATCATGGGAGAAACAACGGGGTCATTCACAGGTACGTTGAGCTCTTCCTTGTCAGAGGTCCAAATGGGCATTGCTACTGAGAACTGCACTAACCCAAGGTTTGGCAGACCCAGGTGCAACATCCTTCTCTTCTGGGGATTTCCAGTCTAACCCTGAGCCAGGTAATTGGGCAGCTAAATCCCTTTAAAAGTCTGGGCCTTTTCCTGAGTTCCCTCACTGTAATTCGTCCTCTCACAGGTGGGTTGTGAGATTAAACACATGAAAGACTCAGAGGCACCGAATGCCGCTGTGATGAGACCCATCTGACAGAGAGATCAGCTAACTGCAGCAGAGCGGAGGGCAGCCTGAGCTAGAAAATGCCTTAGATTTTTCTACCCGACAGCAGGATGGCCTTGTGGATAATTGATTTCCCCCTCGCAAGGTCTGAAGTATATTTTTAGTGAATGCAAACATTTTTATTTTCACTACCTATTTTTCTTTCCTCCTCAATAAATGGCTTTTCCTACACACAGGCCGGCCAGCTGCTCTGAAAAGTCAAGAAAAAAGTCTCATTAACTTCCCCAAAGCCTTAATTGTCCCATTTATTTCAAGGCAGTAGGAAAGCCCATCTTTCAGTGGCTCCCTCGCCCTGCTAACAACTCACCGTAATCCTTTTCATAATCCCCAGGAATGCCGATCGCTCTGGCAGAGTTTGATTCTCCTTGCTGATGAATTGCAGGGTATTTTATATCCTCTTGTCACAAACCCCTTCTTCTGCCTTTACTCTTTCAGCAAGGAAAGTCACTTTTATGTTACCCATCAGGCCTTCCCCCACCATCAGCGACCTTTTTCTCTTAGGTACACAAAAGCAAATGTTCTGGAAGCTCTTTAAAATACCTGAGCAACTGGTAGTAAACGAGTAGTTTCCTGTTGCTTTAACCTTTTTTTTTTCAGCTGAGTAGTTATCTTAGCTCGGTATGTTAAGATAGTTGCATGATCTTCTATGTTTGTGTGGATAAACATTATCTCAGCTCATTCCTGAACTGATCAAACCAATTCTATAAACAGCCTTTCATAGCAGAAAAAGGTTTGGGTTTTTTTTTTTTTCTTTGTTTCCACAAGTCTTCTAGGCTGAAGTTTGGCGGATGCTGGCATGCAGGAGAACTACTGTATGCATGTTTGCATTGCAGTAACTGCAAATCTGTCCATTTCAATCTTTTTTGAGTTAGCACACTGGGCAAACTAGGTGGTTTTGAAATGACCTCATCCCAGGATCTCGGCAGAAAACAGCCCGCGTACATAGCTGAGTCTGGAATGTGAGCGGGACCTCATTCATAAACTTCCTTACCATTTCTTTACACTCAAAGGCAGGAATAAAAATGAGCCAAAACAAGCAGAAATGGTGTTCCGGAGTTAACCAAATGGGAAAATATATAGATGAGCTTTTTTATTTTATTGTATTATTGAATCAGGATACTTTTAACCATCTGTAGCAGACTTTTGGTGGTAATATGTTCATGCTCTCTCTCGGATTAGACTAGAAACGTTATTAAGCCTTTTTCTTTTCTTTGTTTTAAAGTTATTTGTGTGATAACACCTCCATTTTCTACCACCTGCCCTGTTTCACTGAAAATATAGAGCTTGAAAAATGTGTTATAAGAAGGGGGTGGTATGAAAAGCATACAGTTCAGAGAAGAGGTCTTAATACAAATACAGAAGGGTTTTAATTAAAGCTGTTAAATAGCAGGGGGGTGGAAAGCAATTAATTTTTGCAAATTTTGTGAACAAAAGCACCTAAGGTCTTCATCATCCTGAAATAGGGAGGCAGGTTATGTGCTAGCTGTGAACAGTAGGTATATACACATGAGGTTATCCTGCTGTGCTGGACTGAGGATGAAATTCAGCCTGCAAAATCTGCCTTGGAGGCTCCCGACCTCTCCACCTGGCTCCCTGGTGCCATTGGCTGGAGTTCACCAAACAAGGCACTGACAAATCTGGGGTCTTTAGGCATTTCCCCAGTGGGATGCAGTATTATTTGGGCACATTTGCAGCCTCAGCCAGACGTGAGCTCCACCATGCTAAGCATGGATTCACTGCTTTTAAGTCCCTCTTGTGAACTCGGCAGTAAAAATGGGGCTGGATGATTATTGCAGTCACTGGAAGAATTTTCTGTGGTCTAATATAAGTGCAACCAAGGAGCTCTGGCATGTGCCTCCAGCAACTTGGATTTGCAAGTGGTCTTACTTTTCAGTGCTGGACACTCCCAGGAGGAACTGAGTTTCCAAGAGAAGATGACAGTGGGTGTATTCAGTCCAACACAGCTGTAGGTACGGTACAAACACGCAATTAGAGACAGTTCCTGCCCTGGAGAGCTTGGAGTCTAAATAGACAAACAGATCATCTCCAGATGGTAGGGGCTTAGGTTGAGTTGGTGGGAGAGCAAGTGAGTGCGTGGCACTTCTGCTGCTGGATGCAGACAGATGGTCAAAAGACAAGGGGAAAGATAAGTGCCTTAGTCGTCGGGTAAAAAGGAGGGGCTGAAATTTCCTGCAAACAGCCCCCAGGAGTGGGGTGAATATGTGGCAATGGCTGTAGGGCTTGTTATTGCAAGTGATGGGAAGAGCTGGAGGAGGGAAGAGAGGGGAGAAGGAAGGAAATCCATTTATGGCAGCTCCCTCTGAAATGCCGGGGGAATGCCAACATGTGTCAATGCCTGGTGGTGAGGAATAGATGCGATTTAACTTTATTAAGCACTTGGGAATTTGCTGTAGAAAGGAGGATTGATGGAGAGGGCATGAAATTCAGCCAATCTGTAAATGAATAGTAGAGTGGTGAAGAGATTTTTCACCTTTCATCATTACCATCATGGAGAGTAGCACTCAAGATACAGTGGATGGCAGACGGGATACTGGGGGATCACACAGACATGTCCACGGAGCAGAAATCCACTGAGGGGAACTACAGGCAGTCATGTCTGGCTCAGAAAGTCCTTCATCTGCAAATATTTGGGAGCTGAGTAGGTTCTTAGGGGAGGTCACATAAACCTCATACTCTTCCCCAGGCCTGTTGAGGTTTTGGTCACTTCCAGAGACAGGATATTGGACAAGTGGGACCTATGGTCTGACCCACTGGATTGCTCTTGCAGTCCTGCTCCCTCTCATTTGCTCTGCCTTGGTCATCTCAGCCTCCATTTTGAGGGAATGCAACTGAAGTGAAGAGAAGAAACCACTGGTTGCCTGGGAAAACTTCTGAGTATTTATTTCAGACCACAAACACCGTAGGTGGCTCTAAGGTTTGGGAGGATGCAGATGAGAAGGATTTGTGGGAAAGTATTGAATTTCCAGTGGCCAGAACAATAAAGAATAATAAGTGAGAGGCACCTCTCCAAGTAGACGTAGGGCTTCACCAGAGTGGGACAACGAGCAAAGCATCTACCAGCAGTCAAATGCCAGTGCTAATTGCAGGAGTTTACCACCAAACATGGGAAAGCTATAGTATTTAACTTGGCAAGAGGTGAGGTGATTTAACTGGTATAGCAGAGATGTGGTTGGGCAGTATAAATCAAGGGGCCACAAATTACACAGGAAGTTTGGGTCTAGCTTTCAGGGTTGAGGAAGGTGGGAAGATGAAGGAATTAAAACCTGATACCATTAAAATATTGCTTCAGGGTAGAGATGACCTTGCTGTAATGCTTCTTGGGTTTCAGATTCCATATAAAAAGGGCAGGAATACATGGCAAGTCACCCTTTTCCAACAGCTATCTGGTGACACAAAGAGCAAATTTGGAGCAGGCAGGATGCATATCGAAAGGTGGGAATAATCCCAGTTCTTTGAATGAAAAGAAAATTATACTGAGTTAGGATGATTTGGATATGATGAGCTCATCTAGCCCATCACCTGCTCTTTAGCTGGGCTAAATTTCTAATAGAAATGTTAATTGGATAAGGGCTCTTACAAGCTGTAGCTGGAGTGAGACCCATCAATGCATTCACCAGACAAAGTAGGTGGCTCAACTCATGTGCCATGTCAAGGTACATGTAGAGTCTTCTGTATGCACTTGGTTCCTACCAGGAAAACTTTGGTCTATTAGAAATACGAGCTTTACCTATTTCTAGAATTGGACTCACTGCCTTCAGACTTCTGTAAGATCATCATTTTATGTTAAGAAGGAATCACTATGATCAACTAAATAAGATTTTGCATAGCAGAGGCTGTAAAGCCAGTAAGGTCAGCATGGGGGTGTAGAGCATCTCCTTTGAAAAGACATTGTTTCATTTAAAGACTCTGCATAGCTGAAAATATTTCACTCTAGACAAATGGAAAAAATGCACACCTAGTTTCTGGTCAGAATTTGTTTAGCTGCATTTTCTAGCTAATGGATCTTCTTTCTTTCTTGTTTGTTTGTTTGTTTGCTTGCTTGTTTTTTTTTCTAGCATGTTTAGCTTTCCATCTAGTCCATAAACCTATTCCATCTAGTCTATATTGGATTTCCAACTGCCTTGTGATATGTTTAAGTTAATTCTCATCAGATGATTTAAAACAATTTGATCCAACTTCTTCAGATACCTTGGCAGTTGCAAACTGATCTCTACCTACTTGCAACTGCCTAGGATCACTTCTGATAATTCAGATCATCTGTGATGCCTTTAGGGACCGATCCAAATTCTGCTAAACCAGCATAAAGGCTCTCCTTGATCTAATAGGCTTTGGAACAGCCTCCAATCTCTCCAAAACAGCAGGTCATATATCTGACGAAAGGTAAAATGTTTGGCTAAGTGCCTACAAAATGCATTGTAATACAAGCTGGGGATAATCAGAAGACAAATTCTGTGTATGTGCAAAGTATTAGTGCCCTTAATGATAAAATGTTCATGCTTGACATAATTTTTGGATGAGGCTTGGAAACAGCAGGCCTGAGCTACTTTTCACATGGGAATACCTTGCAGGCAGTAAAGAGCAGATGGAAAAGATCAGCATAAAGGGAATGAAGTGCTCTTCATGCTACAAAACCTTGGATCTGTGGATGTAAGCTACTGCCATTTTGTTATTAACTGCATCTAAACAGGTATCCTCACAACACAGTAAAAACTTTTCCTATGGGGAGAGGACATACTGAGTGGAGCATACTGAGTTTCAGCTGAACCCATTCAGGGAGCATCTCTGGGCAACCTGCTGGTCCTCCCTCAGGAGATGCTCCATTCCCTTTCCTCCCTGAAAATCAGCACAACACCAAGGACAAGAGAGTGGCATGGTACATTCATCTGTGCAGCAGGACACAGTGAAGGCAACCTGGTACCTGGCTGATGTCTAAGGGAGATCATTCTCCCACCAACTTTGGTGAGATCACGGGCAGGCACCTGAGCACACGGGGAGATGAATGGTTTTGGTCTCACCAGAGCCTGCCCACCTGTCCCACACCGTGAGGACTCGTGCCTGGTGATGCCGCAACACAGGCTGCACCTTTGTGAGCTGCAGGACTGAAAACACAAAGTAATTCCATCAAGAGAGCATCCGGACAGAAGGAAATTGTGGTGGAATAGAGAAAAAGTCTGTCTGCACCGCGGCACTGGGTTCATGTTTTTGGCAGGAACTTTTGTATCAGCAGCAATGCCTAATCACTAAACAGATGGGCTGAAAAACCACTTTGTGATATAGATGGGCTGAGAAGAGAAACGTATTTTTAAACCAAGGTATAGGATGTTCATTCACGGAGTTTTTCCAGAGGGCTGTCTTGTCTGGGGCCCAGCTGACTGCATGGGGCAAACAGGTCTGCCTCCCTGTTCCTAATGTACATGTCCCCTGCAAAGCTTATGTGCCCATCACAAAATTCTCCACCCTCTCCTGCACCCCAGCAGAAGGCAGTTGCCTTACCCACGGTGTCACCTCATAGGGGTGGGACGTTTTGACAGTGAAAGTGCTGCTACACTAGGGGTTTTGCCCATTATTGTTGCCTAGAGGTTTGATTTTTTTCATACCCACAACCAGCACAGACACGTTAAACTGACCTGTTCAATGTGGTGCAAAACTAGAGTTTACACTTGGTGGCACTGCAGGTTTCTATCCTGTCTAATTTTATGGCACATTTCAGCAGTCCCAGCTAATTCAAGAATAAAAGAATTCATTACAAATCCAAGTTTTTACTACCATTATTGCTTTTGATAGTAATGCCAGTTTGATAACCTTCAGTTCTGTATGTTAACTATAAGTGCCCAAAGTCATACTTGCTAAATTTCCCTTTCTTTCCCCTATGAGCTCCTTGTTTCATTCCTCTATTTACTATGCTCCCAGCTATAATCAAGCTCTCCATTGTGCAAAATGCAGCAAAAACCCCCAACCTTAGAGAAACCAAAGAAAGGCTACCTCTGCTCTACCAAGGAAAGGCAAGGTCCAGAAGGACGTGGTGACTCACCTTGGGTTGCTTCAGGGCTTGAGAGCAAAACATCTCTGAAGTTCTGCATTCTCCCTCTACAAAGCCCTTTCCCTTGGACCAGTCTTGGATCGATCTCATCTCCCAGGAATGCAACATCCTTCTCATCAGTATGGTTAAGCCACCGGGAACACACTGCTTGGGAGAACAAGGAGACCAGGGAGTTCTCAGCAAAGCTGGAACAGCCAGTGGTTCACAGCGACATTATTCTCCCTTTTAGTCTATTTATTATTGATTTATCAAAAAAAAAAAAAAAAGTCAATTTTTATCCTAGTCCTAAGATTCTTATCCAACACCGTAGGCTTTCAGCTTTGTGCTCTTTCTGATCATCCCCACTTGCTCCCGCAGGAACAGCCCCACGGGACTGTGCACTAGTCCTTCACCCGCAGTGTCACATCTCTAGTTGTGACTTGTAATCATAGAGCTCCCAAGGAAAATATGATAAAACACTTGAGGAATAACTAGCCTGACTGGTATTTTTGCCATTCCAACTCCCATTTAGTGTTGTGTAGGTGCCTAAATGCAATATCGTAGATGCTTCTTGCCTTCTTTTCATTTGTGTAGCATGCAGGATCAGTTGATGTTTGACTTCTTTAGATACATTTTGGATCCTTCTTTGAACCCCACGAAGTAACACTTGCTGCCTCTCAGGTGACTGTGACAGTGAGTATAGAAATTCAGACACACAAGACTGAAAAGTAGTTACAGGCTCCTCTGACTCTCATAGGAAACAAAACATAAAATTGTGGTTGATTTCCATTTCTTTACATGCCCACAGCCCCTGGCCATGGTCATGGAGACCTGGGTTCCCTCCATGTGGGCACTGAACTGAGATCTGAAGCAAAAGCTGAGTTGCCTCAAGCACCCACTTTCATCAAAGTAAACATGCTAGAAGCTGCCAGGAGTGAAGATCTGAACTGTCCCTGGAGGAAGCACTCTTGCTTGCATTTCATCAGAGACAGAGCTTAATTCAACTAATATAGCCACCTCAGTTCAAGTGATTTTGGGTAGCTTTGGGCCAAAGTGCTTTTGTTTTTCATTGTGTGCAAGGACTCACGACACTGAGACTTTCTGTGTTTTTATAATGGTCAGATTCCTAACATCTCTGCCCACCCAGGGAAGGTGTGCTTTACATGCCAGTCTTCTGTAAAGTGAAACATCCTGCCAATAAAAGTCTGGCCTGTGACTCCATTGCTGGTGCAGCCCAGCCCTCCCACTTGTCTGGGAGCACAGAAGACCTTCAAGAGAAAACATGCAGTGCTAAATCAACTCCTATACAAGGAGACAGAGAACAGATGCTGCTGACTTAAGAAGGGAGTACACAAAGATGTATTAGGTACACCAGCAAAGCCCGAGCTCAGGCTGTCCTTATCAATAATCTAACCCACTGCCTGCAGACTTTGATCTCCACCTCGCCTTCTGCTGCGGTATTTCACATGCAAAGTTTAGGAAAACCCAGTCCTGCAGAAGACACATAAGAATACTCAGACCTTCAGGAGATGATACCGTATCAGTGCAGAGTGTGCCAAAGGCTAGGGAAGTCTGAAACAAGAGCAGATGCTGTATGACTACCTGGGGACATGGAAGGAATGACACTGTGAAAGTCCAACATGAAGAGTGTGTATATTGCCTCCCAATAAACATGGCAGTTATTATGTGCTCAAATCAACCAAGAGAGAAGACGGGGTGTGTCCCACTTGCAAAAGAAATGGAGATATCTATATTATTTACAGATGTGCGTTATACTGCTGGTTCCCTAGGAAGCACACTCATTCCACAAAAGAAAAATCCCTTTTGTTTGCACTTCATGAAATATCAAGTAGACTGAAGCAATGGGACATGAATTTCAAACACAATAGCTATTGCTATCAGTTCTGTTTGCTCAGAGGGGCAATCTCACACAGCAGTGTCCAGAAGAACAGGGTATCTGCCAGTCAGTCATGGTGGGAAGAGCTAGGGCTTACCACTTTAACGTGTGCTGAAAAGTATTATCTTCCACCAGTGGCTCTTGTTGCAGCGCTTCTTGTTTGCTGAAGATGTTTTGGATAGCAATACATTGACCTTCAGTGGCTGGCTGGCAGTTTTTCCTCTGTGACATCAAGCAAGCGATTTGAATTCTTCCTAATTTTGAATTTCTAGAATGAGAGTCCCAAAATTTTATGGAGCTGTTGTGAGATAGTTAATGTGTGTGAGGTACTCACATGTTAGGATGGTGGGTCAAGAAAGCATCTTGACTCAGACGAAGAGAAACATCCTTAGATTGTGAAGAATCATAACTGTGATTACACACAATAAAGCAAAGAGGTCAACAAAACCCACATGACAAGCATCCAATAAATATTGGTGAACAGCAGGTACTTTTGCAGAAACAGAAACCAATTCTTAGGCAAGCAGACAGCCTAAATTCACAAGCCGAGATAAACCCAATACAGAAGTTGACCTGCCTTGATCACAATCCAAGGAAGACTTTTATCAGATGTGTTTAAACAAATCCCTTTTGCTATTTCTGACTTGTGTCAAGGGAAAAATATATTTTGCCCCTGAAAGAAGCAGCTTACGTTTTCTTCTAAACTCACCAGTAAATCAAGAAGAGCCAGAGACCTTAGCTTGGTGGCTGCTAGCCTTCATTCTCTTTGCTAAGCTGAAAGGAGGTCTAAGATTTTGGGGGGCCTGTGCTTGTGCAAAGCAGCAGGACCAGTGCTGAACGTGGGCTGTACAATGCAAGGACACTTTGAGGAGGCAGGCTGGCACTTACCAGGGTCCCAAAACGGGTGGCATGCCCAGGAGCCGCTCCCCATGCGGGATGCACATGCACCATGGCACTGCATGCATCCCACTGCGATCACTGCCTGCGGTCCCACTGACTCCAGCAGGGCAGCACCAGCACCCCCAAGCCAAGGACTAACCTTGCTCAGCAGCAGATTTCAAAGTATTTTGGTATAAAATCAGTCCCATGACAGACTGTGACACCCTCAGGCCCTGGCATGAAGCTGGCAAGGGTCAGACCAGTTGCAGAGCCATGCCAGAAGAGAAGTTCTCTCAATTCAGGAAGCCCAAAAGATCAGTCAAGACACAAAACCCAGACCCAGACCAGCCTGTAACTTTTGTCTTCCTCAGTGGAGACTCACTCAGTGGGGTGCAGGGAAGGTGGAATGGAAAGGAATCATCTTTGCAGATGTAATGAATTTCTCCGGGAAGCAGAGCTGGTGGCTGCAAAGAGGTTTTCAGATATAATCACCTGAAATAACCACCAATGAAATGCAGAAGGGGAAGAGCAACAGCACAACCCTGCCTTGTATTAGCACAAAGCCATAACCATGGTCTCAACCACGTGCCCTGACCTCACCCAGGCGAGGGCTACATCCACCCCACATTTGGAGGATGTGACCACTGACACTAATGCTCTACTCCTTAGGCAGGATTGCATCTCTCCAAGATTATCCCAAACTCCTATTTCCCACCCCACGTGCTCATCCCTTGCTAGGTACATTCAGACTGTGAAACGATCTTCTGCAGAGTGTGATTTTATAAGAGCCAGCCGCTACTGACTCTTTTGCTCAACAAAACTTTCGTTGCCTCTGTCTTAAGTTCACAGCTATAAATAGGGTCTTTCATAAGGTGGCGCCTGCAGAAGAAGTTCTAGCACAAACAGTTTTTAACATTTTGAATGAGCGGGGTTTGATGGGAAGCCCGCCACCCGCCTGGCTTGGCAAACTCCGCAGACCTGTTTGGGTTTAAACATACAGATATCCAGCAGAATGAACTGTTAGCCTGGCTGAGACCATTTCAGCTTATTTCATAAGTGACTTAGACAGATGTTTAAAGGATTTATGTAAGGTTGGCTGAAGTCAAACACAGGTGTAAGAGATGAAAGGGGAATGGGAAAAATGCACTGTGATGATCATTTTTCCATTTCTCTATTTTTTTTTCCCCTGGCTGTTGATTCTAGTGCCCTTTCCATGCAATGTCTGTGCTGTGAGTCACTGAGAAAAAAAAACAAAAACTATTTTTATTTACTACCAGTAAAGAATGAGGTTTTACACAAAGCTGTGCTGTAGCTGTGCTCTCTTCTCCTGTTTCAGCTATCCAGTTTATTTTTGCTCTACTTCAACTGCTTTTTGCTCACAGGATGTGCTGAGCAGACATTGCCACTCTGAGGAAGGGGAGAAAATGAAAGATGTAGAAATTCACTGCAGCCTGCTCATTATTTGCCTTTCCCAGCACGTAGTACATGAGTTTCACGCATGCCTGTGCCAGCCTGGCTTCTGGATATCTCCAGTGGTTATAGCATAAGCCTTTGTACCTTGTTGTGTGGTTCTGGTGCTCGGACCAAGATGGGTCAACACAGAGCGGCTGTCCTTTAGGAGCTTTCATGCATTGCTTACAACCTTCCCCAGGGCACTGCACGTGAATGCTGTCTGTGGAGAGAGAGTACCAGCTCGCATCAGGTCCTCTGTCCCAACCCCAAACACTTGGCACTCACCGCCGGGAAGTTTGGATGCAGAGGGATAGAGGGGAAAGAGCCTTTGGAGTCCTGGGGTGGACCAAAGTGGGTGCCCCAGAGCATCCCTCTCCAAGTCAGCATGCATCCCCACGCTGCTGAAGCCTGTTCAAGCAGCGGTTGTAAGATAAACAAAGCCCAGCCCACTGCTTTTCCAAACAACGTGCCGTATCTCATCCCAGCCTGCTAATGGGCTCTCTGTTGACTCTAAAGTTGCCTTGGGATTAGGCCTTAAAATAGCACCCACAAATATCCTGTAAGCATCTGTGATCCCATCTGAAAAACAATTACTCCCTCATGGCTTTCCGGGTGCATGAGTCAGTGCTCCTTGGCATGTTTCAGACACATCTTAGGCACAGTTCAGGTCTGTAGCCCTGAAGTGGTGATGGATATTTCAGCGTCTCACCTGTCAAACTATACCCAGAAGGCAAAAGCAAACCCCTGGGTTACACCCTTCCCTGGGTGAGCCATTGAAATGTTCGAGTTGGGAGGACTGGGAGGGTGTCTTTAGCCCTGGATGATGGAGGGATGGTGTATGCCTTGTTGCAATTCTGGTTTAATGTATGTCAGCTTTGCATTTTGCATTTAAACCTTTACAGAAAACCCCTTTCTGTGAAGGTGCAAAGCACAAGGAAGGAGACAAAGAGGACATTGGTCCTGGAAATGCTTGCAGGAGAAGCGATGGGGAAAAAAACATAGCTTGTGGGTAAATCCCCAGTAATCATTCCTCCTCGTTAATTATGGAGTTGTTACCTGCCTGAAACCCACAGGTAAAGGCAAAGCATCCCCATCTACCGCAGCTGGATGGGCCAAGGCTCAGCAGCCCGTTGAAGGTCGGCAGCGGAGGCGGCGGCAGAGCCAGGAGCTGAGCTCACATCTCCCGGCTCCCCAGCCAGTCCCCGACCCACAGGGCCATTTTTTCCTCTCCGTTCTGCCTCATTAGCACTAGTAAGCACTTCTGTCATCAGGGACACGCACACTCTGGTGGGGAGTGTAACATAAATGCCTATTAATAAATGATATAATACTTTCCAGTTTTCAAGGCTCTCTGTGGCGACCGCTCAGCAGCCCTGGCTGAGTCAGGCTCTTTTATTTACACCCTCAGCCCTGTAAAACCTGTTGTTTGCCATTGCCTGGGTTTGCTCGGAGACATACCCGGCTGCTGAAGGATTGCCCCGAGCTGGCCATGCACACAGTCTCGGATGGGGATCAGGGAGCTGGCGATGCCAGTGGTGTGGCAGGCATGGAAGGAGGAGGAGCCGTTTCGCATTGGATGGGAGGAGAGGGGCAGCTTTATAACAAATGTTTTGTATTAGCCCTGAAAGCCTCCAGCCCCGGGCTGGGGATCCATCTGCAAGCACGGAGCTGGGGCGGGCACTTGCCCGGCGGGTCCCAGAGTTATTACTTCATTCTCCTCACAACAATGTCGCACAACGGGATGTGTTTTATGGGGACATTAATCCACACAGCAATGGCCTTAATGCATCTCACCACCCGAGGTGTGTATTAGCTGCCTCTATAACATATACCCCAGTGGGTTTTATTGCTATTGCAGCATAAATCCTGGGGTTTAGAGCCTTTTAAAACTCTCCTGTTAAGCTCTGCCCTTCCGGGTCCCAATCCAGAGGATGGCAGAGAAAACCCAAACCCCCTCACCCTTACCCCATCTCTCAGTTGACACAGGAGTTAGCTGAGGCTTCAGCGACATCAGAGCTACTCTCCTGTACTTCCCATAGGAAAGCAGTGATAACAAAGGGATTCAGTTATCCCTTCGGTTATCCCTTCGTTATTCAGAAGGGATTATTCGTATTCAGAAGGGATTCCTTCTTTTCTATTCATGCTATAGCCATTCAGATAATCAGTGCAACACATTTATGTTGTCTGCCAGGACACCCAGCACCGCATCTAAGGCCTCTCTGCCACCAAAACCTGAGCTGCTGTCACCTTTTGCATCCCTGGAAGTCAGCTGGGAGCTGCTCCCCTCTGTTCCTCTTGCTGAATCTGTTCCTACCAGGAGAGGGTAAGCAGGGAGGGAAAGAGTGCTTTGCTCTTAGGAGGTATTTATATTGTCGAACCAGAAAAAAATAGCAAAATCCCAAAGTAAATGTTCTGGCTGTAGAAACGGTGATGAAAATCATCAGGGGCTCTCACCTGGCCTGTGTGCCATCTGTGTGGCATCTGTGGCATCACTGTGCCCAAGAGCCACCCTGCTGTAACACAGGGGTCCAAGCCACTCCTCTGCTTTTTAGTTGCAACTGCATAAGACCAACTGAGAACTCCCTCCCCAGCCTTTTCTAAGCCTTTTGTTTTTCACCAAACTCCTCCATCCACTGTGTGAGGACCAGACAGACCCCCGTGTTTGCCATCAAAGGGTCCCTGTTATTTTTCCCTGTGCTCAGCCATCTCCTTTTGGGAAGGTGACACACTGACGGCCGCAGGAGATTGCACTTCAGCTTCCTTGCACTCTTCCTGTGCTTGCCCCACACACCCGGGTCCATCCCCCCCCTTGCTGAAGGAACAACCCAACGCATTCCTCACACTGGAGACCTCCTCGCTGAAAAGTCATTTCCTTGCTGACGACCAAATTGCATTAACTCGTTAAGCCTGCACATCTTGACCCAGCTGCCACTCTTGAAAAGGTCCCCACTTAGCATTTGACAGGAATGTCAGCAATTTGGATGTTTAATGAAACCAGGGAAGGGCTTGTCACTCTAATCATGCTAATGGCTTAATGCCCTGTCGCTCTGCACCCCGGGCAATGCCACTGCACAGGATGCTGCCCTCTTCCTATGGTGGAAGGCAACGGTGGCACCAGCCACAGGCTGATTTGTAGATATAGATGAACGATTTGGTGTTAAGAAGGTGGTTTTGGAGGATTTGACTGGTAGGACCCATTCTGCCCTGGACTCCCCAGATGAGCAGGACAGACTTTTGGGATCACGTCATAATATTAACACTAACAACAGTGGTAACAGAGATGATAAAAATTTGCTTTGACTCGTCTATGACAAACACTGGCGTTAGTCCTTTGCAATTCTTTGTCATGCTAAAGAAAAGCTTTAAGAAACAAAATGGTTACCTGTTAAACAAATCACTTGGCAACTCTGACAGTAGAGGCTTCTGTCTGGAACAGGCCTTAACTCTTATCCCAATATTTACCTTTAGGCTGGTGGCCACTTGGCTCAGAAAGGCCACCTGAAATTGTCAGAAAGTCATAAATTTTAGGATGGTCTGTTTTTCACGTTTATGAGAACACCACGGCTCCAGATTAAATCCCTCCTGGGCAGTGTCCACAGGGGGATATGGTTTTCTTCCTAGGACTTTCCATCCTGGAAGGACTGGGACTCAGTGACCACACTTGGGGTCTCCAGTAGACTGGCTTTTGGTGAAGGCGGCTAGCAGCCCAGCTGGGGTGGTTACATTTTGTATTACCATCCCCATTACTGGCGATCACTGCTAAAGTGGTTGTAAGAGATCCTAAAGAAGTACATTTTGGAGTAGGAGCAAGAGGCAAGACAAACTCACCAGTTCCATCTCCATGACCGACTAAGGAGAGCATGAGAACTTCCACTGGCATTTTACTTGAGACATCTACCTTAATACGAACCTTTTCTCTACATGAGCACTTACTGGATTTGTAATAGTCAGTTCATGAGGAGCTTTCCTGAGCATGGAAACTGGATTCAACCAGATAACACCACTTAGCTGTCCCCATCAGTTTTAAGAGATGTTGTTTGAGGACCCCATCACACAGAGAGAATGTGAAACACATCTGATGCCTGAAAGCTATCATCATAGTTTCCTCCAGATGCCAGTAAGCCTGGGTCTGTATTTAACTCTTATTTAACAGTAGTCCTGGGGAGATGAGCAGCACAGATCTTTTCCCATCTATTCTTGACTAAGGTGTAATTGCCGGCGTCATGGAGAGATGTCCCACCAGCTTATGAGTGCATGCTACAGAGGGAACCTCAATACAATAGTATTCAAGGAATGAGAACATTTCTCCCGCTGCTGCCCCTTGGGATACAGAGGAGGCACCATACAAAATACAATTCTTTTCTGGCTGAAAAAAAAAATCCTAAGCAACTGCAAGACAATAGACAGACGGGCCTCGTTGTGTCTCCTTGCTTTCAGGAGACATGTGTGGTAGATATGTGAGGCTTTTCTTGCTGCACACTGAACTGGCAGTGTCACAGAGAGCTGATTTCTTCTCTGCTTTGTGTCCAAAGATGATTTTGGAAGCTGAAATCTCACTTTAACCATGAACAAAAACAATTCGTGAAGGCCAGCTTGCCGTACTCCTGGGTTAATGGCGATAGGTGTGCTTATCTGTTTTGGTTATCAGAGTGACACAGTTTCTCTATCTGTCATGGAAAACTCATTGACAAAGCAGGAAGAAAATGAAGCTGCAGCTGACTGATGAAGTGGTTTGCATGTCTCTGCTTCCCACTGTTTCAGTCTTGGTCATCGACCTTGCACAATGACTGGGAAGATGAAACTGTCCTGACATTCAGATACAGCCTCACATGAGCCATTTCAGTTGGGTGTATACTTGCATCCCACTCTCAAATGGCCACACCATGAATGTTGCCAAGTTTTCTTAATACAGGCCAGAAAAACTGCAGAAAAAGACAGCTACAAAGAGCCTAAACTTCCTCAGAAAATGTTGTCTCTGTTTTTTGATGTCAAAAAACCTCCAAGAAGTAGGATAAAATGAGGACAGAGTTACTTTCAAAGTCTGAACAAAAAGAAACTTTAGACCTTGAGGTACCATAAAAGCTGTTGCAGTATATTTAACAGGGAGCAAGCTTGGGGAAGTTGACCACCAGCACCAGGGGTGTAGGACTGAGAGTTGGGCTTATGTTTGCAGAAACCTCTTCCAGCTGATCTCCTCATTGTCACACCACCTACAGTGTTCAAGGAGGAGGACATCACAGTTCTATTGGTCACCTTGGATAAATCCTTCTCCAGGCCTTGAACAATAAAAAAAATAAGGATTAATCTGAGTTAAGGAAATTTCTAACCTTCTGCTGCAGGGGAAAGGTCCCATCTTCACCCTCACAAAGCAAATGGTGTCACACCAGCGAACACACCTTCTAACCCCACTAGGAAGTGGAGAAAGGCAGGTCGTGCAAGAGACATGGTACTGGTAAGCATGCTCAGGTCTGGTAGTGGTGGGGTGTGATTAGACCCGAAACAAAGCAGAACATAAATCTTAGCAAGAGAGAGGAAGCAAGTGGTTAAGTACAGAGATGTAAAGGCTGGCTTGAAGTTATGTTTGCTGTTGCGAAAGGCCAACTTATTAGCAGATCCCAAGACTTTCAGGGTTTTCCATCATGATCCAAACCCAAGGTCATCCCAATACATCATTGAAGACCTTTGGTACAGAAGTACCAAGAAGGGTGGAATCACCCTTGTTCCATTATTGGCAGCTTTTTACCTCTTCCCAAAACTTGGCTTGGTATCAGGAGCCAGGGGAAGTGTTGCCTCAGGGCTGGTTGTGTCTGAAGCTCTAGCTCAAGCCATTCCAGCTGAAGTTCAGCATCATTCAAAGCCCAGGTTTGGCCGGGCTGTGGTTCAAGAAAAAAAGTCACTGCTCCAAGGGGTTGTGCATCCTGCAGGACGTGGCTGCTCACACAGTGCATGGGATTGCATGGGATGTAGGAGTGGATTTCTGGGGCACTTGTCTGTGAAGGAAGAACTGCGTAGTTTTTGTTTAGTCTAGTTATAAATGTCATACATTATATATCCTCCACCATTTCTTTGTAAGACCACTTCGCTAATGGATATCTGCACCAGGAAACTTTTGTGGCTAGACAGCCAAAATTTTACCTTCTTCACTTTTAGCCCTTCCTCATAACTCTGTAATTCCTCAGGATTTATGTCATTTCAATATTTGTTTCATTCTCCCCCAGTTGCTGCTAGCCAAGCCAGTGATATTTCATTTATTTTAATCTTTCTTCCAGAACTTCCATTTTTCCAAGCTGAATCTTGGTGTCTTTTTTTTTTCCTCTGGTGTTCACCTCATTTGCCAAGGCAATATTGCATTATATCCAAAGTGAAAATTATTTTATTAGTGTAGCCTACTGGGCTGAAAGAAGAACTTGTCTTAACCAGAGTTGATCATCCACCTTGCCTTTTAACTCTGATGACAGTGACAATGAAAGAAACCTAAGTCACTAACTTAAACTGCTGGCACAGTCTAGTTTCTAAAAAAAAAAAAAAAAAAAAAAAAAAGGAAAAAAAAAGCATTAAATTGGGACATTTGGGGTTTTTGGTATTGCTGAAACTACTCATATATAAGCACCAGCAGTGTCATGTAACACAGACAAATTACTGTTTTGTGGAGTAACTAGAAGGTATTTTTTTCAGGAACACTTAGATCAGTTACATGTCCTCTCTAGTCGTTACCATTTATAATTCTGTGTATAAGGAATTTAAACTTGGAGTTGTGTTGCCCTGTGCGGAGAGGAACACTTGGCTGAAAAAATCTGAGAAACTGTTACATCAGACCTGCAGCAGGCAATTACTAAATATTGAGGGAAATTGCTTCATACATCAGTTGATACATCATGTTACAATTATTTTAACATTAAAGGGAGAAAAATCAGTTTGGATAGGTGTGCAGCCATATTAATAAATTATTTTTGGGTGCTTCCTACTCCATTTGCATTAGCCTTTTCTCAGGGGATAAGATCTCTCTTTGAATTTTGCTGAGATATTGGCCAACAGACCTATGCGTGCAAAATATTTGACTGGCGAAAGAGAAGGTAAAAGTCAAGTGGTGGTTATGCTCTTTAGCTTGCATTTTTAAAAATGTACAAAGTTACTTATAGAATTTGAAGAAACAAAAAGTTTGCTAACCTCTCCATAAAACTGTGATTTTCTTTGTATGGCTAATTTTGTTCACTGGAAACTATGTTTTCTGTAATACATAATTTTTTCTGTAAACAAAATATTCCAACCTAAACTTGACAGTGTTGGGGAAAAAACCCCACAGATAAGACAGCATAATGTAGTTCTCTTTTAAGCCACAAAAACCATTTTCTAACCCTTTTTTAAAATACGTTTTAATTTTTCTGAGCAACTTTATAATCCACCTTTTCTTTTTTGTTAGAAAGAGACATCAGTCAGAAAAGCTCACGTCTCTTTTTTGAGAAATTGGCTCAGCTTATTGGATAGACACTCCTCAGAAAACAGTACTGACGATAAAGTACCTCAATTACCTGTACATATCGATAACTTAATTGAATACATTTATCCTTTCTTCTGTATATAAGATGTTGTGACTTTGGGGCTCACACCGAGGTATAGTGTAACTACACCAAGATGAATATATCTGTTAAGGAGGAAGACCTAATATTTCCACAACAGGCAAAGGAAATGCCTTGCCAGAGAGGTTCTTGTTTTCTAGTGTCCTGGTGCAGCACAGCTAGGGTCAAGCTGTGACAAGGGACCTCAGAATGTCCTCTGGTGGTGGCTCAGCGTGGGAGATGTGTGACGGCTCCCGAGCACTGGTTTCCGTGTCTGCCCAAAGACGTGTGTGTGATTTTCCATCTCTTCCACCCTTGGGAATGAAGCCATTTATCCTTTTACTGCAGAAGTGTCCAGAGCCCTTCCCTTCTGATGAAGGAGCCCTATGCAAACCCCCTGCCCAGACCCTGCAAACTTCCCCTGGCCCCTTACCCCAGACCACAATTTCCCCCATCATCTTTCTCGCTAACCCAGCAGCCGCCTTCCTTCCCCACAGCTCCGTTCCCTTTCATCTCCCGTTTCTCCTCCCTAACTCATGGGCTACCTTTGATTTTCAAATGCTCATATTCCAGTCCCTCCTTCTCTGGTGGAAACTTTAACAAATGTACCAACATCTGCTATAGTTAGTCATCACACTTAATGTACAGGATATTCCAGCTGGCTTCACTCTCCTTTTATTATGTATTGGAAAGAGGTTTCATCTGCGCTCCTCTGGCTTGGCCAGACACACACCCAGACTCACCTCCACATGCTGTGGATGCAGCTGGGGTACCATGGGGTGCCCCTTGGCCACCTGCCCATGGCATCCCCCAGTCCAGCACCCCACTGCACCCCAGCTTGTGTTTGACCATACAGCCAAGGTGGGACGTGCTTGGGCTGTAGGGTTCTTCTTTGAGGAGATGCGGTGTCCCATGAAGACAACCTGAGTTTGAGAAGCTGATAGATAGAGAGATACTCACTGCTCGAGCATTTTCAGATGATGGAGAGATGATCCCTTGCCCTTGTTACCTACAGTGTAGCTGCAAATCACCAACCTGCATGGCAAGACCTCCTGGCTTGTGGTTGGGCATGCAAGTATCTGATGCCTGCAGGGTTTTCAGGAAAATCATTAAAAGCTCATGTTTGTAGGAAATCAGCCCATTTCCAATTCTGAGGGCAGAGCAACACTCTCCATCCTTGACCCCAGGGAAGGTGCTCAGCTCCTTGGCAGAAGAAGGAACTGAAATGATAGAAACCCCAGCCCAAAACCCTCATCTCATGGAAATCATGAGCCAGAATGACCTCAGACACCATCACATGGGCCTTCTCCACAGCAGATTGAAAATGCAAAGGCTGCACCACCGCATGATTTGGAGCTGGGGTTGTCTGGAGCATCAGGGTGGTGAGGGCAGCTGGAAGGAGAGGGCAGAGCACTGGGAATGGTCCTGGAGTGAAGGACAGCCAGCCCCCAAAGAATAAATATGTATCTTCAATTTAAAAAAAAAAAAAAAAAAAAAAAAAAAAAAGAAAGAATTTATGAAAACTCTGGTGTTTGGGTGCAAAAATATATGCTAACTTTTTTATTCCAGCAAGTGTTCATCAGTTTTCTTACAGCACCATGGTCTTTAGCTGATTGGGTGCACATTAAGTGTTGGCAGTCACCGAATGGCACCGGAGAGCATGAATTTTGTTCAGAAAGATAGGCTACAAAACAAAGTTGTCACAAGATTATTGCACAAAGCAAAAGCTAAAATGTGAAAATGGACTGAGGATTTAAATACTTCAATGTGCACGTATTGATGTGGTGGGCTGGCTGGAGAGCAAGCAACTGCGGAACATTTGAAGCACGTTAGTCACATCAGGTGTGCGGTGAAGAAAAACACAACAGAAACACACTGAGGCCATGAATATCCCGAAACAGGTCTTGCAGCTGACTTCACACATGATCTGTGTCCTCGGGAGTTTCCATTTAATTCCCTTTGCAAGACAAGTGGTTTATTTGCTTTCCTAGATAAATATGGACCCACGTCATGCACTTGTTCCCCCGACAACACTTTACAAAGGAGCATTTTTCTCAAGTGTTTGATCATCTTCAGAAAAGAAATAACAGATGGTTAACACAGTTGTCGGTTTTCTCTAATTGTAGGTGAAACTCCTGGGTCAGGAGGATTTCCAGCTGTTAATGTATTTTCCTCATTTTGGTGTGAAATCAGTGAATGTAGAAACTGTGCTTCTAAACTCTGAGACCTTTATATGACTCAGTTTGGGGTCGTTTGGTAAATGTTATTCTGAGTAAATAAAAGCTGCCCTAGGACAGCTGTGTGTTTTTCAGTAGATTTGATGGCAAATATGTAAATCCCTGCTAAAAATCTTTTTAACTTATAATTCCTTTCATTGCCCAAGAATTTCCCATCTCCTTCAGAGACCAGCAGGTTCCATATTGAAGACCAAAGACGAGCGTGATCTTAAAACAGCATGTTTAGCTACCAGATGTGATGAAACCTGTTGCAAAACAAGTCGGCAAGAGATGTGTTGTGGGTCCGTGTGAGGACTGAGCTCACATCCTGAATCTGTGCTGGGCTTTGGCATTCGATGGAGGGGTATGCAGGAGGGGGGTTCTTGGCTGAGCTCAGGGTGAGCTGTGCAAAACGGACCTGGAGGAAAGCTGATTTCATTCTTTCAGAAGACAGAGACTGTGCAATAACAAAATGATAGAGCTTATCTATGTGATCGATGAGAAAGAAATCCAAGTGGAATCCATTTAAGGTTAAGTTTGGTACTTTCAGTGTGAAATATTGACAATAAGTGGAGGAGTCATTCCCTTTAAAGAGAGTGACATCATCACAAATGGAGCTATCGATGTGCTTCATAAATTTCCCTGAAGTTACTGCAGGTGACAGACAATGTCTTCTAGGAAATGGAGGATGTTCAAGGAAGCCATAAATAACTCCCGCACTGCTATAACCACAAAGTTTGACACGACAAAATATAAAAGAATCCAGAGAAATTTGTTGGGAAATGGCTGATTTACCCGTGAAGAACGCTAAATACTCTTTCCAAAGAGTAGATCTTGAAAGTATTTGAAACACATAATGTCAGACCAGATCTTCCAATACATTGCTGGAAATTCAAAAAGTGATATTAATTTCCACGTGGCTAAAAAGATATGGGAAAGTAAAGATAACTCCACCAGAGGAAGGATTAATCCTTTCCTGAAATCATCTATTATGAGCATTATCTGACACTTTAAATTCAGTAAATGTTCGACAGTCATCCAATTTATTTTGCAAAATTCAGTAATTTATTAATTCAGGTGTGCTAATAGTACTGTCTCAGATGTCTGGACATGCTTCACTTCAGACAGTTACTGCTTTATTTTAATGATGGTATACCCAAGCAAATGCAAGGAGAGTTTTATTTTTACTTAATTGCATGCTTCAAAATAGGTTGCTGACTAAATGCCGTGTAGCCAAAGTGGATGTATTTTTAAAAAATAATCTCAATATGCTTCGTCTGAGTACAGTATCACTGCATAAACTGGTATATGGTAGAGCACATCCCAAATATATGAAGATTTTCAATAGACACTTCCTTAAAAAAGTATGAAATAGATAAAAGTCGTGATAAGTGTTGATGTGAATCTGCCAAAACATCCATTGGTTTTTAGCCTTGCTCCTCTCTAAAAAAACCATTAAATCTTATATACAAGGAAGCCATGCTTATTTAAAAATAAAAAAGCCTGTAATACTTAGCACTATATCATAAAATTCTACTTTTAGTAAAAACAACCCAGCGAGGCCTGGAATAGTGACAACCCCACGCAGGTTCAGCGGGGCAGCAACTGAAACAGGCTCAGTCTTTCACTGGTGTAAATCAGTGTAGCACTGCTGATCTGCACCAGCTTCTGCCTCCTTCCTGCACTGCCGTTGTTTGAATGGACACGCTGTAATTTAAGCCAGCATGTTACTGTAATTAAAAAAATACACAAATGACAGAATCTGACTCAAAACCCACCATCCTTCATGGTTTACATTTCCTACAGAGGGAGTTAACTGGTAAGATGTACATGTTTATTGGTTTCCTTCTTTGTGCTTTTACAAGTATTTTTCTCTTTGATGATCTAAACCATATGTTGAGGTACTTTGGAGGATTATTTTATCAGTTCCTTTGCAGTATGAGAGAAATACCAGGGCAGAGCCCATAGGTTTGCACACATACACGCCACTAAATCATCCCTTGTTCCTGAGCAGCCAAGCTGCCATGTTGATAAATAGTCCGTGTCACATTAATTTAATTCTGAATCACTCTGAGACATCGTTTTGTTACAAATATAAATTTTGTGGTGTAATGGAATGTGTTAAGCCTTTAACAAATGAACATTTAATGGCCGCTCATGAAAAAACATAAATAATCAGAAATAAAATTAGCAGGATTGGTAATGAGCGTATGAAGCAGCGTGACATGGCCCTGTTTCCCCAGGGCAGGGGACAGGTGGGAGCAGCATCCGTGTTTTATCCTCCTCTTTGGTGGCTTCAACTGGGATATAAATGCCTGAACTTGACATACAAAGTGTAAGTCCTTTTTTTAATAAACTAAAATTTTAAAAGTTGGACCATTTTTGGTAATAACATTGAAAAACACCCGTTCTTCCCTCAATATCGCTCTACATTTATTTTATTATTATTATTTCCATGTTGTCTTTCATTTATTCCCTTTCACTACTAGCTGAATCCCACTGATGTCCCACGCTCAGAAAAAACCTCATTTTCTCATCGCCGGCTCTTTACTACCTCGTGCCTCTGGTGTGTGTCAACATTTGCACAGTGCCGGGAACAGCCAGCATAGATATATTTATTTTCTCTCTTTTTTTCACCAAACCACCTATATCTATATAAATTATTTATTATTATTATTATTATTTTATTTTATTTTTATTTTTATTTTTATTTTTATATTATTATTGTTATTGTTGTTGTTTTGTTGTTGTTGTTGTTGTTATTATTATAATTATTATTATTATTATTATTATTGAACTCCTGAAGCCAGTACCTGTTAGAGGCAGAAGATTTCCAGGCTGCTCCGGCCTCGCTGGACTTATCCGCACACTGTTTTTTGGGGAAGCCGCAACCTCAGTGCGCAGGAATGGGGATCCGTTAGTCCCTGGGTCAACTCAAGGGCAAGATGTTAAGCACAAAAGTGTTGCATGATTAGTGGCAGTCACTGGAAAGAAGTTTTAGTATCTGTGACTATAGGCAGTTTGTGGACTTCAGCCAAAATGTTCTCTTTAAATATCAGAAAGTATCCCTAAAATTGCAAGCCTGTGGAGACCACGGCACTCTGCAAACTGCCAAGAAAAACAACACGTAGTGCATAAATCTGAAACAATCACTTATTCCAGCTATGAAGGGACCAAACGACAAAACACTTACCTAAATGCTTTTTATTTGCATTAACATTTATTCAGAAATGATCTGAAAGCCTCAGTCACTTTGCCTTTATGCATATGTATGCTAAGAGTTCGTGCACAGCTCCTGTGCGGGCATTCCCGTCTCTGGGTTGGGGGGTTAATCAGACTCATCGCTTATGGGGACGTGAAAAAGGGGACATAAAACCACCCCATGTGCCCCTCAGTTTCCCTCTGTTACTTCTCATTCCTTTGCACCGGGGCTGGCAATCTGCATGTGGCTAAAGCGTTTCCCCGGCCTTAGTCTGAACATCTGAATGCAGAGGGGACCCTCCTGGTTTTTAATTTATAATGGTTAAAATTCATGTCTGTGTTTTAGTTGGAAATCACCTGGGTTCTGCTTCCAGCCTCGATGCGCATGATACCGTCCTACTCTGCACCAACCCTGGCCAGAAAGGTGGTCCTGGTCTTGGTCCTGGTAAATACCCCCAGCTCCTGCTCTGTGTTTTCCTTACCTGAGGCATGGGATGGTGATATGTTCTCAAGATCCACTGTAAATCAGCGAATCTCTCTCCCTAGGATTTGCTCACGATTTGAAAATCTGACTTGAAACAATCGCCTTTCCCCTAGGGCACCATATGCAACTTCAATATATTAGTGGCGAAGGAAAATATGCTGCGCTTGGCGTTTACAATTCCCACTCTAATTTACCAGACAGGTGTTTTTGAGGAACAGCTCATCTGGCAAGAAGAAGGAGGGTCACTGGGTTGGGGCTTTTTTTTCTCCCTCTTACTTTCATTAAGGGGGCAGACTTGCAAACAGCTGGTAGAAGGAATTGCTCGGGGGAACGTTGTCCCCCCACATTAACGGCTGCAGGGGAGGAGGGTCAGGAGAAGCTAGGCACGCTTGCTCAGAAAGGCTCCAGCCAAAATTCCTGATTTTGTATGAAACAGCTCCCTGATTACCAAAGGTGACTGATGAGCTGGACTGCCAGGACCCTGGCTCTGGAGGTGCGCCAGGATCTTGCCTTTCCCCTGAAAAATAACCTTTCTGTGAGACTTTCTCCAGAATGAGTACCAACTTTACTGGTCCTGAAACTTGTGACTTGCATTCCTGCCAACCAGCCAGCAATCTTTTCCTTAGAGAGAAAAAAAAAAAAGAAGAGGGGGAAAAAAAAAAAAAAAGCTAAACTAAATTAATCCTGTTCTGAGAACTAAATATGGTCAGGACATCTGTGACCTCCCCCGACTTCACCCTGGCTGAGCGGGGACAATAGCTGCCATGTGCCACCCTTTGTTGTTGAGCCTGGAAAAGATTTCTAATCCCAGAATAACACACGCGTGCACCCATGCACGTAGGCACGCACAAACACACACGAGTGCTGCTAAACTTGCATTTCACATCCAAAAGGGAAGAGTTGGCAGCAGGGCTGCCCTCGCAGTGTTGGAGGGATGAAAAAGCCCCCCCCTCCTTGCTTCATAAAATCTGTGTGTACACAAGGGTTTTTCTTTCGTCTACAGATGTCCATTTCTAGTGTTACAAGGTGCAAATTCCGAGGTTCGGCAGACGCTGGAAGCTGTGTTCTCGTGTTGAAATGCCGGTATGTGGTCCGCGTGTCTCTGATCTCCAGAGTTTCCTAGCATGACATCTTTCATCATCATCATCAAGTCGGAGGACGTAGATACATGTGGCCACCAGATTCCCTTCCAGCGTGAAGACGGGCCGCATCCTTTAACTCCCCTCTTTCCCCTGCTATGGGCGATGCTTTAAAGTCGCTCTTGCCCAGCTTCGTGGGATACCTGGCCTTGTAACGCTGAGCCAAAAAAGTCCTGTAAATAAGGGCACATGTCGAAAGGAGACGGTTGGGGCCCTCACTCCAGCCAGCAATGCTCTAACCTCTCCCTGCCCCTCTTTGAAGGGGACGGGTGAGGGTCACCCCGCAAGCCCCCGCTGCTCAGCTCATCTTGCCCAATGTCAGGAAACAGTGGCCTTTTTCTTTATTTTTTTGGAAGGAAGTGGTTAACTCTTCCTTCACTGCCCCACGATGGGATTCATTTGCAAACACACTCTTCAATCAGGAGTGAGCGGAGACCACAGAGATGGCTTGCGTGGGATGGAAACGGGGCTCAGTGGGAAGCCTGTGGAGAACGGCCATGACCGCCCGCAGCAGAGGACCCCCTACCCTGGGTACTCCTTGTTAAGTCATCTCAGCCACCCCACTGCTCCTGGTCCCACAGGTGCAGGGTTGTCTGTGCAGGAGATCTCCCCTCAAGAGTTATCACTTGTGTTTGGTGGATGTTTCTGATTCACATCAAAGTGGAAGTTGCAGCAAGCGTGCGTCAAGTCAGCTTTGGCAAGTCTCGTGGCCCTCCCTTTTTTTTTTTTTTCCTTTTTTCCCTTCCTTTTTCTTGTTGCTGCTCAGCCCTGCAGAATGTAATTAGAAAATGAGCCATTTATAAAACAAATGTTTCCGGGAGAAACTCCCCTGAACACCCGTGTCATAAAATTATTGAACGCAGCATCTGAGAGCGTTCAGGATCCAAAATTTCTTCGGGGCTCACCCCTATCCATTATTCTGTCACTGCTTCAACTGGGCGGTGACATTTTACTGGCGGCACCCTGTTTCCCTCTGAAAGAAGTTGGCCTTCTGGCTGTTCTGCCTACAAACCAACACGCCGCTCCCTTGGTGTCCTCCTCGGTCTGTTAAAACCATGGTGGGGATGTAGTGATCCCGGGGCTGCCTGGCTTATCTTTTACCTCCCTTGACAGCACATCCGAGGGGACAGAGCGGGGTGACAGCCTTCCCACCCCATATACTGGTGGGATTTTCAGGGCTGCGCAAAGCAGTGTGGTTTTCAGAGCTGGGATGTCCCCTTCTTCTAGAAATGCTCATAGCTTTTGCCCAAGGTAAACACTTTGGGCTGGAACGTCCCGTATTTCACCCTCTGCTGGGATTGGTTTTGCCCAAAGACTCAGTTCCCACTGGAGCACCATATAACTCGCCAGACTTTCCAACACACTCTACAAAGTGCTTTGAGATCCTTGCCAGCTCCCTCTCTGGTCTTCTGGCACAGTTCAAGAGACAGATATTAATCTTAACAGCTATACGCTGGCTGGGCCCTGGTTGCCTAAGAGATTCTCCCTGAATTTATTTATTTGGATTTATACAAAGGAGCATAAAAAGGAACACTCCTCCCAGACTCCAGGCTCACCAGCCATAAATTACAAAAACAACTACAATGAAACCACCCACAGTACCTCCCGCCCCTGACACAACTGTTTTCCTCCAACACCCGGCTCTGCAGCAGCAATGTCCAGCTTCTCTGCATGCTTTGGCATTCCTGCATGGAGATGTCGACTGCAGGCGGCCCAAGAATTGGTGCTTTGGGAAGCCCTGTCCTCACTCCTTCTTCAGAGCTGCTGGGGTGGCACTGACGTGAGAAATGGAAGAAGCAGTGGATGTGATTTCCAGCAGATAGGATGACCCCCTAGCAACTTCTAAAGGTCCGCATGGACAAAGCTAGAGTAGCTCAGTTTGTGAATTCACATGGGACAGGGGTGGCTGGAGAGACCTCAAGAGGTCTTCTAATCCCTGCAGGTCTTCTCATCCACCCAGTCTGTCCTGACACATAGCTAAATAACTTGTTCTTGAAAGCCTCCGGTGATGGAGTTTCCACTGCCTCCCACACAAGGAATCCCAGTTCTCACCCTTGGAAAATGTTTCCTAAAGTCTGACCTCAGTCACCCTTGCCCTTAGCCTAATCACTTTATATACTAGCCCCAGCAGACACGGACGACTGCTTCCTATCTCCTATCCAGTGGGGAAATTCAAAATACTTAAAGGCTGTTATCATGTTTTCCCTCAGTTTTCTCCTCTCTAGACTAAACAACCCCAATTTTTTCAGTGTCTCCTTGCAGGTCATGTTTTCTAGAGCTCTGTTCCTCTTTGTTCTTCTCCTCTGGACCCTCTCCAAGGAGTCCACATCTTTTCTCAAGTGTAGTGCCAAAAGCTGGATTCAATATCCAGCCGAGGTCTTCCTGGAGCTGTGCAGAGCAGATGGATAACTTTGCATGTCTTCCGCATAGCACTGCAAATCTGGTGACTGTTTTGCTCGCAAAAGGCAGAGCACTGCTGACTCCTCTTCAGCCTGTGATACACTATGCCCTCCTCAAATGCACCAGAGCCCCAGACAGGGTCTCTTCTTATCAGCAGGGTCCTCTCTGATTGAAGGTTATTTGGCTTTGCTTTACAGCTCTTTGCTGCTCATGCTGAGTTTTGGCAATTTTAGCAATGTAGAAGCAATCCCTTGAGGTTTGAGTGCCCCAGGGCCATGTTCCTGCAGAGGGAAGGGAAGCAGCCTATAGTTTTTTAAACATATTGTTATGAATGCACACTCACACCCTCTCTTTGCTTTAGAGCCTGAAAAGTTTTGTCCCCAGAAGATAGGATGTGCCTCAGGGCTTGTTTCCTGCTCTGGTACAGCTGTACCCTAATCCTCAAGAGATGCTATGGATGCTATTCTCACCTGATTTTTGAGGTCATGGCCATCCAGCCCAAGTTTTCCATACCATGCCAACACATCTTAAGAGCTACCTTTTTCCCTGGGTTTCAAAGATCCCTTAGATCCTGCCTTGTTCTTCCCTGCAAGCCCCAGATGCCGAAGCAAGTTCCCAGCACATGGCTTGGACCAGGAGACAAGATGAGGTTCACGCACTCGCTGTGCCAGACTGTACCACATCTAGGGACTGAGCTGAAGGTGTCACAGGGTGCATCAGCTGTAGGTGACCATATGGTCTAGAAAATGATCCAATAAAAAGTGTTATAGGATCACCAGGTAACTCAGGCTGGAAGGAGCATCAGGAGATCCTTAATCCAACTGGAAGGAGCATCAGGAGATCCTTAATCCAACCTCTGAGCTCAGCCCAGGTTGCTCAGAGCTTTAGCCAGTCGAAAACTTCCAGGGATGGAGACTGCACAGCTTCTTTGGGTCACCTGTTCCAATGGTTGACTGCCCTCATCATGAAAAAGGTTTTTCTATATATCCAGAAATTATACTCAGGGATCACACTCAGTATATTCTCTGTGTGCATTTGTCCCAATCCTAAAACCTAAACACAGACCTAAATCAATCCTAAAACCTTGGTTACAGCTTTACTGACCCTTCCACTGCCCATATTATCCAGAGCATAGTCACAGAGTGGGATTTAGTGACAGATGGGGCTGCACATGGTGCAGTAGGGTTCAAGTCACCGTGTTAACAGGAGGATGAAGCAAAGAGAGCACATGGAAGGCAGCAGGTGAATCTCAGCTAATGCACAGGGCTGTCCCCTCAAATGCAGCCACATGCAGCTTTTGAGCTGAAGCCACCTCTTGGTAGGCGTTGGTGCACGTTCTTGTACAATGGAGTCTGGTCCTGGAGGGGAGTCTTCAGATATTGCTGCAATTTCAAAAAATACGCAGTCTCAAACAGATATCCAGGCTGAAGTGGAGGCTGCAGGTGGAGCAACACCATTACAGAGATGTTGGACTCATCCCAAGCCCCAGGAGCTAGGGTCAGAAAAATCAGAATTAAATTGAAGTGGGAAAGAAATCCAAACCAGTCCAGGGTGTGTTCATTCAGGATATTCTTTCTTTAACTCTGCCCTACAGTCAAGAAATAATGACGCAGTTATAATTCAAGCATGGTTATGTTTGTAGCCCTTGATTAGATTCAACTAATTAGATTCAGCAAAGATTTTTCTTTCTCTCTTCTGTTTTCCTTTATGCTCTTTAAAGTTACGGTGTCATTTTGGGTGCATGAAGGCTGCCAAACAGTTAACAAACTAACCAGCAAATTCTCAGAAAGATCATCTTATTCTGCCATGTGTTGTTCCCAGTGCAGCAGGGAGGTGTAGCAGGGGCAGAAGCAGCCTTCAGCTTGCTGTCAGCATTGTCCAGTCCCCCAGGACTGGATCTGGGCTTAATGATGGATCTAGGAAAACCACAGCTATGACAGTGCAGGAGAGCTGGTGAATCATTTGGTTGGTTGTTTTTTTTTTTTTTTTTTTTCAGTAACACACTGCTGTGTGATATTATGATCCAGTTTTTTATACCACAGTCCAAGGTGTATAGGGCTGGAAATCCTAGTCCTGCGGATCCAAATGCAGAAATCACCTGACTCTGCCAGACCAAGGTGTCACCCCTGTGGAAATTAACAGAGAAAATGTCCATAAGATAGGAAGGAAAGCGGTACTCTCACAAGAAAAACTCTTAAGCAAGTGTGGCTGCACTCTGTATTCAAGAGAAAGGCAAAGCTCAGAAGAAAATAAAAACACCTAAGTGTTTTGCCTTGGCTGATCAAAGACATCTGGGAGCGCAACGTGTAGCTTTAGAAGAAAACCCAGCAAGTTGCTGCTGCACAAATAAAAAGCAACTGATGAAAAAAAGATTAGCGCAGAGCAATTTTCTTGGAGATGGCCAGGAAACTACAGAAGACCAGAGAGCAGAGAAGGGATCCACCCTGAGGTGCCCATATGTGTGACTGACACCAATAAATCTGGTGGCAAACTGCACCAGCACAGAGACTGAAGCCAAATGCTAACAAACATCAAGAGGCATCATGGGAACTGCTGGGTTGCTTTAAACACTGATCATAAACACTGATCTATCCATGCTAGATCTGTAATTTGGCAAGGATGGTGGTCATCAACATAAGATAAAGTAATTATGGGAGGCAGGAACAAGTTGAAGCTACATAAATCGAGCTTCTTGGTCTCACTGAAAGGTGCAATGGCCACAAGGTTTCACCTGAGGACTCACAGGAAGAAAGGTTAGATTTGCTGAAAGGCCAGTTGATGTTTTGGAGAATGGAGTCTACCAAGATGTCCACAGGTAGGAGAGGGGCTGAAAGGATGCAGCCAGCAGGGAGCAGAAAGGGGAGGGAAACCAGCCTTGCCAAGGAAATTCCAGGAGCGGTGATGGCAACAGCAGCACTCGCTCCGGCTCTCTCAGCTATTGCTTTAAGATGGGAAAAGGGAGGGAAGATGCCCTCAGAGGTGGAGGTTTGGCGCTGATGGGGATGTGGACTCCTCAGGTTTTATGGCAGCAGGTGTAGCAATGGAGGTCTAGAAACCTAGAAATAAGGTCTGAGGTTTCTTCTTAGATGGATACAGGGCTGAGGTCTGTCCCACCTCTCAGACTTACACCTCTTGCAGATATGAAATGACTTGGCTATCTTTTTATCTTCTGCTAGCCACTTGTGACATAGCTCTGCAGTCATCTGGAGGCACCTCAAGTGTGATGAGATGCAGCCAGATCTTTATGGATGCTTGTCCACATCCAGGAGCAGAGGAGAGGGGTGCTGCAGAGGGCACCCAGGCTTGGTGCAATGCCACAGGTTTGGGGGTGGCCCGTATTGCCCTGTCCAGGGCTGCTCTTCCACAGGCGAGAGGGACCCATATTGAGTGGTAGGAGACAAATTCAGGGCAGGAAAAACCCAGCAGGGCCTCTCTTCCTAGGGATGGCTTTCATGCTCTTGCTCCACCATGCCCCATATTGCCCTCTTCCCACAGATGTTACCTTGCTACTAAAATTACACTTTCTCAGCATAAACTACCCTATTTAAAATCAAGTCCAGCTCCCTGAAACTGTGACACTCACTCAAACCCCAATATTTTTTAAAAGCCCACTTTCTGTTCTTTATATTTTCTGAGTCTTGAAGGTGATCTCAGGTTTCATAACTTATTTGAGAACACTTTTCAAACACCAAAATTCTCACTTAGTCACATGACGCCAAGAACTGGGACTTAAGAAATACCACAGGGCTTGCAAAAAAATCCTGTGAGTTGGCAGCTCTGCCCATCTTTAGGCTTTGCTCAGAGCAATCAAGTTCAGAACTGCAGTTCCTAAAAATACCAGAAAAACCAAAGCACTCCTCAAGTGCCCTGAGCCAATGCAGGAAAATGCTTCATCCCTTTGCAAAATATGGACAAGCCAGCCCATGCTTCCTCCAGCCTGCACTCTTCTGCTTCTCTGTGGGAAAACACTCTCTGCCAAGGCAGCAGTCGGCACATCGGCATCAACAAAAACTCCAGAAAGAAACTTGTGCCAACTTGTGCATCTTGCGCTGAGAAAATGGTCCTGAAGGGAATTTTGGCAGAGAGGTGAGTCCATTGTCCTGGGTGATGTCTGTCATGGGTAGGCTTTGAGAACTCCTTGATCCCCCTGGATTGTTATACATGTCATAATCAGATTAATTAAACTGAAATGGAGTTAGGTGGTAGCTCGAAGCCAAAATGCATGAACATATCCACATCCAGCCTTACTCCAAGCATGGCATGTTGGGACAGAGGGTTTGCAGTCCCTAAACAACAGTGGGCAGGAAGAGATGAAGCTGGCGTTGATTAACTGAGCTGATTTTCCCAGAAAGAGCAGCGAGGGGGATCTGTCAGCCAGGACCAGCCGCAAGGGGACCCATGGGTGCTGGCTGGATGAGAGGGTAAACACAAGCAAGAGGCGTCATGCATTCTTCTGTGCATCCCTCACCTACAGCTGGGCTCAAGGAGGAGGTGGCCAGCTTGCCGCTGAAGGGAAGGGTGTGTTAGTGCAGCATCCCAGCTCCCATGTGAGCCACCCCAGAGCCAAACTACCGTTTGATTAATCAATCGTTCGATCCAGCTCCCTGCCTCCCTCGGCATGCAACGAGCATGAGCCGAACAGCACGCACTCACGGCCTTCAAGGGCTGGCTTAGGCAGCCTCTGATAGTGCTGTTTATACAGCTTCCCGATGGAAACAATGTGGATTTTATTAAACGATCCCATTAATGTTTCTCCATGTTGTCATTGCAGACTTCAAACGATGATTTATGTTGGCTCGTAGGTCTTTGTCCTCGCAGCCGCACCGCGAGCAGCATCCAAGGACAAAGTGTTCTGGGACGGGACGGTGGGAGTCCTGCTGCTCCGGCTGTGCGGCCGTGCCGAGGTCTGCTCCTCCAGTGCCATGTGCCGGGGAACAAAGGGGACCGCCGGCTGGCCAAGGACAGTGACACGAGCCACACAGCCACCTGGGACCATCCTTCGTGCTGCAGTGTGGTGTTGGTCTCCCACGCCAATGGCTTAAAGGGAGAGCTGCACAGCATAGCACTGCAAGGGAGCCCGCTCAACTATGGGCAACTTTTTTACCCTATTTGAAGTGGCACACCTCCTTTCACCCCAGAAAAATTGTACCTGTTTGTCACATGCTGGTTCTTAGCCCTAAGAATTACATTTATACTGTCAGGCTGCTTTTCCCCCTATTTTTCCCATTTTTCCACCCCATCATGCTCTGGCTGATTTCACCCCAAAAGGAATTTTGCCTCCTTGCTGCTCATTTTGCATATATGCCAGTTTTCACCTCAGGAATGAACTAAATAATCCACTCTGCAGAGAAAATCCAGCTATGGAGTCAAGGACTGTCCTCTTGGGGACCAACAAGCTGCAGACAGCCATTCTTGGCCAAGGTAAGAGGTGGCAATGCCTGGTGTGACTGAGAAGTCATATGGATGGAGCCAGGAGGGGTATAAAACCTGGGCAGTCCTCCATATATGCTTCGGAAAGTGTAAAAAATGCTGCAAAGTCCATTTTCTTCAAAGTACTCACCTGCATTGCTCTGGTGCGTGCTGGGTCTGATCTGGGTGCAGCGCTCATGTTGTGGGAACGAGGCATTCCTGAGACACGTCTTCCCATCCAAAATATCCCAAGTTTTGTGCTGGCAGGCACCAACTTTTTGTGCGTGCACGAGGGCTTCACTCTCAAAGCTCACCCTGACCATCATCCAGATTATTTTGGTCACTCAGTCTTCCTGCCAGTGAGGAAAGAACTCACAGTCCTCGTGCAAACGGCCTCAAGAGCATCGTTCGAGATGAATGCTCTGGGTGGGGTGGTCACAAAAACACCTCCAGCAACTGCATGGCCACGTGTAGCTGGTGAAAAATCAGTCAAGGAGGTCTATAGCAAAGCTGCTTTTCATGCACCCAGGACAGCTGAGTGAATCTGCTCCTAACCCTGGGAATATTTCACCCTGTGGGAATCTTTCAAGAAAGATCTTGCTCTTTGGGGAACCGCAGTCGCATTAGAGCAGATATTGTAAATGGGTTCAAACCTCCTCTCTCTCACACATGTAAGGTCACCATAACCACCGTAAAACAGAGCTTTGAAGCTTTTGGAATATAGGCTGTGACTTTCCCACTGCTTTTGTCGACACCTGCACACACCAAGCATTTCCGCACCCATAACTGTAATACAAAGAACTGCAGGCTGATATTGTATAGAGGATTTTGGGGGGAACCTGTGCACAATAGGAAAACCGCAGCTCAGTTTCTTGCATATTCTTGCTGTAAAAAAACATCACAAGCTGAAAGCAAAAGGCAGAATTAGACTAAATGAAAATGCCTCTAGTTGCCATCCACAGGAAGTTTAAGATCCTGCAGCATCATTTCCTTGCCCAGCTTTGGAAAGCTCATGTCCCTGGGCTACGGCCCTCCTTGTGCTTCTTATTTCTTCTTTGTCAGCCTGTTACTCTCCTCAGGCCTTCAGTTTACCAAGCACATCCTCTGGCCAGCCAGGACCTGACATCCATAGCACTGCAACAAGCCTTGGACCAAACCCCAGGAGCTTGTAGCAATGGCCAGACCAGCTCTCCAGGCACCGGCTTGCTGGGATTGGAACATGGTGGTCACCACGTGTGCTAGGTCACCTTGCAGAGGACAGTCACAAGCATGTAGCTGCTATCCTTGCCCCTCCGTGCTATCCCCTCAACTGGGGAATGTGCATCTTCTTCTGGATGCAAAGAAGGAGGATGCAAACTTCTGCAGCAGTAACAACAAAACCAGACAGTCTTGACTTTCCTTTCTCCTCGGGATGAAGACTGCTGTGTCTAGGTCACAGCACTGTTTAAAACACCATCAAACCACCAGATTTCTTGCCACTCCAGTGGGAAATGACAGTATGAAAACCCAAGTCTTGGATGCCCACCTGGACCTGCCTGAGCAGGGATGAACCAAGGGCTGAATCTGAACAGGCCACGGAGGTGCCTGCATGAGCTTTGCAGGTGAACCCCTCTCCCAGGTAAGGTGGCAGGGGCAAGCTCTCCTCCACAGGGTTTTGCAGGGGAATGTTTCTCCTGAGCACAGCATAAAGGCTGCCTATATTCCTACGGGCTAGTGAAAACCCTAAAAAAGTAAAATACAGCTGAAGGGAAGAATATATTGGGAAGGGAGTCATATGGCTGGCTGGGAAACGCAGGGCTTTGAAAGGGGATGGGGCGGGACAGGAAGAACATTCCTTTCTCACTACAAACGCCTTGAGTCGCTTGGGAAACATCCGACAAGGCCGCCTGCTCGCACCCTGGGGCCGGCAGCGTGGGTCCTGCTCGCCGGCAGATGCGGAGCTGCGGAGCCGCAGGCTCATCCGAGACCACCACCATAGACGGAGAGGGATGAGGTGCCCGGAAAGAGGCAGCCTGAGCCCCAGATGCTCTGGCTGGAAATCGCCGCTTGTGCCGGGCGCAGGTGGCTGCACGCAGCAGGCTCACCTCGTCTGCGGCCCACGGTGCTGGCTCGATGCTCCTCGGCTGTGTGCATGGAAAAAGAGGGAGAGGAGAGCATGTTGTTGCGGGGATGTGTTTTGCAGGTCCATGTGGTGCTCATGCCCGGATGCCTTCTCCCTTTCCTGGGAAGACGGGGAGAAATGCGGTAGCTTTGTGCTTTCACCTCAAATGGGGTTTTACAGACCTTTCCTCACTTAGCTGTGGGGCACAGAGGACTGGGACCGACTTAAGAACAGGTCTCCTTTCCATCACCTTGTTCTTCATTCCCCTGCCTCTTCTCTGCCCCACCATTTAATAGGGTTGTCTATTCTTCCCCAAATTTCTGAATTACTGTCAAAAGCACAGTTTTTAGATACATGGAAGTGAAGAATTAAACCCTTCCTCTGCACCTCCATTCTGACAAAGCCATCACTTGGGACATGAAGGCCACCCCAAATGACCAGATGAGAATAACAACTGTTGAGCTAGCCCCAGGCTCCCTCCATCCCCACATAAGCAGCACAACCCTTTACTTTGACTTCTACAGACATCCAAGAGAGGGGATCCAGCCCTGCTCCCCCACTGCTGCATGCAATGCCACCAAAACTGGAGTCAGGATAGACCCCATCCTGCAGTGGGCTTTTATTTTTCTTCTTTACAAAGGGCTGGCTTTTCCTTTTGATAATTATCAACCACACTGATGTGCTTTTGTTCCCTTTGAAGTCATTTGTGTCTCCACACATGCTTGCTGCTGCTTTGAGACATGTTTTTGTCCTAAATTGCTGAGGACACCCATGAAGAGTCTCTTTCCTGTCACAAAACCACTTTGGGAAGGTCTCTACTCCTTCCCAAATAGGTACCGATTTCCCTACCAGTGCCAACAGTGCTTGTCTCCTGCAGGTATGATATTGAGTGAGATCATCTTGTAGAGAAACCCATAACATTGGTCTTTCCCTCCTATCAGCTGGCTGATGACATGGTGTTTGGCATTATTAAATTTGATATCCCGGCTGTGTTTCGCGTTGCAGGACTGACGCAATGCAGAGGATGCAGCCAGCAAACTCATACGCAGCTGCGCTCATCCCCATCCAGGTCCCCACACCACCCTGGTGACACGCAGCGCACAGCACGGGGCTGGCAGAGCCACAGGGCACAGCAGGGAGCACAAGGAGACCCCCAGGGGAGCAAAGAGCCTGATTATGAGGTTTCTCAGATCAGCAGAACCTGGGGCTGGGCAGGGTTCAGCATCCCCAGAGCTCAGCCTTTCCCACGACTGGAAAAAGTCACTGCAGAAGCTGCAACAGCAGCTGGCAGGGGTGTAGGCAGAGCCCATCTCACCCTTGGCAGGTAACAGGTAGGGAGCAGCATTTCCCCCTTTATTTTCTCATCCTGACCAGAAAGGAAGATTTTTTAGAGCTGGGGGGAGAGGCGTGATAGTTTAAATCAACAGTTTGCTGTTAGCACTGAAGAAGCCTGCTCCGCACGTTACCCACTAAACAAACTGTGCTCTGAGAAAGAAAGGCCTGTTTATAAAAGCTCCTCTTGACATTCGCCTCCTCAAACATAGCAAAGCATGTGCTAGAAATAGATGCATGAATGATCGAGTCTGTTTTGAGTCTCCTCTCTTCAACAACCAAGGAAATCCCTATGTACAAACATTTAAACTGTAACATCTGGAGCACAGTAATTTTATCTTGAAGATCCACATCAAACAAACCTGCAGCTCAGCCCAAGAAGATATACAAATACTTCCCCAAGGAGACCCCAGTCTTGTAACTTGGGTATCAGGAGAATTGTGATTTAAAAGAAAGATAATTCAGCATCTCTTTATCCACGCCTGACAAGTATGCCTTTGGAGGACATTAGCATGAAATTATCGCTCTTAATCAAACCCAAAGTAAAACAGATTTGTCCCAATTATTTGACGCAGGCCTTGAAATACCCAGTTTAAAATTTATAACCCAAGAAAGCCTATGCATCACTTGCAGCTAGAACTTTACCCAAGAAATTTCACTTTGGTTACACTTTTTCTGTACAGCTGAATTGCTAAAATAAGCACCCAGCCATATATAGCACAGTACGTTGGCACTCACAGCGGTGGGGAATGACTGGATTCAATTTTCCATGGAAGATGACAATTAAAATTGCTTTCTTTGGTATATCCCATCCTTTCTGTTGTTTTTCTGTGCTCTCCAAGAGCAGAGTAAATTTAGGACGCCGAGCTCCTTTTCCTTCAAAATCTCACTTCCAGTTTCCATCTTATTAAAGACATGACTTAACTTTAATGTGTGTAACATAAACGGTATCGTAAAGAGGAAGAATTAAAACAGCATGGGAGTATTTGTAGTTTCAAGAGGGGGAAATGGCACAGCATATTTCCTTTTTGGTTGTTGTTGTTTATCCAGGGGATAAACCTTGGCGTTCCCTCTCCTACTGAATACTTCGCCTGCCTTGCAATAATTGGGAATTCCACGTTTTGCAAAGTTATGATATTATATCCACAAATAATCCATCTTGTCAAGTCCATCTCGTACGTTGAAGATAAAGTTGGAGCTGAGTCACTGCAGACATCTGGAGAAGGTTCATTACTTGTAATTGCGAGCCCCTCTGTTAATGCACCCCATGAGAAAGGAGCTGACAGGCTGCATATTTCTGCAAACTGTTCCCAGAAAGAACCAATTTCCTGACTTCCATGTGGTGTCAATAATATAGGCATGAGATGGAGCAGTGCTTATGAAATATTAAATCTGCTTACAGGACCCAGCTATAAGCAAATTCAGACCACCTGGGAGATGGAGGTTTGCACTGGGTATGTAGAGTTTGGCACTCACCTGGTATATGAGACCGATGGGCTCTAATCTATGCATTTTGGGTTATTTACCACAAAACTTCCTGACAGTAGTAGGGGGGGGGGGTAGAAAAAGGCAGAGGGTGGAGGGGGTAAAACACATTTCTTCACGTTTCGGCCTCAAACCTTTCAAATCACTGACATTATTAAATTTACTATCACAAGCAGCCAGAGATCTTATTCATCGGCAAAAAAAAAAAAAGGCTGATATTTCATGGCTTTTGAGTTAGATCATTTTTGTCCATGCCAATGAAAACAAAGCATTAGTGTTTTGATGTTTTAATATAATGATTTAATTCTCTCATTGATATTAGAACCCAGAAACACAACAAACACGAAGACCCCTTCAAAATCCTTGAGTCGGAGCAAAGGCTCTTAAATCACTTCAGCACTCCGACCTCCCATTTCACAGCATATATTTTATGCCGGGGACTTTGCAAAGAGGGGGTCCTTGCCATTGCAAACGTGCAGTTTGATAGTGCTAACCTGTGTCTGGCGAGCTTGCCTGTGTAAATTGAAAAACATCTGGGCTCTTTTTGCTGGCAAAAAGAGGGTTCCTTGACCTCAAAGCAGATCTGTCGACTTGAGCTCCAACGCAGCCTTTTCACCAGTTTGCCCCCGGTTTTCTACTCTGTGCACTGCTCCCCAGGAGGCAACCCAGCACCCCCTGGGCTGGGAGTGGAGGGAGACATGGAGCCATGGGCATGGGGAGAAAGCAATTTTAATGGAATTAGGCCACCACTGATGTTTTACTCCACAGTGTGCAGGGCTGGGGATGAGGAATGATCTCCATTTTCCCTAGCTGGAAATAAAGGACAGTTTCCCCACAAGAAAGATGAAGGGAAGAAGCAGGGGAGAAATAAGCTTTCAGTAGAGCAACAGCAAGATGCCAGCAAGCCTAATGGGGACATTTTGCTCTGTGCTGTGTAGAAAACAGAGTTAAAACATTTCATGGGACTTATTAGCAACACCTTCCAGGAGAAGCTGTCTGAGATGATGGAGACAGGCCCCAGAGGTGGTGGAAGGTGGGAGACGCACATGGTACTGCAGACCAAGAGCTGGCCTACGCCAAGCTGGGACATATGGCATGGAGATGTAGTGATCCTACACCTTTGCACCAGCCATTTCACATCCACCTTCCTCCTGGGGGGCAGGCGGGGGGCACCCCCCTTCCTGATGCTGAGCTGCTCTGCCGGGGCACCGCACCGCACAGCACAGGACATGGAGATTTGGGCACACGCACGCCTTCCCATCTATTTATTTCATGTGTGCAGAAAGGGGCTATTTTTGGTTTATAGCCTCTTTGCTGCAGCCAGTGTCTGTCAGCAGGACATGACGTACGGCACTGTGTGACGGCTCTGCTCCCTGCGTTCCCCCTCACACGGCAGGAATGCCTCTTGTTTTGTCTCCTCTGGACCGCGTCGGAGCTGAGAGCATCCAGCCGGGCTGGCTTGAGGCACAGGCAAATCAGGCAGCTGCCCAAAGCAGCCCAGGCCTCCCTGCCTGTGCCAGAGTACTGCAAGACCGGTGGGCTCCTGCCACCGAGGGGGAGCTGCTGCACCAGCAGCAACCAGAGCTGAGTTCTTCTCCCACTCCCCATCCTTGCCCTGACTCTCCTTCTGAGGACCAGTGGGCACAGGTTGAGAAGCTCTGAGCTGGATTTGTCCCTCGCCACAGTGCTTAGACCTAAAGGTCTGGTGTTGCAAGGTGCTTTTTCTGGCTTCTCTCCTGAGTCCATGTCCTGCATCCTCCATCCATAGGTCACTTCTGGATGCAAAGCCTACAGCCTCTCCGAGGACAGGTAACTGGCCATCATGTGCTTGTGGTAATCAAGGCTAAAATCTCTCCCACATCATGTAGGCTGAGCCTGGGATGTGACTGTATTTTTGGCCTGATACAGCTGGTGCAGACAGAGGAGGGCTGAGCTGGTGAAGGGCTTTGTCCAGCCCCTGCCTTTGGCTGTGCTGAGTTCTGCGCAGAGGGGCAGGCACCAGTGAGGGACAGGCTTTGGTGGGCCAATCTGGTCCCCTGGGCTCAAGGTGATACTGGAGTGAGCACCTGCAACTGTGCAGTCACTGGGATGCTCTTCTTGCTTACCTTATCCCTGGGTTTCCATGGAGACACTGCTGGCATCATCCTAGACCTGCAGAGAATGGGACTTGCTGGGGTTTATCCATCGGAGTCCCCAGTTTTTCACATTTGCCACATTGACCACTTCAATCTGGATGGCTGAAGAGTCGGCAAAAACCGGGTTTGTTTCCTTACTTGCCTTCACCCTCTTTGTCACCACATTTCCCCAGCAGGATGTAAGCGATGCTCCCAGCCCTTCCCACACACCCTTGGCTGCCTGCCTGCCCTGCAGGGCTGCCTCTGCCCAGCCCCTCTGCAGGCAGCTCAAACACACACACTTCTGCACAGGCAGCACTGAATTGCACCCAAACTGGCAAGGCCTCCTGCAAGGCAGAGTTATATCCGCTCAGGACCAGGATTGGTGCCTGAAGCCTGGAATGGGTGCATCAAACTCACGGAAAAAAGTCTTTCCCAGCCTATAACAAGCTGAAGATGGAAACACAAGAGCAAACTTTTATCCCCTTTTGTGTTTTTAAAATCAAAACTACATGTACAAACACAGTTGCTTTTGTCTGACAGGGAAGATTCAGCCATAGTATGTGTCACCTTCTGTGGCTGTGTGGTGCTGGTCTCCCATCTGCTGCCGGTCACCGAAAGACCTGAGCCTCTGACTCCCACATCTCCAAATCTCTAAAAGGAGATTCAACAACATTTACATCTAATTGCAGATGCCACACTCTGGCAATATCTAAAGTTTCATGCAATGGGTGGCCTGCACTACCCAAACAAGATGAAATAAAAATGCTAATAAAATAAACAAGAAAGATCTTTTGTGTTCCTCAGAATAATAAAAAAAGGCTCTGGTTTAATGAAGGATAGTCTGTTGTTCCTGACAGCAAAGATTCATAGTTGGGGCCTATTTTAAAGAACATTCAGGCCAGCTGTTTCTACTGTGAGGCCACATTTCATGCCCATCGATGGTCATTCACATGTCCACATTTCCACAGACAACTGTCCATGCACAACCCAGTAAGTTGTCATGAGCGCAGCCGGCCAAGCAAGCTCTACGGTTAGGCAGGGTCTGGCCAGCTTCCAGGAGACCTACCAGTCTCAGGAGCTTCACTTTACACCATCTCTTCTCCCAGCAAAGACCCAACGCCACAACACCCATGGGGTCAGCAGCCATGGAGGGTTATCATGATTAGCAGTCTTATGGAGGCATGAAGGACTGTGTGGCCCCATGTCTCTGGGTTGACCAAGTGCTGAGGGATCTGGTGGAGTTGAGAACAGTCAGTGTGAGGTTCATGGTTGGACTGGATGATCTTCAAGGTCTTTTCCAACCTAGATGATTCTGTGATACTCCTGTAGTGAAGGGAAAAGGGGTTAAGAAAGAAGCCCTGGCTCACAGAAAATGCAAAAGTTTGTGCCTGAGCTGGTCACTGAGTACCCAAAGAGGCTCAACCCAGGGCAGGACCTCTCCTCTGAAGATACGCTGCCCTGAGCACTGTGGCACCCTACTGATATCAGTACATTCACAGTGCAGCTCAGTATCTCCTCCTTGCATTAACAGAGCGGGGTTTTGGCAGAGGGTTTGTGACACCTTCAGCTGCTCTGCCTGTCTGTCGATCTCAGCTCCTGCTCTGAGACCCCAAATCCCTCCATTCTGGCCCAATCCTTCTTGGTGCTGAGCACAGAAGAAGTGCAGGCAAAACCAGGGACGTGCAGCACCGAATCTCACCAGTCATTTATCGCCTCAGCGAGAAGAGCTTGGTAACAGGCTGTTATCTTTAGCAGAAAGCAGCAGTAGAAAGGAGACACCAGGACTAGTTCACCAACCCCAGGTCACCTCCCTGGCTGGTGCTGTTATCAGTTATCAGTGTCTGCAGCTCTCCAGGTGCTCGGGGAACACAGATACTCCTCACCACCTCCAGATCATCTTACCCACCCGCTGAAAACCAGAGTCAGCTGGGTGCTGCTGCCCATCAGTACAGGCTAAGGCTTTTGCCAGCCAAGGTTTGAGCTGGGGTGTAAACCTCCTCCCTGAACCATGCTGATTTACCCCAAAACAGGCCTTCCCTCTGTCCTCCCTCCCAGTGCAGGGAACATGTTGCATCACTCCCAGCCTTCCCCTGTGCTTGTTTCTGATGGATCATGGTGACCTTTTCAACATATTTCCTGGAGCATTATAAAGCGTTATCTGAACGGGCCTCTTGCAAAAAAACCAACATAAACCAAAACAATTTGGGTAACGATGGCCTTTTGGTCCCGTTTATCCTACACCAAACTCCATAGATGGCAACTCTGAACATTTCCCAGACCTTCACAGTAGACCTTGGAACTGTCTCTCTGATTTATCGGTTGTTTCACGACACATGCATTTCTCCTATATAATCCTTGTGTTTTGCTTACAAGCCGTATTATAACTGGGAATCAATCTTCTTTATTTGAACATTTAGGACAGATTCACACATCATTTTACCATTAATTAGAATAGACTCAGCCTCACAGATCTTTCAGGTTTCAAGCCTGGCTGTGGTGTTTCAGTTGTTTGCTGCTGCCTGTGTTATGTGAAAAAATCACAGACTTCAGGGCTTTCTGTTGCGGCTTGAAGAAGAACACAGGTTGTTTCATCACTGGTTGTGAGACATGTGTTACCCGGCTCATTAATTCACAACAGTTCTTGTTTTCTCTGCCTTTTTCATGCTAATCTGATACATTTGTGAAGTCCGGGGTTGTACTGCAAGTGATTAATGCTGCAGTAAAGTCTAATAAACTGAGATTCCAACAAAAAGTGTGAAAAATGTAATCTCTAATGTTCTGAAAGCTCACATATGACAAAACCCATAAATCACCCCAGAAGTAGTCATTATGGTGAGTTACTAACTAGATTATACAGCTGCATTTGTCATAATTTCCCATTACGTAGAGAATAAACCTATCAGCCTGATTTATGGCAGAGGGCTTCACAATATGGGAACTGGGACCTGTGCTGTTCTGTGGCAAACGATGAGAAATGTTGTGTCTACTCAAGTGCAGGGTGGAAAAGGCAGGAGGGGAGATCTTCCCTTTTGCTCACTGGCAAGAGAGAGCATCCACCAAACTGTCCCAACACCACCAGCAGCAGCAGAACATGCTGTCCACAGGTCGGGGGAAAGGGAGAAGCTGGGAGGTCTCTTGGGGAAAGTGGGTACTTTAGTCATGTCTGGTTATCTCCAGACCCCATATATACACCAAACAGACATGTTTTGAGCATGGGCCTAGGCAGAGCCTTTCCACGTTTATGGAGGAGAGAACAAGAAGGGCTGGCTTGGGGCAAAAACAGTCACCTTCAGCCTGTGGAAGAGAATTTGGCCAACTCAAAGAAATGGCCTCACGAACAAGGGTAGGCTGCATTTCTCCAGAGGTCCAGTGTGTTTTTCAGACCACTGCAGAGTAAGTGACATCCTCCTACAGCAATCTCTGTATATCCACACTGTTCTGGATCGCATGAGAATGTCTGCAGCAATCTGAGATAATTCCCAGCCCCTCTGCAGAGGCAAACAGTGAGCTGAAGAGCGGCTGATTTACTAGCAAGCACAGATGATGAAGGCAACATCAATGAGGACACTTGGCAAGCCCGGCTCCGCTCAACCAGAGCCTGCCTGTCTGTGGTGGTACAGCCTGTAATTAGCTAACACTCATCTGCTATATGCAGCAAGGATAAATATTGACAAACTTTGCAAGGGTCTCCATTTATTCGGCAGCTGCTGAAAGCACCAGGTGGTTTGGTAGCCTGGTGCATCTGTCTGTCACCGCAAGCTGCCACCCACCCCTATGGCAGCTCACAGCCAAGCGCAAGGAAGAGGTTGCCCACGTCCTCCTCTTCTAATTAAATATCACAGAGGCCGGTCACACAGACACAAGGCTCAGAGTAGCAGTGTGAACTCCTCCTTGTCTCGGTTTGCTGCTAGAGATCAGACACTGGAAGCTGCTAACACGTACCCAGAAGGAACTGGAGAGCTGAATTTTGCTGCTGGCTTCTTGCAGGACGTTGGGCAGGTCTCCTTGGCCTACTGTGTCTCAGCTCCTCACCTGTAAAATGGGGGTAGGAAAGACTGCTATTTCTGACCCATCCAAATTAACCCACAGTCACCACATTCAGCTGCTGAGATTCTCTCTCTGGAGCACATCAGAGCAACCTTTTTTTTTTTCCAGATGGAGCAGCTACAGTCATCCAACCCAAAAGCTCTCCACGATCCTTCTCCCAAAGGCCATGGAGCCAGAGAGGGAAAGAAACCTGAACAAGCACTTTTGCCTTCCTAGTTGTGGAGAATCAAAAGCAGTTTGTGAATTGTGGGAGGAAGGAGCTGACAGGCCAGAGTAAGCCAGGAGCTTGGTGATCAGAGGCCAGATGAGCAGAGCTCCTACACTCCCCTGAGAGTCTCCCACCATGGTCTCAACAGATTGTTTAAACATCCCAGAAAGGGTCCAAACATGCAAAAAGAGGCTGTGTTTGTCCTCCACGGGATTTCTACTTGTTGCCATTGTGCAACAGGCAAACGTGACAAAAAACCAGTGACCATAAAGGTGATGGCGCTCCCCAGGTGCTGTCGCTCAACAGTCCCAACTCTCCCATGGGCCAGGTTGCTAGATATTGGGTAGAATATCTAGCAAAACAACATGGTTTTTTGGTTATTTATGGAGAACTCTAGCCTCTCTGTCACCTTCTAAGGGCAGAAGAAGCATCAAGGGGCTCGAGAAACAATTGAACAAAGGGAGATGGAGGTGAGACCATGCTGCCACCCCTCTGAAAACTGGGAAAAGATCTTTCAAGAACAATCCCTGAAGTGAGCACATGTTTGCACTCGCTCTAGTGACAGCAAGCGCTAGCAACAGGTAAATGTAACCTGAGCAAAACGCCTTATCTCTGCGACACCTGGAAGGCGACTTGCTAGACGTTATCACTGAGTAATACTTTGATCTACCAGGTGGGAGCAAAATGAAGGGATCCCACATGTTTCTCAGGAGACTTCTCCACTCCAAGCTCTCCTGGCCCACCTGAGCTCACCTGCGACATCCAGCTCCGTCTCAGATTCCCACCCCAGCAAAACACCTGTGGAGCTGAAATCTACCTTGAAAAACAACTGAAAAAAAAATCAAACAGAAGAAGAAACTTTCTTTTGTGGCAGCCAGGAGAGCTTGCTTTGGCCAGACAGCAGAGCCCTCTTCAGTCCAGCGACGGGTAGTGAAGAGCTGGTTGAACCAATGTGACCTTGCAGGCACTGGCAATCTCCCAGCTGGGCCAAGCTGGAGTTTATCTGGTGTTTGGGTATAGCGGGCAGCAGCGCCTTCAGGGCACAACCAAATGCACCCAGTCATGGAAGTTCTCACCATAGATAGAAGACAAGGATCTGTCAAAACCAGAAAGTGGGAAACGCATCATACGGTTACAGATTACAATTCTAGGAGGAAGTACTTTTTCATGGAGAAATCTTGGGGTGGAGGAGGAAAAAAGGGGGAGAAAGTGAAGAAACCCACATTCTGAAGCTGATAAATAAAAACAAGTGATTTAACAAAACATGTCATCATGTGACAAGGTAGTTTTTCTTGCAAGCAGGTGCACTGCAGTTTTAGAAATATTAAATCTTAAGAGGTTTGCATTGCACAATAGATGGCAGCCAGAAAGCATGTTGATGTTTTTTGGCAGTGTCTCAGATGTCATGGTATTTTTTTTTCTTTAAAGCTTCCATCAGCAGGAGGGAAAGCCGTGCCAAGGAAAAGGAATCAAATCTGGATGCAGCAAGACTCGCATTCAGACAGAGGCTCCCTGCCAGATGCTACAGGGCCAAATCGGAAACAACCACATTGAGTTCATTACGAAAAACGCATAATCAAAAGCCTGCATAAAGGCAAAAAAAATATTAATCTATTTAATACTTAGCTAAATTCTCAACTGTTGAAATAGATTTGAAGAAAAATTCATCATAATCCCCTCTTCCTGTTGAGAAATTCCTCCTTGTTCTCCAAGATGTCCATGAGATGGCAGGAGTGCACTCTCCTCCGATGGCCGAAGGGACCATGACACAGGTGCCATTTCCACACCAGGAACCTCACTCTGGCTATGGGCACTGCTGAGAAAACACTGATTTATCTTTCTATTTATTGCTGCTGGTAGGAGATGAGGAAGCGGCACCAAAGGGCACATCTTCAGAGAAGAAATCAACTGATACCAGTTTCCCAGAGAGGCTGGGAATGGCTCCATTTGCTCCCTCCACTTTCAGCAACTTCTTGCTTTGGGTGACAGAGCCCTGCTCAATGCAGACCCTGGGTCTACATGCTTATCCCGTGCTGTGCACAGAAATTTGTGAAGGGGCACTTAGAAACTGAAAGGATGCAATGAGAAAAGGACCCAGACATCCGCCAGAAAGAAGTCTGGAGGCTGTGATTTAGAAATCGCAGCCCCAGCATTTATAGCTGGGGATGGCTATGGAAATGAAACCCCAGGGATGTCCCAATTTCCAGCTCTGTTTATGATCCCGAGGCCTCCACACAACTGGGGCACAGCTGCGAGCCCGCCTCGGGTTAGACAGGATCCATAGCAGCCCAGCTTCTGTGTGTCGGGCCAAGGGATGGGCTGGCAGTTGTGCAAGTGCTTCCCTTAGCCAGGCTGCAGAACCAACATCCCAACGAGATACTGATGCTAGTGGCTGAAAAGCACTTGGCTGCCCCAACAGCTTCAAGAGAGCACGTTGCATGAAGGAGCTGCTCTTTACATGCTCAAGGGTCTTAAAACCAGGAGGCCTTCCAAGTCTTTCACCCACTGGTTTGCCAAATCCATGCTCAACTCATAAAGTCATACACAGTTGTGACAGTTTTGCATGGGGGGAAAGGGTTCATTGTGCTGTCTCTGTGAACGATACAACTAGTTCTGCACCAGGTTCATGCTTGCTCAGGGACCCTCAGCTCAAGTTCTACCAGGACAGGAAGGCAAAAGGAACTCCAGCAGCCTCACATTGGATCCTCTCTAGCAGCAGGTATAAACTGGGACATTACAGCCAATGCCTCTTCCCACCGATCTACTCACTGCATCTGCACTGTGGGAGCAGAGCTGGGTAGGTTTTGCTGTGCTCAGAGCTCCCTCTGCATCTGTGAGTTCACACCCCTGTGCACCGCTGTGATGGAATACATGCAGGAGTCACCGTGCGTGTACTGAGCAGCAGGGGATGGGGCCTTAGGAGACGCTGAGGGGGACCCAAAAGCCTCAGAAGATCTGTATGTTTTAGCAGAGCAAAGGCCCACTCCTTCTCCAGTGTCCCATCTCACAGCAAGCAGTAGAGCTGCATTCCCAGGGACATCACTGCAGCCTGCAAACAGCCGTACGGCAGGCAGATACTGCCTCTGCAGTGACCAAGAGGTGATCTTGGTTTAACTTTTTTCAGTGTCTCCTTTGCTCTTCACATAACTCAAACCTCCATTATCTCCTGTCCATTGAACCCTTTGGTTCTGTATCTTCCTTAACCACCTCCTGGCTTTCAAGCTTTGCAGTTCACCATCCCTAAGGTGATCTACAAGATCACTTTCCTGTTCTCTTAATTCCCTCCTTCTTCTGCATGGTACATCAACTGGGTAACTCCCGGTTGCAGAACCACTTTCATATTGAAACACACAGACTCAATGCTTCAGATTGCACCGGTGAATCATCTCAAGAAGCCTGAATCCATGGACGGTTAGCTTGCTGGTTATAGATAATGCTCAGAAAGCAGTGGGACAGGAGCAGTGTGAATCCATCAGCATATAAGCTCTACTACCTGGCTCCTGAGAGCCCACAGAGCCCCAGGGACAGCAAGGGGATGCTATCAGGATACAACAGCTTGGAAGATGAGGAGACAATGGGGCAGGAATTGTTCTTTTCTCATGAGGACCATATCATTCACAAGGTTAGTGCCTCATTTACAAACAGGGAAACCCACAAGACTTGGCACTCGAGAGAGCTCTAATCTTGAACCCTCAACCTGACTTGAATCACTGCTTCTCTCTCCAGTGTTTAAATAAATTATAGGAAAACCTCTGCCAAATGCATAAATCCCATCCTAATGCCCCCTGATGTCAGAGGGAAGGTGCCTGGTAACGTTACTGGTCTTTGGATCAGGCCTTAGAAGAGCAGCTGCAAGATATTAACCAGCAGACTCAGAAATTCATCTTTGCTTTAACTCGGTCTAAACCTTTGTAAATAACTCACGATAGGTCAGGGAAAAAAGAAGCTAACAGCTCATATCTGGCTGTGTTCCCCCGTCCTATAAAATAAGCTTACGCTCTTAAGAAAGAGGAAAGCTTGCTAAACAAATTCACCCAGAGCGGTGGTAGTTTCCATTCCACAAACCAAACCATTCAAGAAGCGCAGAAATCGCTGTGATGATTCTTCACCTTTTTCCACGGCCGATAACAATTTCTTCCTTATTCTGTTCAGCGTTCCCACTGCGACTGTTTCCTACCGCCTCCTGATTGCCAAGAAAACCCTCCCGCTGCTGTGAGAAGCGTGACAGCTCCTAGGAACTATCTGCTCAATGGCATGTAAAAGCAAGGTGGTACAGGGAGAAGGAGCAGGTATGTTTTCTTCTGGCAGGAGATATCATGGGTGGTGTGAGGATTTAGGGGGGCAGATCTGCCCTAGCTTGGGGTGTGGGTGAATCACTTCACCTTCCTCTAGCACCAGTTGTGTCAGCCAGCAGCTCAGACTGCCACAATGACACAAATCATAAACTGAATACTTTTTTCTTTTGCTTTTGAAGGTGGTTCTGAAGCGGCAGGTGCTGTTACCTGGCTCAGCTGAGAAATTGTTCAGCACTGCAGTGGTCTGTGGCATAATTACCACCGCCCCAACTGGGAAAACAACGACTCAACAGGGAAATACAGAGCTGGAAGAGAGTGAAGATGGGCAGTGATAGCTGCACATCACGTGAAGATCTCCCACAGGCAGAAATATGGAAATATTAGCATATTTTCCATTATGCAAAGGACAGGATTCCTGTGCGGCATTGGCATATGCTGAGCAGCTGCAAAAGGTGGGGATCGAGCAAACCATGCTGTCATTTCTGGGGAAAGCAGCCAAATGTGTTGACACTCTTCACGTACGCTGGCTCTAGACCAAATGGCTTTACAGCAGGACTTCCAAATTGCTGCCCTGACCACCGCGTGTGCTTCTTCTATGGTCTTAAAATCCATCTATGTAAATGCTTATTCCTTTCTTCTACCAGGATAATTAATTTCTACCCTAAGCCTCCACTTTCCAGTTCACATTTCTCTGGCCTCCGTGAGGATCTTAGGCAGGCTGAGAAATCTCAGGCCTCACGCTGCCTGCATTGAGGGGTGTTTAACTCTGCTTGTGAATCATCTCCCAACCCTTGGTGAGGGCAGCACTCGTGAGAGCAGCTCCACATGACAGACCTTTGCAGAGCCTGAGCCCAGCTGAGCTGCATTGCAGAGATGAAGGGCATCCTAGGGCTTGCTTAAACTGCCGCTGAAATGTGGTCTCTTCTGGTATGAAACACAATCATCGATTAACAACACACACAATCGGCCATTTAAAGAGGCGAGTGAAAGAGTACAGCTCCAGGAAAAATTGCAGACAGAAGTGGTTGTGGCATGAAGGGGGCAGAGCATCTGGCTGCAGATCTCTGTTGAATTAGGTGTTGGAGCAGACTAGATCATAACAGCAGTGTTAAACCAGATGCACTGCTGTTTTCCTATCAACAGGGATTACATTGGTTAAACCATTTATTTGATACTGACTAATCGAGGAAGGCTCAGAGGAGCTGGGAAATGAAAGGGGTAATCAGATATTCCGGAGCTTGCCCGCTCTGAGCACACATGCGAAATGTTCAAAGCCAAAGCGGTGCAGGTGCATATTCCCAAATGCAGACTCTTGTCTCGTGCGATTTAAAACTGGGTTGGCAAATGACTCAGTTTTCCATGGGAGCTACTGTGTCTGCAAAAAACTTCCCAGACTCCAGCTGCCATCTCGTGGTCGCATGAGACATCTTCTGATTTTTTTCCTTCTGATCTACCACCACTCGTGGCTCAAGCAGTACTTTTCCAGGTTTGGTAACATCAAAAATTTCTGGGAAATGTTTTCCCCAGGAAAGCCCTTGTTGGAAGCACCGTATTCCAAAATTGCAGTGATTTTGACCTTTTCACTACGCATTAGAGAGGATACTTTATTTTCCACCAAGTGACATTTGAAAAAGGTGGCCTCTAAGGGAGGGGGGGTGTTTAACATTGCTTGTCATCCTCGAAAGCTCCAGGGAATTTCAAGCAGTGTTCAGCAATACACTTAGGCTTGAACTTTGCTGCTGACTTCCCCTGACTCCTGGTTAATACCCTCTGGCCCACCACCCCAGGCAGGGCAGCTTTGGAAGGCTGTAGGGTCTGCAAAGCCAGCGGGCCAAGCTGCAGCCCCTCCGAGCTGGAGACACTGTTTGTTGGTTCCTTCCTCAGAGCATTTGCTCCAGCCCTGCTCTGTGCAGCAGATCTCAGAGCCATCTGCAGCCCCAGGAAAAACAGTGAAGCTTTGAACAAAATCAGAGGTCCATCTGCACAGAACAGCTTGTGGTACGGAGAGTCCCAGGGTAACGTCCTGGCTCCAGTGAAGTTAATGGGAGTTTGGTTGGTTTTTCAGCGCGACTAAGCTTTTGTCCCTGTTCTCTTTTCCAGACTCATTCAGTGTGATTCAGAGTGTCAGTGGGATTTACAGATACTCGTGGGGTTACTCTGTGCATAAAGTAAGATACACTCCCAAAGCTGTTCTGGTCTAGCTATTAGCTGATGTGTATAACGACCACATCGTACACTGCTCCCTTGTCCTGCTGCATGTGACAGGGACCAGAAACCACCTGACTAAAAGGTTTGTTCAATTCAGTCTCTCCATACTTAATGACATCTGTGTGGTCACCATTGTAAGGCCCTGGGTTCCTCAGACACTGCGCATTGATATGTGTATACTAAGTACAATGGTACCTGTGCATTGACACGAGATGTGGTTGGTACCACCTGAGAGCGAGTCATTGATGGCATCACAGTTAAAGTTAGCTAAGAAAAAATATTTCAGGCTTCAAAGCCAGACTTCATTGATGCTGAAGGCTTTAGGCCAAGGCTGGGTGGTGCTTTGTACCTTGCACTGCACCACAGGTTATGAGCCAGGCTGTGGCAGCTCCAGAGATTTTCTTTCCCATGTTTTCCAAGACATTAGTTAATCAGAAATCTTCAATCTAAAAAGTAGCTGATGGCCCACCAAGACATTTCCCTTAGCTGGTACTGTCTGGAGTTAGCTGCAAAGGGAACACAAGTCCTGTGCGTGGCCCATCACTCCTACAACAGTTCATGTATCCTGCTTCCCATCATCATCTCTTGGCTGTGGTCTGTCAGCTATAGATCTGTATCAGTCCGGTGGCAAAGCTGGTTTCCAATGCCAGGTATCTGGGTAGTCCTAGAGGCAGCAGGTTGCTCTAAATCATGTCTTCTCTGGGGCAGCATTGTGCAGTACAGAACATGCCAAGTTGATCCAGAGTTATCAGACATGCTGAGTTTTCTACACAGAAATTGATCTTGAGCAGTAAGTCCTTCCCCAGCACTTACAAAACCTGAAGTCCAGCAAGAAGCTTGGGTACCATCAGATTAAACTGTCAAAATATTTATTTCTGAACTTAAAATCTACACGTTAGTTGTATTAACTTCCTTCAGTGCAGAGGAAAGGAAGCCTGCTTGCAATACTACTCTATGGGTGTCTAGAGAAGGGCTCGCCTTAGATGACTACACTGATATAAATCCAGCACACTAATAACTCAAAAAATAATCCAGGATGGGTGTTTGTGTCTCATTTTAGAGAGGTAAGGCCAATGAGGAAGAGCTTGTCCACTGGTACACTCCATGCTTGATGTGGCTCAGCACATCTCTAGCTGTCAGGCAATGTCCAGCAAGAATTTTCTGTTTTCAACCATTGCTTTGTTATGTACAACCAAATGGTGGTGCATGGCCAGTCATGTAACACCTGACCAAGTGCTACTTAATTCCTGGGGCAAGACTGATCTCTGTGAAGCCAAGGGCTGAGGGCTGGCACCAAATCTAAGTTCTAGACCTGCATCACCTGGCAGTCAATCCAGGACTACAAAAAATCCTCAGAAGAGCACTTTCAAGTGTCTCAAAAGCAAAGCAAGGATCATGTCCCAGTAGGACCCTTGGACCAGCCATCGCTATAAAATGTTCATGGTTGTGTTGTGTAAGGTCCTCATATCAGAAGAAGTCACTTTCTTTTTATATGCTTTTCTCATTTGGAGTAGATTTTGGATCAAACCTTCACATCATATAACAATAAAATCCAAAAGTTTTCTCCTGAAAAACTGGGATCTGCAAACAGCAAAATTAATGGGACCTACAGCCTGAAATAGGGCAGTAAATGTGTAAGGAGAGAAGAGGTCACTTACACCGACTTCTAATGCCCCGGAGAGCTAGACTGTGTTACATGGCTTCAGAATTAGGTCAAATTTCATTGTCCAGCTCATGGGGGCTGAAGTAGGCGACATAATGAAAAAATTCAAGTAACATAGGGCCCACTGTGTGGATCCACACTGACTCCACGAGGAACCACCCCAAAATACCTGCTTTCTGCTGCAGGAGCAGGGTCCCCCCAGCCAAGCGCCCAGAGCAGACAATCCCAGGCCGAGTGCCGTATGAGCACGACTGCCCACACCAGGATCCGGGTGGGTGCTGGGGGAAGATTAGCCGGGCATCTGTGCCAAAGCTTATAAACACCTCTGTGCCAGAGGTTTAGTCACATCCCCAGCAAACCAGGTACACCAAACATTTTGGGGTGAGCCCTGATTATTGCTTCTTGCAGGCTCAATCAGCCAGCTCGTTGTTTGTGCGGGGCTGATGCAAGGTTCCTGTAATCTTCTTTGCATCTCACACTGGCCAACCAGTTCCTTCTTAGCTCAACCTGCTTTCAGATCAAATGAAAGCATGTTTCATGTACTTTGTTTAACTCAGAGATAAGAATCATCAGTAAGAAAGGATATCAACTGCCAGGTAACCAAGATTTGTAGCAGCATTGTGCTGCAGGAATGATTAAAAAAACCTTCATGACAACTCCAGTGAATTTGGCTTCAGGTAAACACCTAAAGGGATGAGCTTCAAAACATAAAATATCAGCAAAAAGATTTGGCAAAGCACTTCTGCCCTTTGGTTCTTTTGTTCTGCCATTGGTCTTGGCCATGGGACCTCATCATCTCCTGGCGATTCCCAGCCACCACCACAACTCCAGCAATACCTGCGCTACCCTCCTGCAGTGCTGAGCTGCTGGTGAGCTGTGGGGACCTTCTCTGAAGATGTGGGTGCACATCTCGTCAGCACATGTTTGCCTTTGTGCATCTGGACTTTGAAGCTTAAAAAGTTGGCACTCTCAGGTGGAAGAGGGAAAATCTGCCTTTTTCTATTCTCTGTCTGGATTTGGTGTGAAGGTTTAATCAAGTTCAGGCTTCTTGTGCTTATAAAGACAATGCCAAGTCTAGGCACAGGCTGGCTAAGTAGCTGCTGAGCTCCTCAGCACGTTTCCCAGTGGAGTTGTGCAATGCATCTGATGTTTTTCAGCAGCAATGGTGGGGAACCTCTTCCTTTCTCAGGGCAAAATAGGCTTTACTAACACATTAGCCAAGATTTTATTGTAAAACCATGGAAGAATGAGCCATGTGATCAGGGCTGTATGAATGAAATTCCAGTCTGTAAATACTCAGGCTGCAGACTCCCCACCCTGCCTTACAAGCTTTCCTACACCATGATCCTGATGTCGGCTCGTGCTGCCAAACGGCAAGACTGGGGCCACAGTCAGTTTACTACACCAGGTTTTGGTATGCAAACTCTGTTCTTTCCAAAGGGTTTTTACAGCAAGCTTGGTCTTGCCAGGTGCCACACACTCCCAGTTCCCATGAATTTCAGAGGAAGCACTTGGCAGGGTGCAGGACTTGGCTCATACCATATGAAGGAATGTCTCAGCATCTGTGGCACTTGGATTAGCAGGCTTTGCGCTGCCAAGCAGAGCCAAAGCCGACTCTTCACATCTTTGATTAGATCAGCCTCAATCTGATTAACGTCGCCTAATAAGAAATTTTCTATCTACAGTCATTGACCTTCAAGAAACTCCATACGATACGATTTTTGCACTGAAAGTAAGCTATATGCTCTTTGCAGAGCAAGGATTCAGGCACAGCTCCAATTCCTCAGGACTACTATGTGTTTCCTATGACTATATGCTGCAGATGATGTCTTCAGGACATTGATTACCTTAGGAAGAAAGCGTCCCACAAAAAGAAGCGTTCTAATTGCTTATATATTTCTTTTCTTTCATTTAAACAGTCAGATTCCTGCAGAGACCGAAGGTACATCTGAAAAACACAGATTTTGTGTGTGAGACTCAGATAAGTGCCGATTTGTTGTAATTAGACTTATTACTAAAATTTCTATATGGATTTCTAAAGGCACTCGCTATATTATTTCCTGGTAGTGTTTCACAGAAGCTACACGACATGAAAAATTCATCATTTTACCAGCAGTGATGAAGGGCTGTCTTTTCATGAGCGGTTCTCTCCGCCGGTGGGCAAATCCTGGAAATGAAAATGTGGAGATGGGATGGGAAAAAAGCAGTGTCTCATCATCGCAGGAGAAGTTTGAAAAGACTGCTTTTAATGGTGCTTGTAAGGAGCCACAGGGGACAGGAAGTTTAAATCTCTGATCCCTCTATCACGTCCTTTTGGACAACATTGGATGCACAGTCACTGCAGATGGGTTCCAAATGCTTGGGATGGTCTTACTGCAGAAAAACTAGCAAACTCCAGAAAAAAAAAAAAAAAAAAAAAAAAAAAGGCTCCTAAGCCAGTTATTTAAACACTTGGCAGCTTTCGATCAATCAGTATTTATCTAACACAGAAATGCAGCCAGCTTAGCTGTGCTCACACATGTCTGAACTTGCCTTTTGCAGAGCATGGACACAGTTGTGCCTTCCCTGAGATGGTTGAAAGATCTGTGCATGGTCTGTGCATTAATCTCCTTTCTCCCCAGCATTCATGCTCTCCTCCTGCCAAGAGGGCAGAAGGATGGGGCAGAAGCAGGGCTGCAGGAGACATGAGTCCTTTTCCCCAGCCCTTTCTTGTAGGGCTGTTTTCATCATGGAGATTTTTTTCCCCACTGCTTCTTTGAGACGGTCCCTGAAGACAGATGTAAGAGAGGGAACAGCTGTTATTTGTGCAAAGTTCGCTCTGCCAGAAGGCAGAAGGATTCACATCCAGACTCTGCAAGAGCCCCATGTGCCCTCCCACAAACCATTCAATCATTCAGTGCCCCACTTTACTCTCTGCCAACATGTTAAAACACTTTCTTTTTCTTAATTTTTCAGTTTCTCCTTAGAGCTTGCACATTTTGGGGAGCAAACATGGCTGCACCTCTCTGGCACCACACCCAGCACAGTGATGCTCTGTTTTGGTTAAGGCCTTTAAGTCGTTCATAATCATATTTATTAAGAGCTATTAAAGCCTCCTGGACATGCTAGATATGTTCCAACTTGACCAGGCATTTCTGGATCGCCAGCTATGTCACTGCTAAAAGGGGAGGAAGGATGATCCAAAATAAATTAGCATCATCATGTGCAAAACAAATTGTGATATGAAAGCCATTTCAGATCTTAAAGAAGAATTAACCAAGCAGCACTCTGCCACCTGCCAGGCTGAAATCAACCCAGAAGGAAGCTTGAATTTCCAGAATTTGCTGCCTAGAGTCATCTTTCTACATACACTAAGTTAGTCTCTGATAGGTTGCTGTGGGGTTAAGGAAGGAGCAGGCTATATGAGATGCTTTTCATGATCTGTGCTGCTCCGTGGCATAAAGAAGTTAGTTTTTGTGGTGGCTGTATTTCTCTTTGCATTGCCCTCTCCTGCTGTCCCCTGGCTCTGAGGACCAGCTTGGTGCCTGCCAGCTCTCAGGGGAGCCCTCCCTTCTCCTGGGCTCCCTCATCTCATCTTGCAGGAGCAGAGGCGGTAAGAGGGCTGGGTGCTTGGTGTGGGGCAACCCTTCCTCCACCAGTTTCGTGCCTCCAGGGCACTGGATGGGGATGGTTGCAAAGGACCTGCTCTGAATTTTGCAGCGTGGCTGGAGGAAAACACACAGCAAGGTTGGGTGAAAGAGGGCTAAGACCCCGTGTCATCTTTAGGATGGAGAGGGCAGCTGCTAGAGGTGGCTCAGGTACCAACAGTTGAGTAAAATAAATAAACCAAGAGTGCTGGTCCCGAAGCACATAGAACCTCCTGAAAAGGCTCCTGCTGCCTTGACTGAATCAAACCCTTAGAGAAGCTCATTAATGAATTCACATCAAGTCAAAGAGCCCTTCCACTCGAGCACTATCGACTGATTTATAACAAGCACCAGCACACAGAGGTGAAAACAAGGAGCTTCTCCTGGCTGCTTTGTGCAAAGTGTTTTCAAGCTGACCTGATGAAGTGAACCCACGAAGGGGACGAGGTTCTTGTCAGAGGAAGAGAGAACCACCAAAAACACGAGCAGCAGCTTACACCAGTGGGAGCTCAGCTGTGTGTGGGGAGCGTTTTGTTCATGCTGAGCACAGACACAGAGGTGGGTATTGTTCGCCAGCACGTCCATGAGCCGAAGCATCCACAAGCCACATAAAGAGAAAAAGCTGGATGCGAGAGAAAGGGAGGCAGCACGGCCCCAAGAGAAAGTCACAAGGCAGAGGGTTGTTTTTCCTAAGCGTAGCATTGCTTTTAACTTAGGTGGAATAGATGAGCTTGAGTAGACCACAAAACTGAGGAAAAACTACTTGGCTAAGGCCTTTTGCACCAGTGATTGCCATGAAGTGACTGATAAAGGAGGGATAGCATGTTTGTGGTACCTGTATTCGCTTGTGTAGCTGTACCCAAAACTGTGACCATAACCCCACTGCTGGGACAACATGGCTCAGAGGTTTTTGCAGTCCTTGGCCTAAAAGCACATGGTGAAGGTGCTCAGACTCTTCACAGAATCACAGAATCGTTCAGGTTGGAAAAGACCCTTGGGATCATCGAGTCCAACCATCAGCCCCACTCTACAAAGTTCTCCCCTACACCACATCCCCCAACATCTCATCCAACGACCCTTAAACACATCCAGGGATGGTGACTCCACCCCCTCCCTGGGCAGCCTATTCCACTGTCTGACCACTCTTTCTGTGAAAAATTTTTTCCTAATGTCCAGTCTGAACCTCCCCTGTTGCAGTTTAAAGCCATTCCCTCTTGTTCTGTCACTAATTACCTGTGAGAACATGGGAGCACCATCTCTCTACAACCTCTCTACAGTGTCCTCTTATCAAAGCATGGATGTTTAATGATCAGAGCCACAAGGGAAAATAGTGAAGTGACCAAATATTTTGATCCAGGTGAAGTGATCATGTGAGACTTAACCAAATCCTACAAAAATCTGACATCAAGGATAGCCCATGTTGCAGGCATTTACTCTGCCATGTAATCCACAGGGGATGCTGATGTCCTTCCTTCTGTTCTTGGTCCCACAAAGGGACAGAGGCTCCGCAAAGAAAGCCAAGATCCCTGGCTTTCCCCAGGTGGTACAAGCAAGAGGCTTTAGATTTTTTTTACAAAAAGATTGCAAGGTAAAGTAGAGAGAAAAGAGGAATAAAAATAGAAATCACCGCTTGATTTCAAGTGTCATTTGTGATTTGGCTGCTGGGGCAGCAGACACTTTCCCCATCTTATCAGCAGCCCTGAAACCTGACACATTTTTGCTGGCTTTGGCCTCTTTCCTTGGGTATTGCTTTTCTAGCATCAGAAACAGTTACAACAGTTACAACAGTTGTAAAATGTGGATTCTTGGCTGGCTTTGCTAGGCCTTAGGAAAGGAAAGAAGGAAAACAGATGCAATTGATGGAGAAGGAAAAAAAACCTCACAAGAATAGTAGCAAGAGTGGAAGCTTTGCCTCTCATTTTAAGTGATGTTCAGCGCATAGTGAAAGGCAGCAGAAAGGCCACTTTTGCCAGGCTAATCTTACTGGGGTCTGTCTCAGATATAAGGCAATGAAAGGTCCAGTACTGGCACCTTGATACTTACTAGGGGCTCAAGACTTTATGGATGTGGAAGCCACGATGATAAAGCCTACTCACTGCCTTCCACATACCTCCCCCCAGAATTATTCTTCTCTCCATTTTCTTAAGGATCTGAACAGAAAGTGATGCACAAATAGACCCTCTGCTTGGAGTTTTATCTGCCTGGAGAGGTCTAATTGCAGCATATCCACTTTGGCTGGTTGTGCTTTACCTTCCCAAGTCCTGATTTGCAGTGCTGTCCACCCACTCAGGCCAGGAGGGGAGAAAATACAGAATGTGGTTCTGATTTTAGTCCCCCCCTCCCCTCATCGGGAATTGCTGACTTAAAATCACTGTTAAAAAGAGAATGAGGCACGGGACATTACTGTCTGAATAAGGATGTTCACATCATTAAACCTGTCATTACTCGTGCTGCTCAGCAAGCCAATGGCAGTGCTGACGCCAGCTTTGGATATGTGACTCTATTACCAGAATCTCCCTTATGAAGTACAAATCCCATGAAATAGCCAAGTGATAAAGTCCAGTAGGCAAAACAAACCCTCAGATCAGGGCGTGAAATCAGATGCAGTGAGAATGACACGAAACATCCCTCACCCACCTAAAATGTCATTCCTGTACTAAGCCAATTTGAAAGGGCAGGCACCTGTTTTCCAGCACAAGTACCTGTTTGGGAAACAGGGCAAGGATCATTAAAGACATCGCTGTTTTGCAGATCCACCCATTACACCTTGCTTTACAAACATGGTGTACATGACTGTAAGCTTCTAACCACTCATGTAGTTCACCTGGGGTGAGAGGGTGACAGTGACCTGGAACTTAAATAGCCAACAAGCCTTTCCCTAGGAAGGCTTTGGAAAACCAGAATACTCTGAAAAGGGATATGATTCAACCTACTGAAGAAGGGAAAATATACTGAAAGATTTCAGTTACTGCATTTATGCCAGCCCAGGGACAGATCCACAGGGCAGAAGCAGGAGAGATCTGGTCCCCTGAGCAGCCACACAGTGTCCCTATCCATGCTGCCCAGGCAGAAGGTGCTGGAAATACTCTAATAATTCACTTTGCATTATATAAATGGGAAATTCTGGGACTGTAAAGGAATGCAAATCACTGGGAATATTTCACAGTTAGATGGTCATCCACCTCTGCAAAGAAACAGGGAGAAAATTTCTTCATGTGGTCTTTTCAATAATCTGAGCCCTTGGAAGGTTTCCACCACAGTCAGATTTCCTACTGCAGTCAGATTTTCTACCACAGGAGGATTTTCCACATCAGATGCTTGTTCTTTCTTTTTTGGATCCCCCTGTACCATGTGAATACAGACTGTCCATAAGACAGCAGCAATCTTGGATAAATGTGAAGGCTAAATAAGTTTAACTGGAAAGATCTCACTCTCCGAGGCCCCTCTCCTGACTTTCCTTGCCAGGCCCTTTACTACTTGCTATAACAGTAATTCCACCATAAATAGTAAGGAGATCTCCTGCCTGCACCACTGGCCCAGGCTGTAGGAACAGTTGGCCTTCAGTCCCTCTCAGGCTTGCAAAACCACAGTTCAATCCACCTGCCAGACATGACATAAAAGAGGAGACCTTTTAACGGTACATTAGAGGAGAAGTGAACAAATCTGGCAACGGAGGCAGAACAAAGTAGCTGGAATATTCAGCAAAGAGCAAAAGCGGAATGTCCTGAGGCCCATAGGAGTTGGAGGCTTTTGATGAAAGCTCTTCCACGTAATGAATAAAATGTGGTATATTTATAGCTGGAATCTGGTCCTCGCTGCCACCTGACCGACAGCCAGCTCCAGCCAGATGACAGCGCAGTGTCTCTGACCGCACGCTACCATAGCAGTTTTCCACAACCCTCCTGCACATTTTCACACGTGCTACAGCCACAGGCAGCAAAGATCCCATTTTACCTACTACAACACAAGTCATAAGGACATTCCCTTGGGGCAATATGACGGCGTCAGATGATCCAAGGTCACTCACCTACATCAGGTGTCATCTTACCAAGATGTAGTATTTGTATCTCTGTAGATATGTGCAGACTTAAAGGTCTCCTCAATCAGACCCTGTTTCAGTAAGATACTTAAGATAGTACCTGACTTTACATGAGTATTTCCATTACTGTGCTCATGCTTGAAGTTAAGTATGTCCCTTAGTACTTCCATCAAGGATGCAATGACGAGCATTGCTACTATGCTTTCCTAGAACAGAATGTACTGCAAGGACTAGGTAATATATTTTGTTTCTCTTATGATTCATCATGCATAAGTTACCTCAAGTTTGAGCCAGAAATATAGTGGATTGTGATCAATTGACAATAATAAATGCTTGGGAAGGGAAAGGAGGAACCACAGAGAGCAGGTGAATTTTTAAGCCTGCTGAAATCAATGGCAATACTCACATCGGTCTCAGTAAAGCCAGGATTTCACACACAATCACACTGACAGTGACCTCAAAGTCACTTTTAGTGCCAAGTGTTCCCAAGGTTCTGCAACTCCGGCAATGCTTTTGGGTGTTATTATGAGACGAAACATTCATGTGTAACCCTCCAGACCTTGTGACTCTGGTACAGAGGGCTTTAAAATTTCTTCACTCCACATCTGACCCCACTCCCAAAATCCTTAGCTGTGAACTCTAGCACAGCCCCACACCCCCATAAAACCCTCCTCGCCCTGGCCCTGTGTACACCAACCCACTCCCAAGTGAATGAGGGAGTATTTTTGATTTGTTCCCTTATAATCACTGTGTGCAGGAGTTTTTCACAACTTGTAACCACCTCTTGTTCTTGGCTTTTCAGCCACTCATCAGACAGGGGGTTTTTGTGCAGGATAAAGTTTTTTTTTTTTGCTTTTCCTTCTGGCACTTCCAGCTTGTGCTGTGTGTATCATATCCTTTCAGACAGCCAACCTCAAGGTGTGTGGGAGAGACAGCAGCCTCCTACTCTTTACTTCAGTGTTTAGAGAAGGGAACCAGGTTTCTGTTTTCCCAACGGCCTGTCACAGTTTCCTCTGGAAGGTCTTTGTGCTTCATCTCTTGGCTGAATGGTCATCACAGTATGAATACAGAGCCCTTGTTTTCAACCTTGATCTGGTCAAGCCCACAATCAACACTTACCAGAATGTTATACAACACCCCTCTTCTCCCCACACCAAAAAATTATCTGTGTCAACTTTATTGTTCCTGGATCTACAAAATGCATTTGCCTCCTGTTACCCACACTCATAGTATTTCATCAGGAAGAAAAAAAAAAAAACCCAACCAAAAACCAAAACAACCATGGGAAGAAATATGTTTACTCTCAGATTATATTTTAATGGCTTTGGCTAAATGAAAGACCTGGACAAAGTGGGACTTCAAGCACCTTCTGCATCCTGCTACAACTGAGGGGAAAAAATACCACAAGAACTACCTTTTCTACACTATTTTCATCCATGTGCTCACCATCCCTAGCAAGGAAAAAAAAAATCAGTAATAGCAACCCCTCTAATACTGGGAACTGCCCCAATCCCAGAGGCGAGGGACATGTGAGAAAACTCTCTTGGAAGAGTATTCTGGAAGGAAGGGAAATATCCTGGAAATGATATGGCATCATTTCTGGGACAGTGTGTACAGAGAGCAGCTGTCGGCATCCTTGGAGATGGGCTACGTCAGTGCTCTGTGAGGAGAAGTACCGGGGTTTGCAGGACTGTCTCTGGTGCAGGACATACATCTGGATTGCAGTCATATTTTTGGGAGAGGCCTTTTACCCATCTCTATGAGCACACACGTGCACGCACACACACACAGAGAACGTTATTTGAGTAAGTGAGCCTACCTTGTGACTAACTTAACACTCCTCAGAAGAACACTGAAGGGGTCTTGGCTAGAAGATGGAGTGAGGCCCCTTCATTTGATGCTTTTATATCTTTGGCATCTTTTCCCCCTTCTTTACCAGGGGGACCTGTGTGGGTCCAGGATTTTTTTTAGAGAAAGAGTGAGCAGTAATTCATGTCCAACATCTCTATGACAACATTAGTTTGCGTGATAACAGACAGACTCACAATCAGAAACTCTTCCCTTAGTCCCATCAACCCCACTGTGTCTTGTTGAACAAGTCACCCCGTTCTCATTCACTCTTGCATGAAGGGCAAAATCTGTACCCCTGGAGATGCAGAAGGAGATACAGAGGAGCCAGGAGGTGATGTGGTGGCTGAGCCCACACCAGTAGCACGGCTCCAGTACAGCCTTTTCTTTGCAAGTGCTGCCAGCAGTCTGCCTGTGCACGGCTTTCTGTGAGTCTCACCAAAAGATAGGTGAACACTTAACACTAGGACTTCTCCAGATCAAATGGTGAAAGAGTAAATATTTCTGCCAGGGAGCATTACTTTGCTTTCTTCCTTTGTTTGCCCTGGAACAATAGGAAAAGGAAAAAAAAAAAAGGGGGGGGGAAAAAGCCTGTACAATTTAACAATGCTGCATTGAGAGAGACAGTGTCTGATATCACAGAAATGACCCTCTCCTTGCCCCCTAATTCTTATCTTTTAGAGCTAGGGTGATATTCTGCTGCTGCTTGCAGCAGGGGTAAAGAAACGTGGAGCTGTGGCTTTGGAAGAACATTTCAGATCTAGTGAAAGGCACTTTTGACCTTGGCATAAGAGCTGTGCCAAAAGTGCTGGTGCTCAAGGGAAAGAAAAACATAAACAGAGAAGCCTCCGATGTCTGACAGTAGGGTAAAACACTCGCAAGGGGAATTTTTAACCCAGTTGACCAACATCCCTTCTAAAAGAGCCAGGGAGTTAATATTCCCTGGGCAGAAAATACCATGTTGTAAGCAAAGATTTTTTGGAACCCTTCTTAATTTGATGAACAATATTTTAGTGAGGTCCAATTACTAATACTCTCAGCGTGTCCAAATATATTTGGATAGCTGTGAAACTGAAAAAGCAGAAGTGTTTGATAAATATTTCCTGCCTGTATTTGGGACAAAGTTGAATGCCATTTCCACATTATATAATCATGATGAAACGCTTCCTATTCAAGCAACTTGAAAAAGAACATCAAACAGCACAACTAACATTTTAAAAGCAGCGCATCTAGAGGACTTGCATGTCGGCATTTTAAGAGCTGGTTCTTCAGATGACTGTTCTCACATAAGGTGGGAATGTGAGAGTTTAGAAACAGTCCAGAAGACCATTTCTAAGAAGCAAAACAGTGTTGTGTCAATATTTGAAAAGTGTGACTGAGGTAAGCCCAGGTAGTTTCAGGCTGGCTACTCCAACACTGCTCCTGACCTAGGTATAATGAAGTGGTTTGTACCAATTAATAAGGAGGTGGAGAGTGGGGATGTGATGAAACAGCAACCAATAGTTTTCATGGGAAGTGGTTCCTGTCAAAGAATAATTTTAATCTTGTTCTTTAATAAAATCACGGGGAATGTTGATAGCAGTAACTGTGTTGACTCAGTGCTGCACAGTATCCAGATTTGAGGAAAAAAATTATACAAAATCAATATGAGTGCATAATAAATGGTTTAAAAATAGCTAATGGAAAGATCTTAAAATGCCTTTGTTATAAAGGATTCATCAATGAATAAAGATTGTTCCTAATGGATTCTTGCAAGCACTTGCACTTGTGCTATTCATTGTATTTTATTTAGGATCTGCAAGAAAATACAAGATGATTGCATCATCTGTGAACTTTGAGAGATAGTTTCAAAACTACACTATTTAAAATTGCACTAATGGGAGTAGCTTGTCTTGCAAACAAAGACTGTTGGGAGGAAGATAATTAGGAGAACTTGGTAAAATAAGCTTAGTTAAAGGAAGTGCAAAGTCCTACACTTAGGAACAAATATCCAGCACAGCACAGGGTCATCTAGACATAATCTCTAAATGCAGAAGTGCCTCTTGGTTAGTCCATACCCTGGAAAGCAGCGGAGCGTACTGTGGAAAACTGTATTTCAGGGACATTTGCAGTGAGGTAACTCCAGTGCAATGCTGTGGCCACTGGAGCTAACAGCAACCTCAGACAAATGAGCAGGATGAATAGGAGGCATTGCTGAGTTTCATTTTTGGTGAAGCTGCTGCAGAAATTCAGAGTCCATTTCTCGTGTGCAGATTTTTTTTTAAGTAATGTTAAAAACTGGAGGATATTCAGAGATGATTTGCAGTGCATTATACTTTCAATTACACACATACTCCCTACCTTCACGGTACCTCTTTTTCTCTTGGACAAAGGGAGGTCCTTGGGAGCTCCTCATGGTGTCTCTCTAGGTCTCTTCCAGGGAATTCCCAACTGTATTAACTCAGCAGAAAGGAAACATGCATACACACATGGCTATGGAAATCTGTGAAGCTCTCGTGCTAGGAGGATCACAGCATCTGCTGCTCTTAGCCTGCACAGAAATTCACAGTTTTATAAATGACATTACAAAATAAAGGTAACTTTGCTTCAAAACTTCCATATAGACACTTACATTCTTCCACATTTATTCCACTGTAAGGAAATTTTCCTCCTCTGGTGGCAAATTAAGTTTATACATTTGGTCATATTTTTCATTTCGTGAAACTCTGTGGTGGTGGAACCTGAGTCCTGTGTCATGCCAGAAACTTTCAAGCTACTCCACACCTGTGAGCTCAGAGCCGCTAACAGTAAAAAGGGGGAAATACTCCTTTTTTGAGCTCAAATGAGAGAGGTATGGGCTCTCAACTTCATTCATACCAACCCACTCCAGCAAAGGCCTTTCCTCAAAAAATCAAAGAGAAAGCCATAGGGACTCTTTCGGGAGGGGCTTCAGGCTCTGGAGTTCCCTTCACTTTGCCTTTAAAAAAACAGTTTTCAGGCCATGTGTCTCCACAGGTCTTCGAGATGGCTGTAATGGAGAACAGTCACATTGCAACTCTCCATGCTGCGGTTCAGCTTGATGATGATGAACCACTTGTGCTCAGTGTTCCTGCCTATTGTCTACAGAGAGACTATGCACAAGAATGTAGCATATGGAGAGCAGACACATACCCCCAGAAACACAGATCGAGAAATAAATCAAATCATCTGAAAGAATATTTTAAAAAGGTAAGGAACATTTAAAGTGCCCCTTATTGATTTGAGCAACTTTTCCTTGATGTCAGACAAGGAGCAAAAGGAGGGAGAATTTGAGTAGGATGATATGAAGAAGGGTGAAACACCTGTTGAGTGAGAAAAGATGGTGAAATACCCCCTGGCTTTGATGGAAATGAGGGTAAAAAGTGAAAATCCTACAATCTGTGCCTTCAAAGTGATCTACAAGGTAAGTAACATTCCCTTTTTCTTCCCCACTGTGGAGAAAAATCTGGGACAAAGAGATCACCTTGTGGAGTTCATTAGAAATGCAAAAGATAAGTTAAACAAACAGATCGTGTCCCTGTTGCTGGAGCAATGTGGTCAAACAAACCAGCACAGCCTCCTCCCCTGACTTCTTGCTTGTACCTTGTTTATCTCCTCTCTTTTTTTCCTCTCTTTCTCCATGTGAAAAGGTAGAACAAGCACGCACACAGCTCCTGCGGTGGGGACTTGTGAATGCTTCTTGGAGCTTTTAGGACTGAAAAGCGTTGCCGATGCATTCAAGGATCTGTGTGCAGTCTTTCAGCATGATTTTAATGACTCAGGGAAACAACACGCCAGCAGTGAACATTTTTAAAAGCTTGACCTACCCTTCCAGCCTGAACTTCATCTGGCCTCTCCCTGTGTTTTAACACACTCCATTAACAGGATTCCCCGGCTGAAAGAGGATGTAGGAGGTAGGGCACAAACCTATTTTTGGACATACAATGCAAGTCCCCTTCTCGCTGGCAACTGTAGGATGGAGACAAGCAGAATGTGTAGGAGACGGGGGAATCAGGGAACACATGAACTGTACCCTGGGGTTTTTCCCACTTCTGACAGCAGGACTGTGAAAGGGGGTTTTGCTGTAAATCAAGAAGGAGAATGACACACGCAGAGATTTAGGGGTGGGGGCACACAAATGTGTATGACACTCAACCAACCACTTTCCTTCTTGCGTTCTAACTGTACATACCCCCACCCTAGCTGCTTTTAGGTGGGGTAAAACCCAGCGATCCACCGCAAGCCAGCACAGGCAGTCAGGTGTTTTGGGTAATTGATGTTCAGAGGTGATATCTAGTTGTCTCCTCTTCTCCTGTTCTCACCTTAGGAAAACGTGTGTGTGTGTATGAAGGTTGGGTTGGGGGTACAGTCTGCGCACAGCCACATCCCCCCGTCAGGCTGCAGGGTGTACATGGCTAGAGGTGACAGACCAACACCCTGTCCTGCCGGCTGTGATGTGTATATGAGTAAGGCAGCAGGGACATTGTACACACAGATGTGACATGCGGAGGTATCACCTCCCTCACCCTTCGAGGTGTAACTGAGATAGGAGTATCACTCACCTTCTCACCGCCTGCTTTCTCCTGGGCGTGTTGCAAAAAAGGGGGGGTGTCTCATAAACAGGTGACCCCACCCCAGTAAGCTGGGGTGTGTTGCTGGGAGTCTCTCTCTTTCCCACACACACAGACCAACCCTCACCCCGTGAGAAAAGATGGTGGCGGGAAGTGTCACCACTGAGGTGATCCATCACTGCCCCTCACTCGGCTGTAGGGTGTGTGTTGGGACGTGGAGTTGTCTCACACAGGTGTAAAACCTGGGCACCTTCCCTCATCCTTTTTCCTGTTACAGGCTGCCAGGTGTTTTATCACACAGATATGCATCTCAACACCCCCTCCTGTTGATTCCAAGGTGTGTATTGGGGGTGGAGGCAGGTGTTTCTTCCTCACACACAAACAAGCCCAGGTGAACCCCAGCCCCTCCAATTTAGGGGAGCATAGCTAGCATTTGGGTGACTCCAGGTTGTTGCTCCCTGTTATTTTTTGGAGTGTGTGTTCGGGGTATGCCTGCCTCACACACCGCTACACAACTGAGAAATGCCTGGCTGAAGGGAAAAGTGGTGTCACACCAACAAGCAGAGGTCAAACCTGACCACCTCTCCCTGACAGACTGTTGGGGTGTTGAGCTCGGGGAGGACATCCCACGCACAGTGTCACCCTGTGCATGATTGTCAAGCGTTAGCCTGTAGGGTTTCCTTGGTGTGGGGGGGTAGGGTTGCATGCCCACAGGAGGAATTCCTGTTGCACTTTGGTAGTTGCAGCATGTGACACCCCCAGCACACACGGAGATGAACAGGTTACCTCCACATTAGGTGTTGGGGGGTGTGATGAAGGGTCCACTTTCTCCCCTGCACATGAACCCCAGTATTTCCTGGAACACTGCAAGGTGTTGACTGGGGTTGTCTCTCTTGCATACATGTGTACCCCGCTCATCCCGTTAAGTTAGCAGGTGTGTGTTGGGCCTGACACCCGCACTTACAGGTCCAACCTCAGTCACCCCCCCTGGCAGGCTGTAGAGAGCAGCACACATGCACACACAGACCAACACCAACACTCCCATCAGGCATCGGGACAAGTGCTGAGAGTGTCAAATACCCCCCACAAGACATCAGGATGTGTGTTGGAGGTGCCTCACACATAGACACCAATCCCCTGCAGGGCTGCAGACCGCAGTTCGTGTCTTGGGGGTGTTGGCCCCACTCACAGAGGGTTCTTTTAGGAGCGCCTGACATAAACACACCAAGCCATGGTTTGTGTATTAGGGGTGCCCATCACTCACACACTGGGCTGGAGGATGTGTTTCAGGGTGTCTCATCTGCCTGTGAGGCCGTGGGTTGTGCTTTAGGGTATCTCACACATGCTGGGGCCTCAGGTTGTGCTTTAGTGCACTGGTCTGCCTGTTGGGGTGCCTTGCCCACACAGAGGGCCATAGGCCGTGTTGGTGGGCATCACTCCTGTCCGCGAGGCAGCAGGCTGTGGTGTAGGGATCTCATGCACACAGGTTGTAGTTCAAGGTGCCTGTCACACACAGAGCCAGGGACTGTGTTTGAGGGTGTCTCACTCATGCAGATGGGGCTGTAGGCTGTGTGTGAGAGTGTCTCACACAAGACAGGGCTGTAGACTGCGTTTGTGGGTGTCTCACATGCAGATGAGGCTGTCGGCTGTGTTTGAGGGTGTCTCACTATATGGACGGGACTACAGGCTGTGTTTGAGGATCTCACACACAGAGCTGGGGCTGTAGGCTGTGTCTGAGGGTACCTCGCACACGGACAGGGCTACAGGTTGTGCCCAAGAGTGTCTCACACACAGACATGGCTACAGGCTGGGTCTGAGGGTGTCAGACACAGACATGGCTACAGGCTGTGTCTGAGGGTGTCTTGCACACTGACATGGTGGAGGCTGTGTCTGACGGTGTCTCGTACGTGGACATGGTGCAGGCTGCGTCTGAGGGTGTCTCACACACGGACATGGCTACAGGTTGTGTCTGAGGGTGTCTCACACACCGACATGGTGCAGGCTGTGTCTGAGGGTGTCTCACACACGGACATGGTGCAGGCTGTGTCCGAGGGTCCCTCAGACACGGCACGGCTCCAACCCGCGCCTCAGGGCGCCTCGCACCCCCGCTCCCCCCCGCCTCCGCCCCCCGCGCCTGAGGGCGCCCCTCGCGCCCGCCCCTCGCGCCCGCCCGCAGGCCGCGTGCCACCGCCCCGCCCCGCCCCCGGCCGCGTCGCGGCGCGCGTGACGATGCGGCGCCGCCCCCGCCCGGACGGAGCCGGCGGCGGCTGCGGCAGCCGCGGGCCGGGCAGCGCGGGGGCGGGCGGGGAGAGGCGGCACCGCCGGGCCGGGCCGGGCCGGGCCGCGGGATGGATTACCCCGAGCCCGGCTCGCCGCAGGGCGCCTGGGACTTGCCCGGCGAAGCCAGCGGCTACGGCGGTGGCGGCTGCTACGAGCGGCCGACCCGCGGCGAGGAGGAAGCGGTGGCGGCGGAGGCGGCGAGCCGCGGCGTGCAGCATCCCCTCGCCCGCCCGCCCCGCCGCCCCCAGCAGCGCTCCGCGCCGCGGCTCCGCGCCGCGCTCTCCACCTCCTCCTCCTCCTCTGAGGGGGAACCGGAGGCGGCGGCCGCCCTGCCGCGGGAGCCCAGCCTGAGCGACGAGGCCGGCGGCGGCGGCGGCGATTTCGACTCGGCCGAATCGGGCGCCTCGCCGCGCTACTCCACGGGCACGGGCGGCGAGGGCAGCGAGGGCGCGGGGCTGGCGAGCAGCGAGAGCGGCGGCAGCGGCTTCTCCCTGGCGGCGGCCGCGCTGCCCGAGAGGAGGCGGCCGGGCGGCGGCCGGCCCCGCTATGAGGTGGTGCGGGAGCTGGGCGCCGAGGAGGTGCGCTGGTTTTACCGGGAGGACCGGAAAACCTGGAAGCCCTTCATCGGTTACGACTCGCTACGGATCGAGTTGGCCTACCGCGCCCTCGGACCCGGTGAGCCCCGGGAGGGCGAGGCGGCGGCGGTGGAGCCGGTGTGTGTGCGGAGCGGGCTCTACGAGGTGGATGTGGTCAACGCGGAGAGCTACCCCGTCTACTGGAACCGTGAGTGCGGGGACCGGAGGGGAAAGGGGAGGAGGGGGGCCCTTCCCTTCCCGTGGGGACCGGGAGGTCCCGCTGGCCTCGCACCGAGACCGTGGGGGGCACCCGGGGGGCGGCTGGGCTGCCTCTCGCTTCCCCCTCTCCCCGGTAAGAGACGCTGGGCATCCCCCGAGTAGCCATTCCAGCGCACCCCCACAGGTAACGGGGGTCTGAGCACTCCCCAGCACACCAAGGGGACAGGGCACCCCGCTTGCTGGCCTCGGGGGTAAGGGGTACAGGAGAACCCCTCTCCCTGGAGAATGTTACCCAACTCTCACACAGACCCGAGCGAGGAGGAACTGGGAATTTCCCCTCCAAGTCTCAGGGACACGGTGGGGATGGATGGACGGGGGATGCAGCGCTGGGCATCCCACCCTCCCAGACAAACTCAGAGGGGAAGCAGGGTGAGCATCGCTCAGCACTCGAGAGAGGGGGCACTGGACACCCCACCCCACCCCCACCCCCCCCCCCCAAAAGGATGAGAGGCTCTGGGTACCCCTCGTGCCCCGTGCAGGGTCGTGGGGGAAGGGTGTGCTGGGCACCTCTTGAGCCCCTTCCAGCTGCAAAGGGAACTGGGCATCTTGCCTCGCCCCGCTGTGCACATGCACCTGAAGGAGATGGGGATCCGGGCATTCACTCCGGGCATACAGAGACATGGGAAAGGGAGGTCTCGTTTTTTGACATGTGTGGAAAAAAGTGGGAGGGAAGGTGACTGAGAACCTTCTTGCTTATGCTTCCTTTTTCTGAAACAAAGGGTGAGTGAGGGTGGGTATGTGCCTTCAACGCTCCCTCCCTTCCCTCAAGATTCACACCCTTCCTTCGGAAGGAGCAGGGTAGAAACAGCAATTATTGGTCCACTGCCTCCGGGCTTCACGCATGCTTCTGATCCCTCCTCTTTAGTGAGAAATGATGGAAGAAAGGGCTGATGCCTGGCTTCCCCTCTGCTACCCTTGTCCTCTTCACTAGGAAAATGATGATATAGTGCTTCCCTATCACTTGTCCACTGGGAGGGGGCATGAAATGGGATGCAACAGGCATCTCGGATACACGCAGAGTCCTTACTTCTTACTCTTCCAGGAGAGGGGAATTTGCTTCTACCCCCTCAACTTCACTGCTCACTCTCCATCCCTGAGGACTTGCTTTCCAACTGCATTCCTTCAAGAACAAGGGAAATGTTATGGAGTAGAGTGAGAGGTGCAGAGTAGCTGAGCAGTAGACGCTGTCCTGGCATGGACTTTGAAGAGGGGCAGGCAGGTTTCTCTCATCTTTGCATATTTTTGAGACTCAGGTGGGAGTTACAGAGAAACAACAGAACTCTTTCAGATATAAAAACTAGAGCTTTTGCTTGTTTCCCCTCTTCTTTATCAGCATCTTTACAGGAGGGAAATCCATAAATGACAATGCCAGGTGGTACAATTCACTTGTAGTGTGACAATTTGCCTTTCAAATCATTGCCCCAGCAGACAGACACTGAGCTCGAGGAGCGAGCAGAGATCTCAGTTCATGCGTATTTTGAGTTAGAGGAGCCTGGGCACAGCTCCTTGAGCAGAAAGTGGAGGTGGCTCTCGCTGTCACCACACTGAAGCCCCTGCATCTGCCACAGGGTTACTGGAAAGAGATGATGCAGCTCATCCAAGGTATGAGGAAACTGCTGCTGTCCCTCTTGTAACTGTGCCACGGGGAGAGAGGGGAACAAATGAGCAGAGCTGTCAGGTGAGGCGGTTAATGGGAGCAAGAGGCTGTACTCGTCAGCAGCTTAAAGGTTTAATTTCTTGACCCTGTGCCTTGTCCGTTTTGGAAGCTGATTCAGGCTCATTAAGCCTGAGGAGCAGATGTTTCAAATGACAGCATACACTCTGCAGAGACGGTTTCTGATGCTTGAAGGAGATTCCCAGAGGTTAACACCAGAAGCTGTGCTAGGCAGGGGAGAAATAAACTCAGAAGGACCTGAGAAGGCTAACGATGGGGCTGTGTTTTAGTCCTTAGAAAGCTGATTAAGGAGAGTGCTCAAGTCTTTTCTTATTAGCAAGTCCACTCCTTCGTAAGACTGAGATAAACTTCTGGTGTTTCAAGGCTCTGTCAGTGTCTTCTGGTCTAACTCTTCCTTCACTTGCACATTTCCTTGCCTCAATTCCCTGCGTATCTGCGCCCTTGCCTTCCTCCCATTCTTTCCTCCTAGCTGCTGCATCCAGACCACAGAAAACAGCAAGATCAGGTCCCAGGGATTCAGTCTCATCTGTGCTTTTGAAGGCCTCGGTGTAGCTGTTATTCCCAAATTATTCCCATTTGATAGTGTGCATATAATTTCGGACCAGAAGTGTAGCTACTATGTTAGTTCACCTTAGTGTGGGAGGGAGCTGGTGGTGGCAAACAAGATCTCACACGAGTGAAGCCCATGAGTAAGGAAGGAGAATCTTGCTCTCTGATCCCATGAGCATGAAGTTTAATGAGTACAACTGACTTAAATATTCTGAGGTACAGTCTAAAGAGTACAGAAACTGCTATCCAGTTTTGCTGATTCACATTTTCAGTTCAGAGCAAAGGTCAAAAGCTTTTATCTTTGTTGTTCTGGCCCGTTTTGTTGTTCTGTTTCACATATGTGCTGTATTTCGGGGAAGGCTGCTATCTCACAGCTACAATACTGAACATGCTGACAGTTCTTCAGCTATTGTGGCATCTTAATGACAGGGAAATGTTGATTATAGCTTGGCGTGTGCTGGAATGTTTTTTCACTCCAGGTCTTCAGACATCTTAAGCTCATCACAGGATTCGTTTGTAACATCAGAAGTATCAGACTGAGTTACAATTTGAGCAGATTAATTACTGAGAATTTTATCCTTACCTTGTGACCTCTGGGACTTATTTAATTAGTATTGTAGAACTAGCAAAGACAGCACAAGTGGATGAAAATTATTACTGTAGGCTTCTAGATAAGTAAATTGGAGTTGGGCTGCTTCTTGTATTCTGTGGACATAACAACAAGTAATATCTTAGATGTGGGTCTTCTGTTTGAATCTTCTTAGGTTATACAGCCCTCTTCTGCCCTCCTAGTTGGAGGGCTGTTTCACAACCATTTTTCTATAGATATACCTCAGTCTAGTTTTCAAAGTCTTGGATGAGTCTGTTAAATCTGCAGCTTGGGCACTTCTGGGTGACTCCTGTTCCTTGTCTTGTGAGTTTGTCCAGTGCGACTGTTGCCCTATCTAGTATTTGCTTTTCTCTTGCTTTCTGATGGTTATATTGTCAAGTTGCCTGTATTTAGTTCTTGCAGTGTTTTCATATAACACTTTTGCTCTCCACGTAGTTGTCTTCATCCCAGCCTGTTCTCCAGTTTCAATTCTGACTGTGTGCTGGCGATACTCATCACCTTGGCTGATGTCTTGCAACAGTAGTTTTTAAAAATGGAAGTAGGGCTTTTGTAAAATTCGGTGGCATGTGGACAGAAGCAACAACAAAAATGTGCATTTCTGCAGCCATTTGGGGAGTCTGTGGAGCATTGTGTTTTAGGGAAGTGTAAAATATTCTACTCCTGCACACAGATTTGGTAAGGGCTTTTTTGGTTTACTTTCTTTTTAACATGTATGTTTTTGTACCTAGTAGTTCCAGTAGTCTATTAAGTAAAATACCTCTTGTATTAAAAAATAATTGTTCACTAGGACTGGCTTTGAGTGAAGATGTAAGAATAGCTTCTGCTGTACTGATATAACAGATACTTTACTGACCTTAGCCTGCAAATACCTGTGAGTACAGAGTGCATCACGGAGTCTTAATTTTAAAAATTGTATGCTCAGGCTGGAATTGGACAGCTTTTTAAATCTATTTCAGCCACCTTTAAGCTTGGACTGAAGGAAGTATCCAAGACCCTATATTTTCTTTTGTAAGCCCTCTGAGGTGCTTTGTAAACTGGAAGAAGAGGCAGCCATGAGCACTTGGTGAAAAGCCTTTGCAGGTTGAGCTTTTGTGAAATGAGACGTGAATGCCAGGGCAGAGTATCTGCCCTCTGAACCTAGAGTCGGTCAAGATTACTGAGAAGTCTTGGAGTATGGTAGTTGATGCTTGGCACCAGATGATTACATAAGGCTATTTTCTTAGTGGATTTTTTTTAGTATGTGCTTATTTTGGTGTAGGAGGTAGACGTTAGCAGTAAGATATGAAGCCTTTTGTACCTCAGCCACTGGTGGTTCTTTGGGCTGCACCATCAAGACTAAAAATCAACATTTCAGAGCAGGAAGGTGCTTCTCTGCAGACTGCTTTGCGTGGGAGCGTTGGGTGCTTGTGCCTTCCCTAGAGCTGGCAGCATAAATTTGTATGTTGACACTTTACAGACTGGCAACTTTAAACCTGAGGCCTCACTAGACCTCTTGCCTGGCTGCTTTAATCAGTGTTGGATATTTCTTCTGCGGCTGCATCTTTAGTTTACGGATTTTGTTTTGCATTCTGAAACAAAAATAGTATCAAAACAGATTCATGAGGCAAGATGAAAATTAAGGGTTTGGAATCAAGAGTTTATCAGTATGTTTGTGGCTGGCATCTGTTTCAGTCTGTTCTCAGCAGCAGAACACGTTTTTAGTTGCTTTACAGCATGCTTAGAACATTGCTGTTGGTGTATTGGACAGTCTTTGAACTTGGTTGATAGAATTTCCTTTATGAAAAGGACCTTGTGATCAAAGGCTGAATTCCTGAATACTATTTTCTTGCTTTTCTCTCTGGGTATGTTATTCATTTATAAATAAAATACTGATAGTTTACATGCCAAGGTAAAGTGTTACTTTTGCTACTCAAAGTATTTCCTGGGTTTTACTCTTTTCCTTCTGTTCTTACCATATCACCCTTCCAAAAGTGTTTTATAGCTTAGTTTTGGCCAGCTCCTTCCTGACCAGAAGGCCTAATACACATAGTTGAAATAATTTTTAGATTTGCAGTGCTCTGTACATAAATCACAAATTGCATTTTATGTATGTTCTGTTTATGGTCTGTGGTTACCTTTCCTTCTTTCACTAGAGAGAACCTGTGACATTTAGCATGTTTTCACTAGAACAGGTATGAGATGTCAGCACTTTGCTTGGATGTGTCTTTGAGAGAAAGTTTCTTCTGTGTCCTCAGCTCTTATATTTGTGATTTGTAAGCATTATTTAAGCAAAATGAATCTGTTGTCTTACTCCTGTAAATGATACCAGGGTCACAGACTTGCTCTCCAGTGGATAGTGTCAGCTACAGCAGAGTAGCTAAGGATGGGCTTGGCTTAGCAAGTTGTGCTTGCCCTTCGATGTGGTCCAGCACTACTTCTGCTGGATGTGGTCAACAGGGAAGAAGGCAGAGATGCAGAGAGCACTTGAGTTCCAAGTTGTGGGTGATGGGGTGTTAATCTACTGTAACTGAGAAAGCAGAAAATGTTTGGGGGATGAGAAGGATCAGGAGTTCTGTTCTGACTTAATTAAGGCTTGAATACTGATTCAGCTGTGGCGATATCAAAGAAATAGGATGAGGTTTAATTTGGAGTTGACAGGGCTAAATTAAAGATAGATGACAGGTGAATTTCTGCATGTGTGTGTGTGAGGGGCAGATGTTCTCTAGGGAAAAAATGCTACTGAAATCAAAGAGAGACCTTGGGCAGAGCTCCTCTTTGCCCACAGAGCATGAGAGGAATCTGGAAGAGCTAACACTGTGTAAGTTAGTAAGCAGAAGGACTAGGTGAAAGAAAAATTTGCAAAAGAGCAAGAAATTCAAAGAAGCAGCATAAACGGTTCTGTCAGTGGTATCTGTAAGGTTGAAAAAAGTGAAGATGAACTAGTGGTTTTCAGTGTTGTCCAGAGAAAAGGTCACCAGTGTGGTATGATCTGTTTGAGTGGGCTGCAAGTAGCTGAAGCCACACTAGAATATGCCTGGTATGGAACTGGAGAGGAGAAGCTCCAGAGATTAAGTGTTAAAGAGCGTGGTTGGAGAGCGCTGGGATGGAGGGAGTACGAGGTGCAAGTGGGCAGTGATATTTAAGAGGAAAGAAACTAAAACCATGCTGGTTTTCTGGGGAATAAAACACCGTAAGGTTTAAAAAATTGAAGGAGAAAGTGAAATCTGGGGATGAAAGTGTTAGGAAATCTGGAGTTGGGGTGGAGTAGACAGAAAAAAGGAAGTGGGGTTAGGAGGAGAGTGCAGAAAAAAATCCCTGAAGAGGAGAAAGGAGGAGTTGAGAGCAAAAGTTGGTGTACCCTTGAATATCTTCATCTTGCTCATTAGTCTGAGCTATGCACAGGAAAAATCTGGCTTTCTTTTTTTAAAAAGATACTCCTGTGTAGGAGCCTCCTTGCTCAAACTGTACATACATGATCATTGCTGCTCGGCGCTGGTGAGAGCTCACTAGCAAAGACCGATTGATGAGCGCCTGCCAGGAGAGCACACACACTGAGCCCAGGGTGTGATTGTGCAAAAATCCCGTGACTTTCAATGGGATTTGGGCACATGCTTACCTTTTAGGAGGTACTCACGTGGTTGTCATGCGGCACAGTCGTTCTTTTGTGGGTCAGTTTAGCTTTCGCCTAATGCGGTTTCAAAAAATACAAGTTTCTCTGGGTGAGAAAAGAGCTGATAAGGGACTAGCTCCTACAGCTTACTGCTCCAGCAGCGAACGCTGGTGGTGGAAGTGCTTCACTTCAGAGTACTAGTATTAAAATTTGGTAAACTATTTTAATTGATAAGAATTCAATAAAAGTAAAGCTTTAAAAACTGTAGCCCTGTTTCAGCAGTCCAAGGTTTTTTGATGAGCATTTCCCGCTCGTCATTGACGTGGCTGGTAAGGGGAGCTTTAGGATTTTTGCTTGGACCATTGGGTTCAGGTCTGTATAAAGCACAATTGTAGAGATGTTAAACTATCATAAACCATAAAAGTCCATCTTGAAAAACATGATACGCACTATATTTTGGGGTGATATATAGCAATTGAGATGAGAGATGACTTTGAGGGGGTTCATCTCTTAAGGGGTTCCTTCTGTGTTTTGACATTTGAACCAGACCAAAATCATTACTGTTTTGGATTGCTCAGTTCATAGCGTAAACTGATTAAAAATGGTTCAGGGAAAAACAGTTACAAGCCGTTGCTTGAGTATTTCAGGCAGTCTTGGTAAAACAGAGGCAATTTTGCATTCGCAGTGGAGCAAAGTGCATGTTCCTCCCTTGCTGCATCTAACACCGAAGCAAACGCGGAGGCTCGCATGTGTAGCTGCTCTGCAGATCAGAGTCTGGAAGGAAAATCCCATCTATGCCAATCAGATTGCTCTTCATGTGCTTAGCCTCTGTGAAACTCAAAAGTAACTTGCACCTGTCATTTTGAAATTGCTTCAATAAAGCAATTTAGACTTATTTGTTGGACCAGCAAAATAATATCCTTTACTGCTCAGTGAATCAAATCTTTTTTCAGCTTGGACACTGAACAAAAAATAAAAGTCTGGCTTTGTAAAGTTGTGTAGCTCTGTTAAGTTTTCGAAGGCTGCGATTTCACCTTTGAACTCCTCTTCAGGTTATGTTGTTACTTTTGAAAGAGCAGAACAGATTGCATGTGTTTGTGGTTAAACAAAGGAAGGTAACCTGGGCTGTGATTAAATGAGTAGTTCAATTTACTTAAATGTCAGTAACCTGCTCTATTCTGAAATAGTATGTTAGGGAATAGCTAGAAAGCTGTAGAACATTAAGCTATTTTAAAAAAAAAGTTACCTAGCAAACATGAAATGATGAAATTTTAGTTTTGGGCTGTTTTATTATAACATCTGTTTAATCATCTGGCATGCATGATCATGTCACAGTAAAATGTAGGAATTTTCAATCTCACCATCAGTTTCTGTAACCATCTATTCTCATAACAAAGCTTCCTGTGCTCATGAGTGTTTCTTCCTTTTTTTCCCCTTATGAGACTACAAACCCAGCCATGAGGGAAACAGAGTAAGAGGAAGAGATCTTGTCCTGCAGGCTGCACTCTGTGTATTTGCATTGGCGAAAACAGAATCTGCAAATCATTATTGCTCTGGAGGCAGCAGTGGCCGTGGCTGCTGGGTGGCTAGGAGGCACACTGATGCCGAGGTCAAGTAATACCTGTCCTTATAGTTAAGTGTTTGCTCTCATGAAAAGTCTTACAGGCTGTGCAGTAGTTAATATAGCCAAAATATAATTTTAGGCCTGATACAGTAGGAATGGACAGCAAATTTAAAAAAAGTTGCCAATAGTACTGTTGATGTTATTCTGGAATACATTTATTTCAGTGGCAACATTCAGGTTTTGTGTGTATTACGATTGTTGGGAGTGCTGTGCTCCAAGACACATGACATGTAGCACTTTTAGCAGGCCTTTGTGGAGAGAAAAAAGAAAAAAAAAGACCATTTTGCCTGGGTGGTTTTTTCTCTTGGTAAATGTGTGGGCACTTAATTATTTAAATACTTTTCAGCTTGAGATGTCACATATGGTAGCCTCAGTTACCTTCAGCTTGTGCAGATGTTATCCTCACGCACTGCAAATTGTTTGCAACTGTAGTAATAAAGCAGAAAAATCTAAGGAACAGAAGTTACTACTCTGAAAAGCAGGAATCTGAAATTACTGTACTGAAAAACATCTCGAGCTGACTGCATTTTATGAGCTCGTGTTTCTTGCTCAACCTCTTGGCTTTGGGCTTGGAAAGCTGGGAAACTGGGATTGTCAATTTTTAGCAAAACACAAGCTTTAATTTAATTTTCTGAGCCTTTGAATATTATATTAACCTTTTAGATCTCATTCGTGGATAAATTGTTATAGCTGTCTTGAGACTGATGACTGAGTGGTGCCAGAAGTGCCTTAACTTTGCCATCAAGCCATCTGAACAGGATGTCAGCTTTGAAGCAATGAAACAGAAGTTTACTAATCTTGATCTCTTATAATTTTATTCTGCCTGTCTTCCAGGTTGCATGCTAGCTGGTGTTGGTATTTCCTAACCAGACCTCCTTTTGCACGTGTTTAAGCTCTCTTTGTTAACCTTTAGTTATTAGCTCTGTAACATCCTCGTTTTGCAACAGATTCCTGGTTCTGAATCAAGTAAGGTGAAAGAAGGTTATGTGAACCTCAGTTTGAGCTGTACAATGTTTAAATTTAGGTATACGCTGTTCTCACCAATGTGGTGGCAGGAAACAAATGGTAGCATTGATGTACTAGTACAAGAAGAAAAATGAAGGCAAATTCTGTGCAGTTATTACTTTTCATACTGTGTTTTGATGGATTACGTAGCTTTTTCATGCAATTTATATTGGATGTGATCACACAGTTTAAAGATCTTCACAAAAAAGGAGTAGCTGGGGCATACATATATAAATTACTGCACGTGTGTACTATAGGTTGCATATAGTTTTTATTTTAAAATAATTTTTATTCTTTGGAAGATTTAGGTGATTATCATAATGCAAATCGCTCATGTTATTGTCCCTTCACATCATTAATTACAGCACTTGTATTCTTTTATTCTTTGGATTTTCAGGGAAAAAGCCCTTTTTGTTTAAAATTAAATCCTTTGTTTTAGTCTAGATCACTTAAACTGTTTTCCTCTAACAGTGGTAAAATATGTATGACTAATTAAAATAAAGTGCCTTTCATAAGCTTGTAATCCCTGCCATTCAGGTTTATTTAGAAATTCTTGTATAAATAAACCATGCAAGTGTATAACCAGCCAAATATATTGGTATCTTTCAGTTTGAAGCACTGCCAACTGCAGATTATATGGCGTAAGACTTAAGGCAGCAAAGAAATCATGGCAAATCCTTGCCTAGGGATCAAGATCATAGGGACAGAGATGAATAACACTTCATATTATAAATTTGGAATGCTGTATTGGCAAAACCAAAAGTTAAACTACAATGATATAAATACCTGTGTGTTTAATTCTTCCATAAAACAAAAATAACTGAATGTAGTTTAAGCTTTCTAAAATCTGAATATCCAAGATACGAATGAATTTATTGAAGGTGGATAGGAGTGAGTGAAACTGGGTGCTAAAATGGCATTTTTTGTTCATCACTTTTTAATGGTGATACACTGTAATAGCTTGCATCAAGTTCTCCGGATGAATCACAGAAATCTTTGAATGACCCGTCCAAGATTAAACAGAGGAACTGTGTTTATGAAGATGTGCCTTTACTCATTCCCCCAGTCAACAGGTTATACTGAAATATCTCCTCTTGGGTTGCAATCACCTCATTTTGCCACCCAATCCAGAGTATTCAGTGTAATTACCATTAATATACCTCTTTCTTTGTAACTGAAATGCCACTTGCTTTTGGAGCTGGTGACTTAGCATCAGTAGGTTGTCATTATCATCATGACTGGAGTTAGACTTTGACCTGGACTGAAATCCAGCATTACACAATTCTAATATTATAGCCATCATTTTTCAGTTTTGAAGACACAGATGTTAATGGGAAGTTGTTGTTCTCCACTTTACCAAACCTCCTCTCTCATGAGAAGAAGATGAAATGATTCTTTGTGGGCTGTTTTCACAAATTTGATTGTTTCAGTTCTGAAAGACAGTGTTCAGTTTTCTTAAAACCAAACCGTGCTTCTGATGGAAGGAAATGTCATTTACTTGCTTCCTCTACCAGGCGGTTTTCTCTTGAGGTTTCCCAGTAGCACAGTGATCAAACCTGACATCCAGCTAACGATGTGAAATAAGACAAGCTTGTAGTTCAGGGTGCTGGGCTGCACGCATAGTGTGCAACAGTTGAAAGGAAGAGATGATAAAAAAAAAAAAAGCAACTCCTGGGCCCCCCTAAGATCCCACTGAGCTTTGGAAAACAGAATTGCCTCACTCAGGTTTTAAAGCCCTAGTCTGAAAACAAAGCTTCATAATAGTCTGTCTTTGGATCTGAAAGTGATTTATATTTCCATATAAATGCCTTTTCCAGAGCCAGATATATCAGTTTATTCTCAAACTAAACTGTCCTGTAAAAATTTTACAATAAAATTTTTCTTATTTCAAACATGCCAATTTTTCCTGGCTGAGCCTTTCGGGAAAAGGCATTGCCTGTCTTATGTTTCAGAGTTGCTGTTGAGTGCTACGGTCTACTCTTGTGAAAAAACACTATGAGAAGGTTTCTTTCAGGCAGAAAGAGCCTGCCAATGTTTATTTTAATGGTTTATGTTTAGAATTTTAGAAATCTGTAGGTGGAAATTCCCATGAGAAATAAAGCCCTTCAAAACTGAAAAAGAGGTGTGTTGTATTAATTCAGTTTGGAGTACAAAATAGTATTCATATGATTATTATTTTTAAAAAAAATAATTCAATGAATGGACCCTCATCAGAATGCTTAGTCAAGAATTAAGGAATTGCTTACAGATTTTCCCAGTAAGGATTAACGTCTGACGTAGTTGTGTCACTGCTTCAGCAACAATGCGATCCTTTATTTACGCTCACATATTATGTGCTTTTCATTTTTTCCTACAGACAGTGCTTTGTTTGTAAGGGCAGCCTGACTGGATCTGTGTGTATTAGCTCTTCTGAAAAATGCAGATATATGACAGGTGTAAAATATAGGGAAATACAGCAAAGGTTAAGACAAGTGCATGATGAGAGGCTACTGTACGTGGTGACAGCTAACACAGCTGTGGTTAACTTTAATTTCAAGAAAACTACTTCTTTCATTGACATTTCACATCATCATTGATGGGATGTAGACTCCAAAATTAGTTTGAATTTTCATAGGCAATTTTCTGTGTCATTTGTAGTGATGGTTAACTTCTGCGGTTAGGATGAAAAACACTTCTGGTGTGTACTAGTGTCCACGGGCACAACGAGCACTAGTGACATATCTGTAACGGAGGGCAGTGCAGAGACTTCTGACCCGCCGTCGAGCTCGGTGGGACGTGCTCAGTGCCGATGTGGTGCTCTGCGGAGGGGAGAGAGGTGCTCTCGTGACCTGAGCTAACAGAGCGGTGTGGCCAGGCTAAAAACCTCTGCCCTTGGCCGGGTCACCTCACCCAGCTGCATTTGTACTGGTCTGGTGATAGATCAGATAGATCCCTTCCTTTGCTCAGTAACTCTGAAATCTTCATGCTCTCTATTGTGTCTTGTTTTCTACTTAATTTTCATTTACCGTTTCTTTACATCTATTGTTTCTTTTCCAAGCTGTCCTCACCAGCTTTTTCCTCACCTTTCAGGTAGGAACAGATCTTTGAGTAGTAAAGCCTATTTTTTTTCCCCCATCTTTTTTTTGAGCCTCTTCTTTTGTGCTTGAGTTCTTGGCTGCTTTGGAGAGCTCAATTTGGTGGTTAGTGTGCACACCCCCCCCGAGACGTTTGCATTTGGCCGAGTCTCTCTATACATGTGTGTATAGCAACACACGTTAGCGTGCACTGGAGGTCTGGGGTCTCAGCAGACCTGTATCTGTGCTGGTCCCATGAGGCTGGAGGTTGGGCACTTACAGGCTTGTGGAGCACAGGCACACGCAGTATTTCTCCTTCTTGATTTTCCAGATGTAGGAGGAGAAATTCTGAGCTGAGCTACAATGGATATTATTGTCTCGGCTTGCTTGCAGGGATGGGTATAAGGGAGAATTCTTGCTCCCTACAGCCTCAGTAGTTAGTGAGGACATCAAGCACAGTTTGATGAAGAGGAAGCAGCAGGATACATTTTCATAGACTTCTCTTTTGTCACATAGATAGCAAATGTTCAGCGCCCAGCTTCCTCATTTGGAGTGCTGAAACTGAAACTAGAATGACAGTGACTGAAAGCAACCCTTGGTGAAAGACTGATTGTAATAAAAAAACCCACTTTCATCTTTAAAATCACCCTCTATGCTAACTGTTGTGTAATTTGGGTTACCGTAAGTCCCAAAGGAAACAAGGCTCTGTGCAGTCAGGGTAAGCATGAGTGGTTTTGTATCTCCTCCTCATTCTGCACCCTCTTGATAACTTTGAAACCAATGGTTATTATCAGTCAAATTTTAGAGAGGAGCATGAGTCTCGCAAAGTTCCTAATTTTTTGAAAATTCAAAGAAACTGGGTGGAGAGGAGTATATCTCATTACAGCTGGACTGTTGTCTGAACTTAACCCTTAATAAATTTTACAGACTCTGCATCTTTCTGTCCATCTCTCACATCCTCTCACACACTGAAAATTTGGCCTCATTAGCTCAGTTGTTTGCAGATTAACACTACTTTCACTACTAATTTCAGCCCCATGAGAAGAGGTGGTGGGGTTTCTCAAGGCATTTGTGGTTACCTTGTTAGGGGTCCCAGCAGTGGACGCGTAACTTTTTCATCATAACACCAAACAGAATTCCCTTTCCCTCTTATCTGCTGTCAGTTTGTGCTTTGTTGCGTTAAAAAAAAATAATCTCTTGTTTGACTTTTAGAAACGGAAAAGATCCCTGTAATGCGCGGACAGTGGTTTATTGATGGTACGTGGCAACCTCTGGAAGAGGAGGAGAGTAACTTAATAGAACAGGAGCATCTCAACCGCTTCAGAGGCCAGCAGCTGCAAGAGAGCTTTGATATGGAAGTATCAAAACCTGTTGACGGAAAGGAAGGTAAGGGTGTTTAGATCACTGTTTTTATAGTATGTTCTATGAACAGTTGGGGTCTGGTTTTCTTAAGTAAGAACGTGATCTGTAATGGTTTTCCATCCTACATAGGAGGAACATTGTTACAGGCATCAGTTTGCTCTCCTGTTTTTCAGTGCATCTTGATGTTGTAGAATTTCCTGCTGCAGCACATTTGATGAACACTGTAAAAATTATATTCATGGATAAACTTCTTGTTCCCATTTTGCTTCGTGTTTCATATCTTTTAATTGTGTTTGAAATCTCACGTCAAACTGAAATCTCTTGATGGGACAAAAAGAGTCAATGTCCAAATACAAACTGGCTATTAGCTCTCTGGCCAGCATTCCTAATTCTGCCCTAAAGGGAGTATCAGTTTTACAGATCACATTTCATTTTCCGTTCTTGTTCAGTCTGTGAATTTATTAGAGTAGTCTTCAGCTATAGTAAATCTTGGGCGTTCATTCTATTACGGAAGACCTTGTATTTTAATGACCAGGCTGAGGACGTTCAGTTAGTGTTCCCGGGGCTCTCGGTCAAATGCATTTAACATTTTTAAGAATAGCCTTGTGAAATTACTGATCTATTATTTAATGTACACAATTGTTGTGGTTTAACCCCAGCTGGCAACTAAGCATCACACACTAAGCACCTGCTTGCTCACTGCCCCCCCACCCAGCGGGATGGGAGAGAAAATCGGAAAAAAAAAAAGACCAAACTCATGGGTTGAGATAAAGATGGTTTAATAGGACAGAAAAGGAAGAAAATAATAATAATGGTGGTAGTAATAATAATAATAAAATAATTAGAATATACAAAACAAGTGATGCACAATGCAGTTGTTCACCACTTGCTGACTGATGCCCGGGCAGTTCCCGAGCAGCACCCCCCAGCCAGCTTTCCCCCCCAGTTTATGTACTGAGCAGGACATCATATGGTCTGGGATATCCCTTTAGCCAGTTTGGGTCAGCTGTCCTGGCTGTGTCCCCTTCCAACTTCTTGTGTCTCCCAGTCTCCTTGTTGGCAGGGCATGAGAAGCTGAAAAGTTCTTGACTTAGTATAAACTCTACTTAGAAACAACTAAAGCCATCGGTGTGTTATCAACATTATTCCCATTCTAAATTCAAACTACAACACTATACCAGCTACTAGGAAGAAAATTAACTCTGTCCCAAACAAAACCAGGACAACAGTTGAATTGATTGCTCAGGGTAAGTATAGCACAGAGAAAGTTCAGTATTTTTGGCTTTCACTCTTCATTTCAGTTTGTTGGTTGTCACTTGGTGAACAATCTACAACCCAAGAGCTGCAAGTACAGAGGCCTCACAATATATTTTAGTAGGGTTTTGGTTGTGTTATTCTTTATAAAGCAACTTTATTTTTAAACTCTTTCAACTACAACTTTGTACAAAGCAGTTACAGAGTGTAGGAATAGCTGTGTTTTGGCCATGAGCATGGAGGAGTTCTTATGTATGAACTACATGACAACACAAGTAAAAGCTTGTTAATAAATTGGAAGCAAGGCAGTATTCAGGCTACTTCTGTAATTACTGTAAGGAAAACCAGATTATTATTTGTTGACTTAGATTTTTCAACAGTACAGAGAGTAGTTAATTTTCTAACTCCCCACAACCTAGCAAGGACTCAGTTTTTTTTTCTGTTTGTACTACTTCAAAAGATCTTTTCCACTGGCCAAGCCTGCAGTACAGTCTTCTGCTTTAACAGCTCTGTCAGGTAGGTGCATAAAATGGTGAATCCATGAGCCACAGCACTGTTCCAGTACAACTGCCCTTTCAAAAGGCACTTTTACCTGTATTTCTGTGTATTTGTACTGGTTTATTGTTCCAGTATACTGGTACAACACTCAGTACAGTTGCACCCCCACTGTGAGTGCGATGCCGTTTGTGGTAGGGTAGTATGCTTTTACATGGAGAGCACGTCTTTGTGGCTGCTGAGTGCTTCCAGCATTTGGTAGCTTAACTCCTGATGGAAGGAAGGAAGGATGGCTTCAGCTGTACTTGGATTCTCCTCATCGAGTAAGAAAGGGACTTATTTTCTCTTTTCTTTTTTTTTTTTTTTTGTTTCCCCAGAAGTCTGGTCTGTGGAGCAGAAATTTTCAGATTTGAGGTAGGAGAGATTGGAGAGAGTGATGAGAAAGATATTATCCCTGATATTTATGACAACATGAAAGATGAGAAAAAGAAACTCCAAATTCAGACACCAGTGCCTTTTCTAAAACCAAAGTTAAAACCCAAAGCAAAACAAAAAAAACCCACCACCCTCCAAGCTATGTATGCAGTCACTTCAAAATGGAATACATGTCAAGTCACCAGAAACTTCCAATAGATTTTTTTTTTTGTAGTAATAGGAGAGTTGCAGGAAAATTATAGCTAACAGTAAGTGTGAAAAGTGGTTTTGTCATTATAATATGCCTCTCAATGCATCTCTGATCAGCTGGCATCCACGACTGCCATCTGCACGTGGCACTGGGAGAAGCTTTATAACTTGCATTATTGCTGGTGAAGTAAACATAATTAGTTGGAGAAGAGCTGAATGCAGTTTATATGTTTCTTAAATGCTATAATTTGTTGTAATTGCATCCTGTATGACACACTTTGGTCCCATCAAGGTTTACAGGTAGCTGTTATTTAAGACTAGTGAAAGTTAGAATAGATCTGTAAATATCATTGAGTGGCAAAGTGACTATTCACAATGCTGTGATAAAGTGTTGTAAATGATGAAAAACTAGCCATCTCCTCTAATTCCTCAGCAAAATTAAGATGATCTGCTGTAACAGTCTCTTAGTACTTAAACATAATTACTGTCTTACATGAACATGCCAGTTTGCGTCATGAATAATGAAAAACTAGCTTGTCAGCAAGCATCTTGTTCATATGCAGTAGACAAACCTGTTGGCTCTTGATTTGACCCCATCCATCCTCTGAATGGTGGCAGTAGGCTGAAAAGTTAGGAGCACTTTGCTGCTCCTGTTCTGGATAATTTTCTCTTCTTCAGCCTGCTAACTCAAAGCAACGTATGATATCCTGGAACTGAGTATCCAAGACTTAGTTGAGAATTTATTTGCAATTTAATCAATCATCTTTATTTTATTGTCCTCTGAAATATTTTTGTGAAGAAAACAGAATTGCAAGCAAGTTTACTAAGTGTTTAGCACCATCAGCTTTTGAGCAGCCTGCCCAGTGGGTTGCTGGCAATGGAATCACCCCATTTCAGCACAGAGCAAGTGGTGCTGCTGCCCCTTGGCACGTGGAGTCATCCCTACAGACCAGTTTGTCTTGCAGAAGCTGGCAGTGAGCACTATGCACATTGCCTGTGAAGGGTAGCTGCTCAGCATGCAGTGCCCCTCTTCCTTCCTCATATTTTTAGTTTTGGGACACACGTTAGAAGGGTACTCTAAAGACTAAAAATACAATTTCCCACTCCATTGATTTGATTTATTAATTCTGCTCCTGGACTGCAGCATGTTAACAAGGAAATAACTAGGCTTTAACCAGGGGTTTTGTTTGTGTTAGGATGTTGATGAATAATTGCCCCATCATTAAACTCTTAACCCAAGCAAACCTTCCTCCAAAAGTGCAAAATATTTCAGAATAGGAGTCTCCGACCTGTGGCCTATAAGTAGCATAATGCCCATGCACAGGAAGCTGTAAATGCTGAAGGTAACAGAAAGCATATGACAGTCTTTAGGTGAAGAGTTTCTCAAGTTCTGTTTTCCGTGGGGCGACCTGGAGACCACTGCTTCAGCGGGACATCCCTCTGCTGAGAAAACTGTAGTTGCATTTTGATTTTCATCTTACAAAGTATTTAATTTCATGCCTTGCAAAATGAGCTGCATTTATGGTGCCTGATGTCGCTGACTCCTCTTGGTGTCTGATCCCCTTCAGTGGGCTGCTGGTCTCAGCAGTGGCATGACTCTCTCGGAAAAATTATTTGCTATGGCAGAACGCAGAAATGGGGCACTTTATTTCTTAGGACTGTCCAAGCAGGTTCATGTGGCCTTTAGATTTGCCATATCCAGTTGACGTGGATTTGCGTTCAAGAAGGTTATGCTGTGTTCACAGACATGGTTCACAGGTACCAGAGCTCTGTCTGCTGCTTGGAAGTTGGTCAAATTTCTGAGATTTCTGGAGGGATACTTGGTTCTGAATGTGTTGGCAGCTGTAACACTTGTAAAAGGCCAGCTGCCCTGACCGGCCATCTCTGAAGTGCAGCGTCCATAGGAGGTGTTGGCGTGTGGCAGCCGACTCCCCAGACCACTACAGGTCATGTCTGCATGTCGGGGAGTGATGCTGCGGGCATGAGTCTCTCTCTCCATCGACTCTGCAGGGAGCTCTGCCCCCTGAGGTGCTAAAGCCAGGCCAGAGGAATGCTGCTGAAGTCCTGGTGCAAGCAAATGCTGCAAGGGCATCACCCATCTCCTCCACAGCTTGACCGCACTCTGGTTCACATCTCATCGCCCCGGAGTCTGCTTTGATCCCGGCCAAATTCCACTTACCTTTTTCAGTTTAAATAGTTCATTTTATTGTTGATAGATACAGGAAAGGACATTGCTATTCTGTCTTTCAAGACAGAGCAATTGATACAGCTACAGGAAGGAATCACACTTCAGATGAGGAATTAAGGGTTTGGCTGCATTTCGACTGCTTTGTTGTGAAACCGAATGTCTGCAGCCTGTGTTTCAGTTAATGCAAATCACCAGTTTGCACAAATGCAAATCTGCATATTGGCAGATTCAAGCAGGCATCTTTTGGCTTGTTATTACATAAAGTAATTTTACTTTAATTTTTCTGAGCAAAATGAGAGTCATCACATTGTCATTTTATGCTTATATTGAGGAGTAGAGCTTAGTGTTTGCCACTCAAGTCTGTGCTAAAAAAAGTCAACTCTGATGACACCTTAAACCCCTAAATGAGATGCTGCACTGCTGTAACAGTATATGTGGGCTTCCAGATCTGATTTGTTGTTCTGCCACTCTATTGATAGGTAGACAACATTGGGGGTGTTTTGGGCCCCCAAATTCGTTTGTCCAGTACTTGTTTTTTTCATCCAGGTAACACGAGGCTTTTTTGTATATTGGCTTTGCTTGTCCTTCTTAAGAACAATTAATTCTTCAAACTTAACATACAGAAATTAATATCAACACAAGATGTAAGGTGATGTTTTGATCTAAATTCTTAGGTTCAAAATTTTAAATATTTGATGCAAACTTCAACCCTTAAAATGTGGAAATATCTGGGGTGTTTATTTGATCACACCGAGAATGGGTTATATCTCTGTACCTTTGTGCAGAAATACTGACCGTTCTTGTATTGCATATACCCAGTGATTACACTTAAATGTATTACTACTGTAAAATAATTCTATAAATATTTCTGAGGAAAACCTAGGTTATAACACTTGTTCAGTGAAGCAATATTTCACTGAAATCATTTTGAAGGGAATACAAAAAGGGTATCGTAATACCTTTTTAGCAGTTAGTAAGCTTAAAACTTACAGATTAACATAAAATTTAGAAACTGCTTTTTATGCATACTTAGTGACTTCTCTAATGTGTCAGAGGAGCAGTGTTTTCAGGAGATTTCAGTAATATCAAGGCCATTGTAAGATAACACTGGACTATGAACTCCGATTGTAGCAGGTTCTTAAGGGTTCCCAGACTAGATATTTTGCTAATGGTATTTAACCACAGTAAAGGCAGTGATGTTCAGACCAAGAGCTTCTTGACAAAGGGTCAGAGTTGCTAACTTCAGCGTTGCTTTTTCTGTTTTGCTCTGTGGTGAGAGCCCACATATCCCTTGCTGTGATTTCCTTGAGCACAGAGGAGCTGTTAGCAGGTGCTGGGAGGTGGTCAAGGATGGAAGAGCAGCTTTTGTCACACAGTCCGACTTCCAGCTGGAGGTTCAATCAGTGGGACCCACAGCTGGCTGGCACTTGGTAAAACCACCACTTCTTGCCTTCTGTACAGTGGCAACGGTGCCACCCGGCAGGGCAGGAGCAGCAAGTGCTCAGCGTGCTCCTGGGGAGGAAGCAGCAGGTCATAGTTCCACTGCTCTAGGCTAGCATGAGGGCTAGTTCTCATTCTTCCATTCAAGACCACAAAGCAGTAGTTCAAAGGGTACATCATAAAGTGGTCCCCAGTGTAAATAATATCCTCTAACAGCTTTAACATTTGTTATCTCTGCCATAAGAATCCTTGGTTAGCTATTACTATCGTAAATACAGTTGAGTACCTATCATCTGTTGCTCCATCATCTTTTTCAGGTATATTCATTTAATTAGGATGAAGTGAAGCTGAAAGCTTTAATATATGTGATAATAAGATAGGAATAGACATAGTTCATTCTACTTGCACAGAGAGATGCTCAAACTTCAGCTGGAAATCTCCTGAGCAACATGATTCAAACTTGAAATTGGATCTGACTTAAAAGTTGATCCTGCTCTGTGTAGAGGATTGGAGCAGACGAACCCCAGCAGTCCCTTTGACAGAAATTCTGTGACCAAGTCTATGATTCTGTGATAGATAAGAAATGTAGAAAAAGATACTGAGAGTCAGAATCAGAATGAATTTTTTAATGCATTGATTTTGAAACTGCAGAAATTTATTGTTTTTCCTTATGGCTTTTCAGTGTGTGGTTAGATGCCACAAAACTTTAAAAGTTGCATTTGGAATAGTTTATTTCTTTTCCCTTAAATTTCAAATAAAATTTTCGCTGTTCATAAATCTATATTAACAATGAATTTTTGTCACAGCTGGCTATGTTAACCTTTTAGATGGGAAAGTCATATTCATAGAATGAGAGTCGTGCAGATCAGAAGGGATCTCTGGTGATGATCTAGTCCAACCTTCCCACTTAAAGCTGCGGAGTCAACAAGAGCCAGGTTTAGGATGTTTCCAGTGGGGGTTTGAGTATTTCCAACAATGGAGACTCCACAGCCTCCCTGGGCAGTCTGTTCGAGTGTCTGACCATCCTCACCGTGAAAAACATTTCTTCTTACACGTTTCTTGAATTTCCTGCGTATATTCTTCTTGAGTGTTGTATTGCCACAACCAGTACAATATTCTGCAGACTAAATTATTCCAACAAGTCCCAAGTGCAATGGCTACGAGCGTAATTTTCCTCTCCTCTAGAAAAGTGATGTGCAACAGGAATGTAATTCACTTGCATCTGTATTAAGGCATCTGCTGACAGAGCTGTTAGCTGAGGGTGTGACTGAGCGTGATCCTGGACCGGTATAACTGTGGCAGTCAAAGCCCTTGACACAAGCATGGAGTAACACTCACTTGTGCTGGCATAAGTTACTGGATCACAGACTATTAACTACTCCTGGTGTTTGCAAGGGAGGATGTCATTCGGTTGCGTTTCTCCCCACTCTCCAACAGACTAATTGATTAATGACAGCTTAATGACTGTGGATTCAGAAGCCAGGCTGGAGAGCCTTGACTCCTCATTGAATTTAAACACTCTCTCTTGACTATGTCATGTTTTGGAGGCTAAACTATTTTGAAAGTAAGACTCTTTGTGAGAGTTGAGGGCCCACAGAGCTGTAACACAGGAGATGTAGATTTGTAGGACTTCACTTTCAGCCTTGCTCAGGAACCCCTGAAGAAGCATAAAAGGTATCCATCGTAACTGAGTTAACAGTGACTACAAGCCTCCTGTTGTATAATGGCAAGGTTCTTCCTCTCACATAACTTCACCTGCTCCTTAGCAGCAGCTTTCATTTACCTTAAAGTATTTCTGCCATAATCACACAGCACAAATATGTAAGTACCTGAAAAAGAGTCTTCTGGATTGCTGCGCAATATTTCGATGTTCTCACGAGGAGTGAAATAAGGTGATTGAAGGTCTAATAAAAGTTACTGACTTGCCTTAGCATCAAGGGGAAGCTCAGCAGCAAAGCGTTGCATTTCACTGTGGACGGCAACTTTGAGGACTTACAGAACAGGGTAACAGCAGGATATTTTGTCAAATCTTTTAATGATCCTCTTACACTCTTTGGGAAAAATAATAGAGCTATGCTTAAAATTGAGGGATTGGGGGGGGTTGGGGTTGTTTTTGTTGTTGTTTTGCGGTTTATTGTTTTTTTTCAGATGTTTAGCATATACTTAAGAAGGGTTACTGTGTTCTACCCTATACAAATAGAGCATTTATGCTTTTGTACATGTAAATGCAAAGGCATTTGGTGAGTCTGATTATGCTGTGTTCCAGCTGTCTTTTACTGATGCCTTTAGCTTTATTGTGATGTCATGATTGTTTATGAAGAGAAAAGAAATTAAATTTGGCTAATGTGACCTGACATTTTGCTACAAACCCAGGTTTTTTTAAGTGTACATATACTCTTTCAGAAAATGTGCCAACTTTTTTTCTAAAAATGGTAATACTAATGAAAAAACTACACCCCTTTTAAAAATTTTACTTTGAAGCTCAGTGTTTTTACTTTTAGTTCTCTACTACCTCCCTCCCTTCTCCCTTCCTTCTTTGTTCAAATGGAGAGGATATAAGGAGAATTCAGATGCTGCATGTCTTAAGCGAAAGCATTCCCAAGGTACAGTAATTGTAGATTTCTTTTTTGTAGTACTCCTGGCTTAGGAAGCTTTAAATTCTAGTTTGCTTATATCAGTTAAATGTGTTAGATTTACATGCTTCAATTTCTTGAGCTGTATTCATGCCATTTCCTTCAAAAGGGAAGGAAAATGTATAAATCTTAGAAGAAAAGTAGATGCTAACAGTATCATGCAGTAATCCTTATTATAATTGTTTGTGACTGTGATGAAAACTGTAAACATTTGGTTTTTACACTCTTTATATGTGGTTTGGCTTTTTCAATAAACTAAACCCAACTTTTTTAGAATCACAGCAGGCCATGTATAAGATAATTTATGTCAGAGAAGGAATGGAGGGTTTATACCAGATAATGTTTTGCCACTTTTTTTTGGAAAATGCATGCGTCTAATTAATCTTGTAAATTATTTTTACTGCAGCTTTTGTATGAGTACTGGAATGAAATGAGACTTTGAACATATGATATAACAAGGGGAGGTGTATAGAATATGTGATAAAGGCTGCTGTGTTTCAGAAAACAACTTTGAACTTTGCAGCAGCTGATGTTTGTGCAAATTTGTTTCAGAAAGTGGGAGTAGATCTTACAGGAGCCATTAATGATTGCAGAAGGCTCAAAAGTACTTGTCACTGGTCTTTCTCTGCCATCGTTAAAGCCAGTAGTGATTAAACTTTTGCTCACTTCAGTGACTGTGGAAGTAGACTTCTGAAAACTACACCCTCGATTTAAAATGTAAATGCACATGGTAGGTTTAGAGCTATTCTTGTCATACCATATATTCTTTTAGCTCCTGGGGATATTGTAAAGTATGAGAATTTATTCTGACATGCATAAATGTTTGCCTTTTGACTTCCTTTAATTATATTTTTCTATAATTGGGTCCAAATGAAAATGCCTGAAATCAAAATATTTAATAGTAAACTTCTTCCTGCCTCTTCTCACCCATGGAACTCAAGTCTGTTAAAGGTGAATAAGAGTAACTGCTGTCTTGAGCAGTAAGAAAGGACTTCTGCCTTTTATTTTGTGACTGTGATTTTGAAATAATTTTGTGCATTTTTTTCTCCAAATCATGTTCAGTTGTGGTAATGAATGTGCTTGAATTAAAAAATTTAAAAGTGCTTATGTAACTAACAATGACATTGATGAATTGAGAGGTAATGAAGTGCAATATAAAAATGACAGCAATGCAAAACAGCCCTTTTAAATTAAGAGCCATAGCATTTTTAATTGCTTTGCATTTGTCTTTTAAATGAATAAGAAAAGCTTTTAAAATCTACAGCTGTACCTCAGGTTTACATGCCAGAACTTCAGGGTTGTTTAAGAAAGAACACTAGTGGCCAAATTATGCTCTCAGCTACCTGTATGATGTGTCAGGCTTTTGTGCAGAAACTACTGCTTACTGATTGCAAGATTAAATTAAAAATCCCTGGGGGAAAAAAAAGAGGGCAGAAAAGGTTTTCAGACAGTATGTATACTTCTCTGGTCTTTAGCCCTGACTGGAATGACAGTGCCTTTGTGGAGGCGATGGAGGTAATATCAGCTTTTAGCACTTCAAAGGTGCTTTTCTCTAGGTTGATTTTTGACTTGAGTATAGTCAGAGTCTGGTAGAAGAGAATCAGCCCATGCTTTGGTCTTGGCAGGTGGATGAAAGCATCAAGCAAAAAAAACAGGTGCTTACCTTAAAAGGTATTTAATTTTAAACTGTTGGCCCTGTGAAATGCCATGTTCAAGTGCCTGCCTGTCTGCACTTGATGCTGTAGGTGTTCAGCTCCTCAAGCCCTTGAGCTGGGAGGATGCGTGCACTAGCAGTGTACACGCAGCATGCACATTCCCAGCTTCTCCATTTTGTGCTATGAGCATAAAAAATAGTGCAGGCTTTCTGCTCCTCAGTTATTCTCCAGTTATTTTGACTCCAGGTGAGTTTCTGCAGTCTAATTGAGATCAGGTTCTTCAAGGCTTTAGGAATATGTATTCTCTATTTTACGTTTACTACTTCATTTTTCATATTTAAACTTTTTAGAGGGATTTTTCCATCTGTGTTCATCTATATTGGTGAAACTGGAGGTTTGTGTGAATAGTAACTATTGATTTCTTCAGCTGAAAGGAGTCCTTTCTTGATCCCTCTCGCTTCCCCTGTGCTTTTCTCCTTGTTTTTGCATGGCTTGCTCACTACTGTCTCATGTCAGGCAGTCTCCCATTTACAGTGGGGTTGTCCCTTCCACGTACTCATACTCTAGGTGTCTGTCATGGTTGGTGTTCCTGCAGAATGTTTTGTTTCTGGCCACAAAGGAAACCAAAACTTGGTCTCATTTCCATGGGCTTGGCCTTCAATCCCAAACTAGAAAACTAAGCAGTGAGCAGGATATGGAGGGTTTTCTGCCACTGGGGAAGATGCACCTCCAGAGATGCCTACTGAGAAAGCTGTGCACGTTTTCAGTGTCAGAGAAGTGGTTCATGTGAAAACAAAGCTGCAAGAAGTCGGGTCCAGAGGGAGATTCCTGTCTCATGGTTTTACGAGAGACCCTTCATAATCTGTGCCTGACATTCAGAGATGCCATAGCCGCAGTCAGGTCTCAGTGAAGCTTGGCAGCATCCTAGCCTGGTGCCCTGGAGAGAATCTGCAAATGTAGAAAGTGTGCTTCTGAAGGGCCTGGAAGGCAAAGGAATGAACACGAAGAGCATTCCCCTGTGCCATACCCACTGCCTAATCTGAATTCTGTGACTTGGCTTCCTCAGCCATGCTACGACATGCCTTGGTGACTTCCTGATGCTCTGCGATATCTCTTAGTAGGAAAAGCTCCTGAGCTGTCAATTTGACCACCTCTGCAGCATGCAAGAGGTTTATAGGACAGTTACCATTCTGCAAAGAGAATGTAAATCATGTTATCACCTTCAAGAAAACTAAACTTTCTCTTCCTCGTGTTCAGCTTCAAAACAGCAATGGCAGCCCTTGTTATCCTGTACCTGGAAAACACAATTTGCATATTTTGATTATTATTTTTAGGTTGCTATCAAATCTTTTCCAAAGACACTTGGTCTTTTTTCCTGCCTCACTATTAACACACCCTGGGACTCTCAGCGGCAGACGCTCTTTTTGGTTGGGCTCTCAAGAGCCTTGAGAATCTCTTCACAGTCTCCAGTATGGTGTTGGCCCTCATGAAGAGGTACCTTATTGCAGGTTTATTTTTTTTCTTTTACCTAAAGAGTATTTCTTGTGCATAGTGACAGAGAACCACTGTCTCTGCCTAGCTGTGCGTGCACACATGGCTTGTGGATCATTTATCCCCGTGACTGATCTCAGCTAGGCAGCTCTTCTCTCAGTTGGGTTTCTGCCATGCAAATCTGCAAGGGTGTGCCATTTTTTTCTCCCCAGACATTGTCGTCACTGGGACAGATTCTTATGTAAGGACAGAGAAAGCGCAATGACAATCATCGTGTGGGGTGTCACTCCTATTTTGAAGGAATATTCTTGCACAGCAAGAGGGCCTGGAGCTCAGAGTGATAGATTTTCCCTTATTAGGGGAATTTCTGTTCCACTGGTGGACCTCAGGGGTCGGTGCTGGGACTGGCACTGTTTAACATCTTTGGTGACGTGGACAGTGGGATCGAGGCACCCTCAGCAATATTGCCAACGACACCGAGCTGCGTGGTGCGGTGACACACTGGAGGGAAGGGATGTGCCATCCAGAGGGACCTGGACAGGCTGGAGAGGGGGGACATGCAAACCTCATGGAGTTCAAGAAGGCCAAGGACAAGGTCCTGCCCATGGGTCTGGGCAATCCCAAGCACAAACACAGGCTGGGCGAGGAGTGGATAGAGAGCAGCCCCAAGGAGAAGGACTTGGGAATAGTAGTGGATGGAAAATTGACTGTGAGCCAACAATGTGTGCTGGCAGCCCAGAAAGCCACCCGTGTGCTGGGCTGCACCCAGAGCAGTGTGGCCAGCAGGGCGAGGGGGGGGATTCTCCCCCTCTGCTCCACTTTCGTGAGACCCCCCTGCAGTGCTGGGTCCAGCTCTGGGGGCACCAAGATCAGAAGGACACGGACCTGCTCAAGCAGGGCCAGAGGAGGCCACGAAGATGCTCGGGGGGCTGGAGCACCCCCCTGTGAGGACAGGCTTGAGAGAGTTGGGGGGGTTCAGCTGGAGAAGAGAAGGCTCCGGGGAGACCTTAGAGCGGCCTCCCAGGACTGAAAGGGGCTAAGGAAAGGGGGGAGGGACTCTTGATCAGGGGGGAGGGATAGGACGAGGGGGAATGGTTTTAAACTGAAAGGAGGAAGATTTAGATTAGATGTAAGAAAGAATTTCTTCCCTGTGAGGGTGGTGAGGCCCTGGCACAGGTTGCCCAGAGAAGCTGTGGCTGCCCCCTCCCTGGAAGGGTTCAAGGCCAGGTTGGACGGGGCTTTGGGCAACCTGGGCTAGTGGAAGGTGTCCCTGCCTGTGGCAGGGGGTTGGCACTGGATGATCTTTAAGGTCCCATCCAACCCAAACCATTCCATGATTCTGTGATCACATCTGGGGTCTGAGGATGTACAGACATCCCAATGTTTATATAAATTAAAAAAGGGGAGACAAAATCTCACCCCACCTCAGTAAGAGGGTGGGTTGGTCTGTGGAATGGGTGCATTGATCCTCAGGCAAACTTTTTAAACAGTGCATCCCATGGGATTTCAAAACAGAGTGCCAAGGTGGAACACCCAGCTTAGTTTGTTTTGACCCACGTGACACTTGTTAACTTCTGACGGAATGTGTCGGCTCCTGGTTGGCAGGATAGACACCCTGGAGGTGTTATCCAGACTTCTGCAAAATACTGCACTGGAGTGGATGGTGCCTTTGAAATGTCCCGCAGTCACTGTTTTTCAGTGATTGAGTCTCTACTGCTGGTTTGGACTTTGCTCTGGAGTGTGCACATGGATAGGCACTCAAAAGCCAAGCAGTGAACATGTTGGTAAACAAAATTTACTAAGCGATGCAAATTAAAATGTAAATATGTCAGCTAAAAATGCAAAATGTATCATTTTACTGGCAAATTAGTAGATTCTCTGAAAAGCAAATGTTTTTCATATTTTAGATACTGCCACTTCCCTAAAAAGTCCTGACGTTTTGTGGTTGAAGGAAAACTGAGAAGCAAGAACAAAGAAACACTTTTTTTTTTTCCTGGGTGTTGGGTAGAAAGCAAGGGTGTATAGTCCAAGTGCTGTAAAAATTTTATTTAAGCTTGAATCCAATGTGCATGATAACACCTCTCAGGTAAGTTACTCGGTTGTCAAGAGACAAGGAAGTATGGTCCTACTGAAGGTTACTGGTGCTTTCATGTGGTGCTTGTGTTAAGAGTAGACCAAATTTTTCAGGTTCCCCTTTGAAGACCTTATTAGATATGCAGAGAAATATGTTGGATATTTCATTTGCAGTTCCTCAGTGCTTGCATGCGTTGTAGTTCATTTTGACGTGTCCTTCAACATATGTGTCTTTGAAGAACGCCGTAAAAGTTAGGAATTTGTTCTTCCCAAGTGAGAATAAGTCATGCAGGGCAGGAAAAAACTTCTTTCTGTATATTCTTTCCAATAGAGAGGCTGGACTTGATTCCAGAAAGAGTTTGAGGATTGCTCCTCCCCAAACTGCTGTTCTTCCAGTGGTAATAAGTGACTCAGCCGCAGACCTGTCCGTCTCTTTCTCTGCATGCTTTGGACATGGCGCACAACGTTCTCCAAAGGCATCAAGCTTCCAGCCTTCTCAGTCAGCCTCCCCAGGAACATACTCTGAGAGGGATTTTACAGAATACAGAATCACAGAATCATCTAGGTTGGAAAGGACCTTGAAGATCATCTAGTCCAAGCGTTAACCTAACACTGACAGATCCCAACTACACCGTATCCCTCAGCGCTATGTTGACCCTACTCTTAAACACCTCCAGGGATGGGGACTCCACCACCTCCCTGCGCAGCCCATTCCAACACCTAACAACCTGTTCTGTAAAGAAATGCTTCCTAATATCCAATCTAACAGGTAGAACAGCTCTTAAAAACCTGCTAGACAACGTGTAAAAAGTCTACATTGGTCATGGAACTGAGGATGGAGGAGATTGCAGAGACATCTGCAAGAAGGTCCCTTGCCTTTGCCACTAGACTACATGCCTGTCTCAGGACATCACAGTCTGTTGCATTGTCTCCAAGTCTGAAAAAGGAAGTTTTGCTGGGAATTTCCTTTCCTTCTCCAATCCTAAATTGAGATTTCTGGACATGGACTCATCTTTGCACCTGCAAGGATGTTTATGGAAACATGTTCATTGAGTTCTCACTAGATTGCTTCTTGCTCTGGCCAGTCATTACCCTAAGCTGACATGTCTGCTCCTCAAAGTCAGGCTTCTTCCTGTTCTTGCCCTGTCAGTGTAAAACAGCAATACAGTTCTAGTTATTTTTGTGAATCTATTGTCTGCTATTACAGAAGGGGTAATCCTTTTCTAATCCCCTTCTTTCTTACAGACTTCATTTAGTTTTCCATCAATGTCAGGTCCACCTGCCTTGGCAAAGAAAAAATACTGCAGGAGAAAGGTCACAATATCTAGCTTAACATGGCTAGTTTGTGCTGTAGCAGATTTAAAATATGAAATAGTGATGGCACAGGGTTTTTCAGAATGTTTTTGAAGACTATAAAAAGTTTATTTGAGTGGCTTCAAGCAGGAGACAGGTTAGAGCACCACTTGTTATGGAAAAAACAAAACAAAAAAACCCAAAACAACCCCTCTGGGTGTTTTCCATGACTTTGAACTTTTTAGCAAGATTGCTGACACTTAAATAACACTTTTTTTCTGTCACAGGGCTATTGCTGTTGTCAGCTCTCCAAATGTTGTGCATCCCATGTTAGATGAGACCTAAGCAGCAGATTCCAATCTCAGGTGAAATCTGAATTACTAGTAATACAGCAGTGGTACTGCTTTGCTCAAGCAAGCTCTAAGCCTTAGATGAGAGATTCTGACTTGCATTATAACGTGCCTGCTGTGCTCAATCCCGACAATCAGGCAGTGTGTCATGAGGTTGGTCCCAGAGCTCAATCAGTTCCAAATCTGGAAAACACAATAACTGCACAAAAAACACTAGAGCTCTTAGTGGCTTTTGAAAGAGCTAGATTCTGTTCTGTGCCAGAAATTACTCATTCAGAGGCTTTCTCAGTGAACTGTGTTTCCAGCTCCTAGATATTTCTGAAAGGAAAGAAATGCAATGGAGTCTTCTAGTAATGGACCCTTGAAAGGCTCTGTGTTACTGCCGAGTGCAGTCAAAACCAGGGATCTCGCTGTACAGACACAGGAGAGATAAGATAGGAGTCAAATTGCTCTTTTTCTAGTGATGAGAGTGCATGGGACAGCCACCTGGTCATCACACCAACCTGCAATATTCCAGCATGCATTGCCCTGCCACCCCTTGGTTTTGGGAATATTTTTGGAAACCTACCATCCCAAAATGAGGGTGGGAGGAGAATGGTGTGAAACACTCAGAGGTGTTCTCCAAACTGCTGCTTGCCCTGGTCAGATTAATCCTAAAGGTAAAAAGGTAAGAAGTGATACAGATTTAGATATAATGGAGCTCTAGATTTTTAACCTGTATGTAAAATACCCTTCTCTCTCTGTTTGAAGAGGCTTTTTTTTTTTTCTCCCTCTTGCTCATCTAAATTAAATGTTGTTCCTTTTTGCTGCAGCTATTCATAGTCTAAAGTTGAGTCGCAACCATGTGGACTGGCACAGTGTGGATGAAGTGTATCTTTACAGTGATGCAACAACATCTAAAATTGCAAGAACTGTTACACAAAAGTTGGGGTTTTCCAAAGGTAATATTTCTCAGTTTGTAAAGAATATTGTAAATACCAGTATTTTAAGTTTGTTACTTTAACGCTAGAGAGAGATTTCAAGTTTGAAGTTTTAATATGTGACTAGCCCACTTTGGCTGTTGCAGTTTTTACAGAAGAGTGTATTAGGGTCCTTAGGTGGTTGTATGTAATCGTAACTAGATGTGAATAGGCTATGACTTATTTTTATTATGTATTTTATTACTATTTTGGATGCAGCAGTTAACATGATGTAATAAGTATATGAAAATGTTGCAGTGGCAGAGTCTAGCAGCTACAACATAAGAATTACAGTCCCCTTTGCAACCTTAACTCCAGTGCTGTGTGCTTACGTACTGTGATGCATTCCTTACGTACGTGATCATACCTTCCCCTCTCACCACCTCTTGCCTTTTTTTCCGTTCATTAAACAGATGTATGAACTGAGAGGAGGGGTAAAGCATTTAGACAGAAATTGTTTGCAGTAGGAATCCAGGCTCACTTAAGCTCAAAACTACCAGTCATAAAGCCAATGAGGCTGAGATGGTTGAAAGAGAGGATGGTCTCTCTCAAGCAAAAGGCAGATTATTGCCAACCTAGAAAATTGGAACTTGTCCTCTCTGTCATGGTGCTCCTATGCACTGCTGGACAGCTACAAAAACAAGAACATACACATCTGTTTTGTTCCTTGGTTTCTGAAGAGACAAGATCAGGTAATAGGTTTGGCTTTAATTCTCATGCTGCTGTCCTGTAATTAAAGCCATTTTACCCCACAGGGCTCTTGGGTGGATACTTGATGTTTGCCAAAAATTAATACAATTCAATGCTTCACTGACAGAAGAAATTAAGTCTTCTGTATCCAGAACATGATTTGGATAGTGTATAATAAATAATAAGAAAGATCTACCCTAAACAATTTTAAGGGAGAAATATCAAATAGAAGCCCACTTGGTAAACGAAACCTGTCCTGTGTAAAAACTGTCCTTAGTGTTTTTAAAAACCAAACAAGTTATTTGTTTCAATTTTTGTGGTGGGGAATGATGCTGCCTTCCTCTACGTGGCCATGTGAAGGGGTTGGCAGGCTCCTGCGCAGCTGGCACTTGTGCGGGGCTGCGGTCCTCTCCATGGGTCTGTCACTAGAGGGGGATGGAGACACGCTCTGCCAGTGGGTTTCTCAAGCCATCTGCAGGGCTTGAGAGAACACCCAGATTTGCCCTGGGTAATTGATTTTTGGTTTGGTCACTGGACTGGAGAACAGGTGGGGAAATTTGAGGTTGGATCAGCTTGAAACAAAATGTAGGTTTTCCCTGACAAAATCAAAAATGGTAAAGCTTTTCAACCAGCTCCCTTAACTGGGTCAGGGAAAGAATGACAACGCTTACCAGTTTTGTGGCCAGATCATTTCCATAATCCTTCCATGCTGTGGGAGTAAGGTGGAGATATAAAGAAGCTTAATGAAGGATACTGTGTTATAAAAGTGGATGGACAATTCTACAACTTTTTTCTAAAAAGCTGTTTTTCAAAAGATTTCTGAAATTAGTTATCTTTACAGTAGAAATTGATACAATTACTATCACCTAGTTGCTCAAATCTCTCAGGAATTTAAAATTGCAGATATTTAAAAATAAATGCTGTTCCTTTATGTATAATCTTATTTTCAAGATACTTTAACGTATTGATCTGAGAAAAGTCAAGCTTCTGTCAACGTGTATAAGACCATTGCATTTCATAGAATGTAACTGATCTAGGATAATGTTTTTTCTACAGCTTCAAGTAGTGGGACAAGGCTACATAGAGGCTATGTAGAAGAAGCTACGTTAGAAGACAAACCACCACAAACTAGTCACATTGTGTTTGTTGTGCATGGTATTGGGCAGAAAATGGACCAAGGAAGGATCATCAAAAATACAGCTATGTGAGTGCTTCGTAATATTTGCAGTACCAACTCTAGCCTGAATATAAGACTGACGTTATAAATAACAGCAGAGCCTTTGGTTTAAGCTGTATATTTCCCCGTTTCCTTCTCCTCCTCTTCCCCTGAGTTATTAGTCTTTATATTGTGGGTACGCTACTTTCTGTGTGAATTTGGATGTGTGGACTTTGTGAGAGCAGCTGCAAGACAGAAGAGCAAAGATATATTCTTTTCATGACCAGCACTTGCAGCTTTCAGGGGTCTGGCCTGTGAATTTCTAGCACCTGTGGTCAGTGACTGAGCGGGGAGAGATTTTTCATTTGGTCTAAATCACGGGGAATCTCTGTTGTTCTGCTGATTGTCAGAATAGTGGGCAAGTGAAGTACCTACCAGTAAGAGAGGGGAAATGGGGAGCTAGCAGGAATGTTGGCATTCCTAACAGGACAGAGTTCATACAGTTGGAATCTATCGCTGTGAATCTGCTCATCAAACTCTGTGCATAGGTGCCTGATAAAAAGTAAAACAGGACTGAAAGCTCGCCAGATCTTTTCATTGACTGTCTTTTGTGAAGACTGGTTTGCAAATGGTTTTTGAGTTGACATCTGAGCTAACTTAGAAGGCCAATTAGGGTGCTGGTGAATGGGAGGAGAAACTCCTGAGCTATTGAGAATGCTGTACCTGGAAAGATTTAATGTTAGAAGAAATTGTAAAGTCTTGATGACAGTATTGTGGGAGACAGGGTGGTGTTAAGGAATGCTTCATTAGCTGAAAGAAGAGGCTAAAAAAACATTAACTGCAGATCTGAACTGTACAGATGGATTAGTATGTGTGTCCCAAAAAGTTCCATGTTCCATCAAAGTTGACAGGAATAGTGACATACCCAGTGACACCTATGAAAGTGTGTGTAGAGCTGAGACTGCTGATTTGATGGTAAGAGCTTTGTGAACCTCCCTTTAAACGCAGAATGGCAATGTAGGTCAGTGCTTATGTGCCGTCACTGTGGTGTGTACCATCGTGTCAGCAGGCTCTTGTGTTCGTTCAGCTCGTCGTTCCACTCTAGTGTCCTCTGGTGTGGTAGAGCAGACCTCTTGATTTCACTGCTGTGTCATTTGTCAGCTCAAAGCCACAACCTGCTACTCCCTACTCCCGTTGTTCTGGCATTTTCCTGCTCTTTTATTCGTGTTGTTTAGAGCAAGCAATCAAAACCAAAGAGAAAGGGATCCACAGCCCTTGAAGTTAGTCACCAAAATAAATGTAAAAACTTAAATTTTTGTAGGATACAATTACACTGGAAATGGAAATACCCTAAATACAAGTTGCCGTTTTAACAGCAATGAGAAATAAAACTTCCACTTTGGAATCATTAAGGTTTTCTGCTTTTTCTTTCTCCCTACCCCATTTTCAGGTTGTATGGGTGGATTAACTTCAGCTCAGGACACAGTGCATAGGCGTTCATTCCATAAGAAAGCCTGCTTTAACTGGCAGCCTGTTATGTAAACTCTTTTATCTAAAAGAGAAACAAGACTTTTCGTGCTTCAGTAAATCTTGCTCATATCCTCAGGAAGTATCAGACAGTATTGCATAGCCCTTTAAAATGCTAATTATCAGCATAAATTGTGTATTCTGTACAAAATCTGCAAATGAAAGCATCGTTTTAGATTGAAGTGGGTTTTGTTTTGGTTTGGCTTTTTTATAGCTTAAAACTTATCAGTGAAGAACATCCCATATGTTCTAGGAAGAGATTTTAGAAGAAATGTCTGCCAGGCCAGCACAATGGCAGCTCCCACAAGTTGTACTAGCACTTTCTGTTAGCACCTTCATCTGTGATATATGTGTGTATTATTTTTTTTTTACATTCTTTTGAATTAGGGACACAGGGAGTCAAATGCTGCATTTTGAAAAATAAGAGGGATAAGGAGAAATATTTTTGACTGTTCACACTTTAAAGTAGAAGCTAAGGAGAAAAAGACTTCAGTAGTTTTTTATCTTTTAAATGCACATTCTTTAGTAGGAAACTTGTAGTTGCAGCCATGCTAAATCTGTAAATTAAGCCATAGGTCTGCCCATCACTGTCACTACTCCTAACTACTACTTTGGTCAGACAGTGGAATAGGCTGCCCAGGGAGGGAGTGGAGTCACCATCCCTGGATGTGTTTAAGGGTCGTTTAGATGAGATGTTGGGGGATGTGGTGTAGGGGAGAACTTTGTAGAGTGGGGCTTATGGTTGGACTTGATGATCCAAAGGGTCTTTTCCAACCTGAATGATTCTATGATTCTATACTCCTTTCTTCCCTCATCAATATCTGGGTACCACCAGCAGATGTAGAAGGCACTATCAGCCCTCAGAGCTCATCATTGTCTTGGGCTGCGTGCAGCTTTGCAGTACTTGGATGTCACTTGTGATACGCATGTGCTGGTGTGGGAACCCTGGGGTAAGTGGTGTGTGGGTCCCTTAGAAATAGAAAGTTGCTTTTGGTTCGGGCCCCAGGACATCTGAGAGGACACATTCCTCTGCAGAGTGCCACCAGTCCTCTCTGTGGACTCGGGAGCATGGATGGGAAGAGAACAGAGATGAGGCAGGTTGGGCAAGGCAAATTCCGTGACACCTTGCTTTTTTTTGTTAGGGTGCCTGGAGGAACTCTGGGATCTGCAGAGGGAAATAGCTTGTTCAGGTGCCTTCTCTTTCTACCATCCACAAAAAAAAAAATTTCTTGTGCATTTTGTCTTTGCCATGTACGTTTACTGTTGCTTCTTTTTGGGTTCATTCTACCCTGAGTTTATCTCAACCTGTGTGAGAGCAATTCTTCAGTTCCTTGCACAGAAACATAGCTTCACTTGAACAAGTGGTCCTAAAAGAAAGAAAAATAAAGAAAAAGTGCAAAAATACATCTTACAACCCAGACATGGAATACTCTATCTGTAACCCAGGCTGGTGAGAGACCCTACCAGAGCTCATTTGATATGCTCTGTCCTCAGATTACCGCCTTGAAGACATTGGTGCAGCTCACGTGATACATCTGCATCATTAGGCAGATCCTGTTGGTTACAGAGGTGAAAACAGAACTCTTCTTCTAGGGTAATTTAAAATTATATACACTAATTTCATTAAAGGAATGGAGTTCAATCTAATCATTAATGTGATTAGACACTAGGGTTGCAGGGTGTCCTGTAAGTAGGTAAATGGAAAAGATGCGTTTTATCGATGCTTGAATGAACAGGTCTTTGGTAGATGTGACATGATTTTGTTTCTTCACAGTGTAGTTAAACACATTTATTATCTAAATGTAGCACGGCAGCTGGTACAACAAGCTGCTCCTGTCAGTGCTGATATTAACTGCAGAACTCGTCTGGGAAGAGACAGTACCTCCTCCAGGCTGGAAGAGTGATTCAGCTGACCTAACGTGAACAGAATAATGTGCTGTGAGCCACTTCGGTAGCACAGGGATGATTACTTAAGGAAGAAGATAGTATATTCTGTATTTCTGTGTGATAGAAACTAAGATGTTATGGCATAATGTACTTAAGTGGAGATTTTTTTATTTTCTATCAGGTTCAGTGTTCTGGCGTTACTAGGTTTCTGATAAGGTATAATGTTAACTTTAAAAAAAAATAGCTTGGGCATATCCTTTTATTTTACTGTGCACACTTTCATCTTGTTATTTGTAATATTTTTTTCACTGAAGCCTAATCTCTGATTTTGTTGAACTTGTGCTTCTAGATTGGGTGTGGGGGGTGTGCTTACACATTAAATAAAATTTAGGAATGTTACCATCCATGTTTCCAACTTCCTTTAAAAACTCCTGGTTTTTTACCTGACTTAGGTAAAGGTCAGACCTTTAGGCTGACCTTCTAAATTTCATCAGCTCCTGTGCTTGCAGATTGACTGAAGTAACTGTTCTGTGTATTTCCATAATAGCTGTAATGTGACACATCTTGGCTGCTCTTACCCTAAAGCTGGTATCTGTCTGCCTCTGTCTGAATCTCCTGTTTTGATTCAAAAATTATATTTGCTTATAGCTGCTGCTTATAGCACTGAAATTGCTGTCTGCACAAGCAACATCATCTTGGCGTTCCATAATCACCAATTACATTTTTATTGCAAGTCCCATTTGAAAGCATTTTAATTGTGGATTATCATTATAATAATTACTTCAGAATAGCTATTTTGGTAAATTTCCAGTGGTATGCAAGCCCTTACAGAGTGCAGAGCCTCTCAGAGGCCTTTTAGTATATTAAATATGCGCTGCTGGAATATTAAATCAAGATTTCCTCTAAAATCTTTGCTCTAATTTGGTAGTTTTGCTTATTTTCCATTTCAGTGCTTTCATTGCATTAAATACATATTATGTGCTTATTTTCCATTCTTCGGTGCTGGTAATAATTGCATGTTCTTCTGAAATTAAGTATTCAAATGGTAAAAATTGTCTTACAGGTTTCAACTTGAGCTTGTCTTGCAAGCTAAGTGAGAAGTTCAGTCCAAAAGGTAAAAGGTGATAGTTAGGGCATTAAATACTTTCATAAGAGCTTGTTTTGCGTACATTTTATTAATTAACACATGACTGCATATTGGATGGAAGCTGTAACAGCCTGTTTAGGACTTAGATGTATCTCTAGATCTGTTCTCATTCCCATCCTCCCCCAGCCCTCATTTCTGCCTGGCGCTGCCCTTTCCCTGCCCACACCAGCACGACTGTCTGTATGTAAACCGGATCACTGCAGTCAGTCTGAAAAACTGGAACCCTGTCTGGAAGATGGGAGCGAGCGGTGAGGAGGCAGAGGAGGACAACAGGGACAGGGAATGACGGATCTGCTTTATGCCAAAGCCAGCATCTCCCTAAGGGGCAAGGTTGCCCACCGTTTGGAAAGCAGTGCTGGGGAGGGAGGCACTCGCCCTCGGAGCACCGGGATCTCCGCAGGCTTGTCTCGGAGATCCCATAATCATCTAACCGAGCAGCTCGAGTTCCTTTGATCGTGCAGTGTCCCATTATCCTTGAAAAGGATGAGGTGTGAATCACGATCATGCTTACTTTGTTTGTATGCTAGAATTTCCATCTTCCTTCAGGAGTACAATGAGTCTGCACATGTCCCAGAGCAGCGGCCTTAATGTGTCTGGTCTGAGAGCAGATGAATCCCTGAAGAACAGTGGTAGAAGATGACTTATGTCTTACAGTTGCTCTTTGAAATCTGCCTTGAGTAAGACTTGTTTGCATTCCTGCAATGCAGCTACGCTTTTGAAAACAGCCTCCCTTTCATTTCCTCTGGCTTGAGCAGATCTCAATTTTTATTACTCATGCCTGCTACTCTCACTTTGACTTACCAAATTTAGCTCAAGCCAGCCCTGAATTTCCTCAATAACTCGTGGTATTATTTCCTCAAAGAGGCAGTGAGTGCTGTGCTCCATTTGAGGGAACTCCAGAGTGGTGAAAGCAGTTGGGGAGTGCTTTAGAGCATAATTTACCAGTTGTGTGACCAAAATCCAGGGATGAATCCACAGTTTTGCAGGCAGTAGCGAGAGTTTAGGTTTTTTCCTGGGGAGATCCCATTACCCTATCTCTTAAATCAAGAGTTCAGTGTAAGAAGTTGGCTGGTGTAATGCTTTTAAAATTAAAATTCATTCCCTTTTTCTTGGCTATGGATCATGTGATTGAAGAGAGTCTGCAAAGATGACTTGGGAATAAAATGAGTAACATATTCAAGCCTTCAGGCATTTTGCTCTGTTACCAGCTATCAAGGTCATTTTATAAAATTTGTGAACTAGCTGAAGCTAACTTGTTTATAGCTTTCCAGTTTTTAATGTAGTGTTTGTGAATTCCCTACAAGAGTAAAATTAGTAGCATAAGATTTTAAAAAAAACCCACAGTAATAATCATAAATATGTTAACATACCTTTGGAAGATACTTGCTTAAGCAAGGATGTATACCTGTGAAAATATGGTTTTATTATTTTGATCAGAGAAAGGCAGCCAAGCATGTTTTATTTATGGTGAGTCTCAAAGTATCTATTTTCAGGCCATTACTTCTTGCATGGAAAACACCAATATGTCAAGATGCTTTCTAAAGTATGTGTTGCATCTGCACCCAAGTGATTTTTTTTCTCTTTAAAAAATCATAAATTTTAGTTGTTACCATGTGTTCCAATGTATAGATTTAAGTAATTGTTGCTCTGGGGTCAATATTTCAACATCCATTCATACTGGAATGGAGAAGAATTCTTTGCCTGTTCAGATGAAGATTTATTACTTCAGTTGGTGTTAATTTAGCAAATGAGTAGGGGGACTTGCCGTCTAATAAAATAGCTCAAAATATTTCTTTAAAAAAAAAAACAAAACACAGAAGGAGAAAAAAACCCAACACCTTTATAGCAGACCAGATAAGCACGTATATATGCTGGGGTTTTGCGTGTGAGCATAGTCACATTGCTTGGCAATTACACCACAGTTTTTCCTTAGAATTTATAATATCAAACTATTGATCAGAATCAGTGGGAGATGTTGTATAGTGCCATTTGCTGTAGATGAGATGGGTTGCACTGGAAATTGTTCTGCTGGTGTGTTTTAGTGCCTCCACGATTCTTGTGATCAGGAGATCAGTGTGACATTGCTGCTGTAAAATAATGAAAGAGAGAATAATTGCACCTCTGACAGTATTTGGATAATAACACTGAACTGGATTGCCTTAAAGTTTAGTGGAAGGCAAAAATTTAAATATTTTCATAACTGCATAGTTTGTAATCTGCAGAACTCCAGTCAGTAGTTTGTAAGGTTAGTGTGCAATGCAGTATGTTGTGGTGGATGAGCACACCTGAAACACTGAGAAAAAATTGCTACATACTTGACTGGACATCAGTGAGGTGGCAGTTAACCAAAATTTGTTGAAACAGAGCTTTTGTGCACTTCTACCAGAATGTATTTTGCAAGGCATAAGGAAGCTGCGCACAGAATTGTGGTTTGTTTTTCTAACGTACCTGAGTGCTTTTGAATGTTTGTCCATAATTGTTCTAGCAGAAGTTTGGGACTATTCTGCCGGAGGCTGGACCATGTCTGGACAACCTCAAATGATATGGGGGGAACCCTCCAGATCTGAGTAAAATCAGGTTTTGCATTTCACAAAATTTTGGATAACAACACAAAGCTGTCACAGCTTTTAGGAGGGGAGACTTGAAGCTTTTCCCAAAAGCTTTGGCAGAATTGCTAAGCTGCACTGTTTTTTTCCAAACTCATATATCTAGCTTTAGAAAGGAGAATTTTAGTTAAAAATATCCTCTGTGTCAGTTTGCCTGTGAATAGCTTTAGTAAGACCTGGACCCTTTTGAACAGGAAGAAACCCTGTAGCTGTAATATTCGAAGAGGGGGATGTCAACAGCTTTAATAATTATTAGTTCATAATGTTTACAGCTGCTACTGATGTGTTTGGATGGTTTTTTTCCTGCACTATTAGGACCAGGTTTTTTGCAAGTTCCTTCACTTAAAGTAGTTGTTGCTGTGTAGAATTCTGTGCTTTATTCATACGACGTTTCTATGCTTTTACTGCTTTTAAGCCTAGCAGCTTTAGATTGCTGCCTCAGTGGTTTACTGTTAAACTTACTGTTTCTGAATTCATCTGAGCTGACCATCATCCTCCTTCATGCAGGGAAAGTTAAGATGACTTGGCAATACCAAAGAATAGTTAGCATTTCCAAAGACTATTCATTTAGATTTTAGGTCCTTAGATTTTCTTGTGCTGGTAATTGTCTGATTTTGTTCAGACAGGTGGTTTTCTTTTGTTTTGGTTACTCAGGGACTTCAGGACTGTTAATGTGTTTACTGAATTTTAATCTTCTTGATAATCTAGAAATTCGGTGTGGCTGAAGTTGGGCTCACAAATAAGTGTCCTTAGAGGCGTGTTGTGTGGGGAGAGTGGTTTTGTGCTTTGCAAGGCTAGGTCGGTTCAGGCTTTAAATCAACCCCGATTTATGCAGATCCTTGTGCTGATTTTTTTTTTTTTTTTCCCCTCTCATCACGGGAAGGACACTCTGCTCTATTTAAACCTTGGCCATCTCATTGGATGAGAGACTAGGAGATGAGGAGTGCAATCAAACCAGGATTTAAAAGTAGAGATGCTGATCAGTTGTATTTTTTGACTGTTTGGTCATGCCGTTAGTAACTGCTCTGGAAGAAAGGGTGTGAAGGATGCTCTCTTTCTTGCTTTCCTTTCCTTCATCAGAAAGTAGGTGTCAGTTACGGAAAAGTGTTTTGACTGCCTGCTTCAAAAATTTGGTACGTTGATCCGCTTTTTTAGTAGCGTGATGGGCTTTTCCTGGGAAAAACATGATAAAGAAAAAGAATTCATTATCTGTGTGGAAAATGTTTTGGCAAGGCATTGTCTTTCATACTCCTTCCTCAGTGAAGTGTGTTTCTCTCTCACTGTGCAGCTGATATGGCTGAATTAAAGACGTAGAAGGTGTTTTGCCCAAAGCCACCATGACATCTCTCTGCAGCCCTCAGGAGCTGCTGCTGATGGCTGAAATTCGTCTCTGTGCTTGTTCCACCAGACATGTCTGCCTTCAGCTCTCCTGCACAGCTTAAATCCCGCTAGTGAGCTACGTCCAAACGGGGCGACAGCTACACGGGGAGATTAAGAACAAACTTTGTCAATACTTCTTCCTTTTTATCTGTATTGTCACCTCCGGTGGCAACCTCCTGGAGGAGATTTGGGTGGCTCCTGACTTCATCTTGCAGCTACCTGCTGTGTACTGCTGCCTTTGTTTTAAAGGGGGATGAAACACAAGACAGGAGTCACGCAGAGTTGTCTGTATGGGATCTCTGTTTAATACTGATGCTGTGTTGGTGTAGAAAGTGCTCATCAAATGGAGAAGCTTAGGCGATTACTGTCTCAGGTGTTGGTAGTGATTTAGGTTAAACTGTCTCATTTCTGTTGAAGGAGAACAGAGGAGCATTAATATATTCAAGGAAAGTGTCTCAACTAGGGGGTTAAGCTTATTAAACTGCTTTTGGACTGGTAGAAGTACAGATGGGAGATTAATGTCATCATGCCTTTAGTTGTAGCAATCATTAAAAGGTGTTTGCTTTGAAAATAGGGGGGAAAGAAAACCATGTTGAAACTCTGGGCTTTGCCTCAGAAATAAAAATCCCTCTGATGCTTGGAACTGGGAAGCAGCTGCTGGAAACCCAGCACTGCTGCCCCTCGGTCAGATTTAGTTTGTCGCACTCATCTTCAAAAATGCTAATGCTATTGGGAGCCAAGATTCATGGAAAGAAAGGAAAATACAACACTTCCTCTGTTTGGTTGCTGAATGTTTCTGATAGAATGCATGGTTATTTTACTAACTTGTATAATTTCATGGTGGTTTTCACTTTCTGCTGATCAGCCTTTCACACAGCACTACTAAAGTAGCGTTTTTAAAAGAATAGAATATACCATTGTCCCCATCTCCCCTGAACAACAAAGAGCGTCAGATAGACTTGCTTCTGAGGTACTTCAAAGTTTCTCACATCACTTCAGAGAAGTGCATCAATCTTCGTGTTCAGATGTGCTTCAAAAAGGAAAAGTATTTTAAAAGGACAGTTAGCCTGTCCATCTGCTACTACAAGTTAAAATGCTAATAAATGATCCTATTTCTCACTCTGAGAGCTATCAAGCCTTCCAATTTGATATGTGAAATTAAAATAGAATTCTGACTTTTCAAGCAATAGTTTTAATAGTTTTCTATGTGTTTAAAAGCACTGAATTATCTTCCTTACACACTGGTCTAAAGTGTTAATTTAAGTGGATTCAGGGTTTCAAGGCCGTGGTAAAATTTTTAATTTTCAGTCACATTCTACCCCAAACCCACCAGAGTTAACTAACAGATATCTTTCAATTGAATTTAGGTGGTTTATGTTAAGCCCATAGTGTAATACATTTAAAGTTTTTTAAACTCTTTTGAGCATGTAATGCACAGAATTTTTCATTATATGAGAGTTTAAGCACTTTATAACAAAAGCATGAGGTTGAGGTGATTACCTGTGTTAGTAAGCATGCATTGCATACTTGAAATGCAAGAAATGTGTTGTTGCTGGATGCATGGGCTTTATTTGATAAGAATACCAACAGTAGTCTTCACAGGAACTTGTTCCTTTTTTCTTTTTTATAGGATGCGAGATACTGCAAGAAAAATAGAAGAAAAATATTTTTCCAATCTTGCAACTCATGTTGAATTTCTTCCGGTTGAATGGAGATCAAAACTTACCCTTGATGGAGGTACATTACCTGGTTCTTTTACTGTTCCAATTGCTTCAGTCTGCAAAATTGTCCCCAGGAGTTTCATACCGTGTTCTCTGCACGTGCCTTGTTTGGATTTTATCATTCTCCTGCATGTAACTCAAGTCCCTCTCATTTTGTTTTTTTAGACACTGTGGATTCCATTACTCCAGATAAAGTACGAGGTTTAAGGGATATGCTGAACAGCAGCGCGATGGATATCATGTATTATACAAGTCCTCTTTACAGAGATGAAGTAAGTGTGTTTTTATGCAAGTTTTACTAGAGCAGGGCATAGAGGCTGAAACAAACTGGACTTAGGAATGTAAGCAAAGCTTCCTTCTGAGAGATCCTGCATGAAGAATACTAACACTTTGCTACTATGTAATGGTCATCCAGAGTAATCAAAATACAGAGTTTTAAGAGTGATAGGAGTAGAGAAACAGCAAAAAGTACAATCAATGTAATTATTTAGAGCAGAGCTGAGATGGGTCTGTAACAGCAGCTTGGAAATGGGAAGGTTTTTTATAGTATTTCATGCCATCTGTATATTCAGAGCAATGGGACTCCACAGAGCTGAGATTCTTCTTACCTCTTGCAAAATCTGTGGATGCTTGTCATTTCATTTTTGTCAGTTCTGCAGGCGGATGGGATGACAGCATGTGCAAACATGCCCAAGCCAGTTTTAATGCATTTGTGTACACTTGCCTTGCAGAAAAGAAAGATGACCCTCAGTTACCTGTTTGTTAGGGGAGTGTTCGTATCCTGGGCGCTCCCATCTTACCTTGCCACAGGTCTGTAGGTACATGTGTGCTTTAATCTGTGTAGCTGTAGAGTGAGCCCGTTAATCAGAGGGGAAAAGCCTTGAATATATGATAAAGTAGCCTGTAAAACACGTACAGTGCATCACTATGCTTTCAAATACGCTATGCTTTCATCATATGCTGTCAAAGTTACGTCTTAAGATAATGCTTCTGCAAAAGTTCCTTGCGCAGAACTTTTCAGGATGGGTGGGTTTGGTCTTGCCATGCCACTTCAAGGCAGTGCATATAACAAATGTCACACAGGGAAGAATAAAATCTGAAGTGCCATGTAGGACCTGTCCTGCAAACCATTGTCAGTAGAGCTAAAAAGTCTTCTTATATTATGACTTCTAGTCTTGGTCTTTACCTTTTTTCCCTGCTGAGAGGACAAACATGCACAAGAAGATAATCTGTTTATTCTCTGATTTGTGGTGCAGTCCAGAATATCAAATTTCAGTCTCATGTAGTATAGGAATACATGTAGAACGGACTAGAAATAAATACAGAACTTCTGGAAATCCTTTCTTTGCTTTAGATGGGCTCTGTTAGACATGAAATCTGTTTACAACTAACGACGATTTGCTGTGCAATAGGAGCTGGTGCTCATGCATTGCTTTATACTTGATGAGGGCAGCAAGGCTGCTCTGGCATTTGGTGGAATAAATGGCAAACTGAAACATGAAGAGGGAATTCTGTATTTTACCAAATGAAAATGCCTTATGTTGAGTTTTGAATTACAAGTAGTGTTTTTGGGTAGACTGCCCATTTTGTTAAAGAACAAATGGTGGCAGTCCAAATAGTTTTGTGTAAAATCGGGGAAATGCAAAGAGTGAACAAATGTGGGATGTTCCTTACCCCCATAAGCACAGTCTGTCTGGCTCATGCCATCTCCTTTGATAAGCTGTATCCTAAAGAAAAATGTCAAAGGATATATGTATTTAAGAAGCTGCTAATGCAGTCTTTTTTTTGGTGACAGAAACGCTTTTCTTTCAGGATTGTGTGTCAATATCTTGAACACCTGAGTGTGTAACCAGCTGGCATTAGCCTTGGGACAAAGTCTCCTTTGTGTGTCACACTTCTGAAAACCCCTGTGGGGACGTTTTAGGATTAGTTTCTACAGGAATTGTAGTTTTTTTTCTGTATTGACTACATTATGTATGGAGCAATGATAATCTTCTTGCAGCCTTGGTGCTCTGTGCGTGGTTAGACTGGGGCAGGGTGAGAGGAGAGAGACTTTCAAAGCTTACGTAGGAATTTGATGCTGCCTTTTATTAAAATTAGGTATGTTTGTCCTTTAGACTGGCAACATAATTTTAAAACATAAACTACCTAATAATAGTTCTTTTCCTGATAGCAGCAGTGATGGTGAGATTGCTAAGAGCCTTTTAAGCTTCCAACACTAGCAATAGGTGCAGCAAAAGCTGTACCTCTCTTGTTGCTCAGTCATGCAGAGTTCATTGTTCAGGGCTTCTGGGTTCTCCACTGCGTATCAGGCTTCTCTGTTATGGAACTGAAGCCAGCATGAACTTTGTAACAAGCGATGAAAACTTCTCCAGCAGTTTTAAAATAGATTCTTTTTAAACTGCATTAGACACTCAGCATGTCTGTGGGCATCTTATGGGAAATGGATTAGTGAGTAAAGTTCAGGTATGCTGGCCAACAATGCATGAAAAATTTAATTCATTGCTCAGTAGAACTGTAGTTTTGCAGGTATATCACCATCCCTCACATACAATAATTGACAAGTAAAATGGGTGTGCTGTGGCTGTGCTTAGATCTGATTACAAAAGACTACATTTTCATCACTGAATCAAGGGAGTTTTCTTGAAATATTTGCAACAAGTTGATCATTACCTTACCATATTCAGACTGAATGGATAAATCTTACAACTTGCTCAAAAGCAAAGTTGTACGATTTGTATTGTTCAAAAAACAAAATGCTATTACAAATGAAATGTTAAAAACTTGAAGAACAGGTTTCTGAAATGCATCTTTCATGTTGCAGCCAAAATGTTTGGGATGCAGGTTTTCTTCTTGTTCATTCAGCTACAGAGCTCGTGTTCTGCCAGTGAGTTGTCAGGGGTGTGACTTCTTGTTTGATTCAGCTCATTTGGTTAGAAGTTGTATAAAGCTCATAGTCATTAAATAGTTTTTGCAGACTTTTTCACCTTTTATTTTGCCTTTACCTACAGAAAGGAGACTTGGTTTGGGATTTAGGGGGTTTTTTTGGTTACTCTTCCTTATCCCAATTTATTTTCTGTGACCTAACTTGACAGAGTTTAAGCACAATAGTATCAAGTTGAGCATTCTTCTGGAAAAACAGTTGGGTATTTTCCCATGTTCATTGTGGAGCTGTTTTGTGGCACTTTGCCCTGAGTGCTCAGAAATGAGCCTTGTCTTCAAGTATTCACATGGTCACATGTTGCTCAGAATTAGTATTCCTGCTCGCCACTTCATCACGCCAACCCGATTCTTTGTGTACTGTGGACGCTCCTAATGCTTTCCATCCAGAAATCCTAAAAGTATCTCAAAAGGAGCTAATTAAACTTTGCTGTGCTCCTGTGAAATAAATTGAGCAGTGCAGCAAGTTCAGCCTAGAGAAGAGTAAAGCCACTGTTCACCTGACAACACTCAACAGTACTTTGATAATGAATTTTCTTTCTACTTCTAAGGATTTTCCCCACATCTAGAACTAACGTCACGGCTTCTTTAAAGCTCTTGACCACCCTTTAAACAACTTAAGGGATTTGCAAGTGGGTAGCCACTATCTTCTTTTAGGGGGAGGAAACCTTGTCATATTGTCTTTCACGTGAGGTAGCAGAGAGCTGTTTCAGATGCAGATGGATTGCTCTGCGAAGCGTTACGGGAGCGTGGTGGATGACCTCCTCTCTGATTTCAGGTATTGTTTCTTCTGTGGCATGGTAGGAGAATATCCAAAAGGTGCCGTTGACTTCTGACATGCAATGTGATACCAGACAGGTATTAATAATTCAGTACAGCCCTATGAACATCTCAGCCTGGTCTCAGAGTTCACTTGGACGATGTCTGCGGCCAACAGATTCAGCTGTGGTGTTTGTGCATGGCTGCAGGTGAATTGTGCTGTGCAGTCCTCACCTGTACAATGATCCCCAGGGAGTAAAACAGAATCCCTCTTTAAACATTACACAGATAATAAGGAAAAGCAATAAATTGATATTTTGATGCACACATGTCTATTTCTAAATGACCAATCATTTCACATTTTAATTCTGACCTTGCTAGTCCCATCTATGGTAACGTAATCTTGGGTTTCAATGTCTTCAGTGGCTGACTTCGTTTCACATCTGTGTCACTGTAGCTTCATATTTCTTTAATAATAAATGGCTGTAGCAGAGATTAAAAAGACTAATTGATGCATAGTAAATTTAGTGTTGTCACCTTCATTATATTGTTAAGTGCTTATTTTACTGATCTTCACTGTACTTACTTGCAGGCTAATTGTAATTCTGTAAATTATTGATATCTGTCTTGGCAGAAAATGCCTTTAGTACAGAATAAAGATTATTTACATCCGTCATCCCAAGCTCTCTAAAGATTTGGTGCAAATATTGCAGTAGCCTCAGAAGATTAGTAGGAGATGTTTATGGATTACTTCTGCCACAGCTGAAGTGCAGGGAAACGTGGTGGTTATTGAACATTTCTCACCAGCTGAGGAGAGGAAACGAAGAAGCCGGGGTCTGGGACGTGGTGGCTGTGGGCTCGGGGTTAGAGGTGCATTACAGGCTTTAGGAGGCCAGGGGGAATGCAGTGTAATGCAGCTAACGTAGCATTGCTCCCTTGGGCAAACTTCACTGTCCACCTTGAAACAGCTTGATGGTTTGCTATTATACACATATTAAAAAGGAGAATTAATGACTATGCTCTTGAAATTCAGGACAAGTATTAACTTCTACTAGAGCTTTCATCCCTCTTTGATATGAGGTTTTGCAATGGAAATGTCCTTCTCCTATGCACTCCTTTCAGCAATAAAAGGCAGTTGTTTTATGTGTGTTTGAAAACAAGAGGGATGTGAAGGAGGAAATTTTTAGCTGAGACTATTTCAACACTGGTTTCAACTCTGTTGAACATTATAGACAAGGAGCTGCTTGGCAGCACTTTCATGGCTTGCTTAATTCATTTGATTGTCCTTGAATGTATACTCAACTTTATCAAGTGATTGGTTACTGGTTCTGCCTGAACCTAAACCTAGTCTTGAACAGAGTGACTTGGTTAGAAATGGGTCAGATTCTGCTTTTCAACAGAGAGATGGTCACTGAGAGAGAGACTCGGGTCTGAGCAGATCCTTTTTCTGTAACGTCACTAAGACACGCAGCCGTTCCTGTCTGTTCACACAGCTTGTTCTGGCCTCTCATCTGTTGTTGTGACAATCTCCTGGCATACATCAGTGATGCAGTCAGGAAGCGTGACAACTGTTGTATTCTGAAGGGTCAACAGTCTCACCATCTCTGCATTGTGTGCTGGCACGTTCTCCTGGTTCACGTGAAGCAAACACTCCTTGTCTTTGCTTTCATGGTCCTTTACAATCCATCCTTGAACTGCAGATCTTTTGTTGGCTTTTAAGGACCTTCTTCTACCTCCAGTTGGCTCACGCACCTTCTTACTGCCTGGTTGCTGAATTTCAAACGAGTTTGCACTTTCTCCTGAAGTTCTCTTGACATTTGGAGGGAGCTGCTTGCATAACTCACTGTTCCTCAGATCTCCTTAAAATTCCTTTCCCACGAAGCCTACAAAAACAGACATGCTATTCAAGCTGGAGGGGTACAGAGGTCAGGTTTCCTGCACTCCCTTTTCATATGTAGCTAATCTTATTTTTTTTCTCTTGGGCTTCAAGCTGTTCATTTGAGTAGATTGTCCAGTGGGTGAGGGTCCTGCGGCGACGGCAGAGAGAAAGGAGCTCTGAAAGTTACAGCAAGGGGGTGGTCAGAGCTGAGAGCAGTCTCAGAAGAGGACAATCAGCATAGCCCAAGGGGAGAACAAGTGTTTTTGTTGGATTTGACAGATCAAAGAGGTTGGGACTGGAGTGCTATAGCCAAGTTTTGGCAGCAAGCAGGTCACTGAGGATTTGAGCAAGAGCTCCGTGTTACTTCTGTACTCAGGGTGCCAGCAGGGGTTTTGTACTCCTTGTTTTCTTGAAAAAAAACCCTTCATTTCCTGGATATTGAGGGGAAAATGTAATTTTCTACCCCAGAACTTTTGGCATGTACTGAAAAGCCCCTTCAACCCCAGCAATCTGCCTGCTAGAATGAGCTGGGGGTGAAGTTCTTCCTCCTGCCTGGATCTCCTTGGTGTGGGTCCAGGAGGTGTTTGTCCACCACGCACCCAGCCGACTTCCTTTTGCTTTGTAAGAAACAGGCATGCTTATTTATGCTGGTGTCTTGCAAGGCTTCTTTTGCGTCAGAGGAGGAACAAACAGCTGTTTTGGATGCTGGTACCAGGGATTTAGAGGTTTGTTTTTTTCCAGCTCAGCACAGGATGCTGTTAATGTTCTGCACAAAAGGGCTTCAGCTGAGACAGGCAGCAGCTCTGGGTGTTTCACTGCTTACGTGGTTACTTGCTCCCCATCAAGATCCAGCAGTTCAGGCTTACCCAATACCCAAGAGGTAATTAGAGACATGATCCTTCTGCCTCTTTTATCAGCCTTGCCACAGCTCCTTCTTCTGCCTGAGATGACAGTAGCGTGTCTCATCTGCATCAGCCTCCCATCTTGTCTTTATAAAACACAGGCCCTTGCCACCAGGATTCCTGAACAGGTGGAATGGGCTGTTATTTTGTGGACTTCTTGGAAGCCGTATATGCCAAGCAGGCGTAGAAGTAGAAGGCAGAGGGGATTTTTGGCCTGATCAAATCCAGAAACCTGTTCCTTGGTCGACAGTCTGGTTTCTGGCTTCCCCTCGAATTACACAGCTGACCCGCTGGCTCTCTGTGAATGTGCAGAAAGACCATTCCTTGGTCTGCCTTTAATTTGGTTTGTGAAGGGCATAGAGCACTTAACCTCAGTTTGTCAGAATATAGGCTGATGACTTCTGAGCAACTTGATCCTGCAGGCTTGAGTTCCCCACATGGAAGATTTATTGGCAAAACTTCAGTTGATAAAGGGAGCTTCAGGCGACTAGTAATCAATCTCCTTCTCATGAAGCAAAAAATGAAACACGTTCCCAGAAGAGCTTCGCAGAGAAACAGCAGTGTAGCACATCTGCTCAGTTGTCCGGTGGCGTTTTTTCTCCATTCACCTTGTTTTGCTGAGATCTTTGACTGATGGAAGTCAAGTCTCTCCCTTGCCCTTTGGGACCAGACTAGAATATGTAGGAAACACATCGATTTCTTGCACGCTGCTCTGTCAAACTGTATCATAGGCTGTGTCTCAAGTGCCTGTGCTTCTGCTGGTATTGAGCAGGTCTGAAAATTTAATAGTACGTAAGGGCAGCCTGAGAATTGTGTGGTGCTTCATGTCCCTGATTATGACTTGCCATAAAATCAGTCTTGGAAATTTGATTGTATTAAAGGCTTAAGTCATTGCAAAGTCCTGCTTTATTTGTATTTCATGTTCTCTGGGTATCTGTGAGTATTTGCAGGGGTACATCTACAAGGCTTGTAGCATTTTAATCCTACACTAAACTTTTGCACTGAAACAATTGGTCTGCAAAAGGTGCTTAGGAAATTTTTCCTGAAAAATCAGAACAGGGAGAAAGGACTTTTCAGGGGAAGAAAATAGGAACACTGGAAAATTTTCTGTACCTTTCTTTCAAATATTGAAGTGTCCTCAGGCTGATGCTGAATTAATGCTGTGGTACAAAGGTCAGCTGGGAGGAAGGTATTTGATATGGCTATTTTTTTTTAAGAAATAGGAAGTGTTCTACAGATGTTTGATCTGTTCAGTAACAGACACGTAAGCGTGCTGTGTTTCACTGGTCCTCCTGGAAGAGCTGAGGGTAATGGAGCAGAGCAGAGCAGCCAGCAGATTAGCAGTCAGAGCAGCAAGCAGCGTTGGTGGGAGCAGCTGCACAGGAAAAAAAAATTCAACTCAATCAACTGCTTGCCACATTTATTCTTTTGTGAGATATTCGAGCTTGTTTAGTCTGTGGGAGAAGCCTTAGGAGATGGTAATATGGGTCGGGCAGTAACTCAAGGAAACTCTAGGCTTTTTGTGGGGAAAACCTTGCTGAAAGCCCTGCTGGGGGGGCTGAAGAAACAGCGCTTTGTGAATGTTCGGTCCCACTGGTCCCCAGTATAAGCTGGGAACTGGGAGAGAGGAGGCAAGAGGGTTGATGGAAAGAGAGAAGGGTCTGGTCATGTTGCATTTCACTGTTGACTTTTTTTTTCTTGGATGATTCCTGCTTTCCTGTTTTCAGGCAAAAACAGCAGGTGCTTCCTAAGCACATAATAGATCCCATGGACTGGCAGACGGTGAGGCTTGGGGTTGGCAGAAGCACCGGGGAAACCAGCGGGGAAAGGGCTCCCTTTATCAGGAGGTCGTTGGATGTAGGTGCTGTGAGAGCAGGAGAAGCTGTCAGCAAGCTCTGGGTCAGGAAAAAGACAAGCTGTGGTTAAAAAAAAAAATACTTCAGCTCTTAAAGTTGGTTTTAATTACAATGATGCTGTTTAGGAGAGAAAATTTGCTAGGTAGTTCTATTTTTCATGTTTAATTCCAATGAAAAAAGTTAGTTTTTCACAAATATAAAGACAATTGGTGTTTATAGAAGGTATTATTATATGGAGTGTTAGGATATATATCAAGCTGTAACTACACAAGAGATTTGAAAGCACTTCATGTTACACTTGCTGGACTAAAGCCCTTTTCAAACCAAGCTTTTCTTTTACAAGTTAGAATACTGTACGCTTTTTAAGACTAAGAAAGCAAATCAGGATTAAATATTATCTTAACTTCATATACTGCTTAACCAAATAATTTTTTAGCTGGGACTTAAAGTGAGTATGTTTTTTCTTCTCCTTTTTTTTTTCTTTATACTAAAAGTTTCCATTTCTAATCTTAGTGCTGATACAGAACTGTTGGCAAGATACAGACATCCATAAGCGCTCGCTGCAGGTGGAGGGCTTCTGTTTTTGTCATAGCAGCAAACCAGACCATTCATAGTGCCTGCAAATCTGGAGGCTTTACTACAGCAGACCTTCTACTCTACAATTAAGCTAGGTAACCAGTGATTTGGAGTTTGGAAACAATCTTGATCAGATGATTTAGTTGAATTAAGTGCTTGGACTCTGGTCTGCAAACTTCCAAATACACAGCTATTTGGAAATCCATGCAGTTTCTTAGTTGCTATTCATGTTTTTGCCTAACTTCTCAGTAACAGCATGTTTTTTAAGGAGCAGGACAGTTAAAAACAGGGTTGGACTTGGTGTCCAACCAGGACTTCCCAAGAATATTCTGTCTTATGCCCCCAGATTGCAAGAGAACAAGGCCTTTGTAATGAAATGCCATGATGCCAGAAGCTTAGTTACCCGTTCTGTGCCTATGGGCTGTGGGGGAGACTGACATGATATCATTCTTCCTGGAAGATATCTGCTTTTCCAGGGAAATAAGCTGTGCAGGAATAGGGTACAGGAGAGTAGGGTACAGGGCTGTTGAGCAAGTTGGGCAGGACATTGGGAGTGACAGCTTTTATGCAACAAGAAACCAAGGGAAGTGGTTGAGTTGCTGTGCATCTTACTTTTCCCACCACGGAAGAAATTTGGGGATGCTGAGATATATTAATACAGCTTATTTAGGATTTTTTTTAAAACAAGATGACATTACTTCTCTCCCTGCTGTACTGACAGGGATGCTGGAAGCTGTGATGAGTCCAGCACTGGTTTGCTTGGCATTTTTTACACTGCCAACTCTGAAATCTGAAGGCAGTGCTCCATCCAGAGTGTCTGCTCTATGGCTGGGGGTCCCGGGCTCCCTGCTGAGCTCCCTGATGGCAACGTTGGCTCCGTTGGAGGGCACCAGAGCAGCCAGCCACGCAAACTGCTGGATATCAGCATTCCCTCAGTTCACTGAGCTCCTGGCAGGAATCCCAAAACACTTTGATTTCAACACGTCTCTGCTGTTTTGTTTTGGGTTTTAATCAAAACCTTTTTAAATTGAGAAAATGCCAGCCAGCCAAAACTAGTCCTGATTTCTATTTTCAGCTCCAACTCTTGCTAAAACCTCTGCCTCTTTGTTCATGTGCGAAAGTCTGAATAGAGCCAAATGCAAGAATAGGCAGCATCACAGTCAAAAATACTTGAAAATGTACTATTATTTCTCCTTATTTCTCCAAGCTGTTGCAAGGCTTTGTTAATCATTTCACAGTCCTTTAGGCACAGGGTTTGATGTGTGGATTCTCGCTCAGTAAAATGTGTACCAAACACTGACAGTCCTAGTGCCACTCATATTTATATTCGGTAATGATTCAGGCTCTTGAAAAATCATGTTCAAATTACATGTTCTATAGCTTTAATTTCCTGTTGCTAACAAGGGAATGATTTGCAATTTCTTGTTTGTCCTCCTCTATGCCACAGCCTGGAAGCATTGCTCAGTTACCATGCTGAGTTTCACAAAGAAAGCTGCTGGTTTTGTATTGTCTAGTTCCTAAATCTCATGGCTTTCACCGTTTCTACTTTCTGTGAATCTGAACATTTTTATGGATATGTACCCTAGTGTAGGATTTGAAGCATATAAGCCTCTTAAGACTCAATTAACATAGGACCAATATATATTTATTGCAGTAGGACTGTAGGATTAGCCTATGATGTTTGAGAACCATGCTGCATTCCTGCTTTTCCCCCCAAAACCCTCCTAGAAACCCATAACCAGAGAACTGGTTTTCTTCGCGTTATTTCTATCGAATGTTCAAATTCTGGCTCTGCCTGTCTCATTTGTGCTTTTTCTCCTCCCAGATCTTCCTTTTGCCTGAGATGAGGCTTTTTATTCTTTAGCAGCATCATTTCATTCTGATTCCTTTGGAAGAAATTACAATAGGAGCGGTACGGTAGGAGGGGGAGTGGGACAGAAAGCTGCATCTCCTTGTAGCCAAGCAGTGGGCAGAATAATGAAAGACTTGATGAGTTCAAGTATGCTTTACAAAGATCCAAAAGCAATTTGAGGATATTTTCCCAGAACCCATTTAGGCTGTCACTGTAGTATCTGAGCATATCCATTTTAGTGGATTTATCTTCCCAGTCCCCCGCAATGAGGTAGGAATGCTGCTGCTGCTCACTTTGATAAATGGAGAAGAGAGAGTATGACTTGTCTAGGCTTATGTGCCAAGCTTGTGGCAGAGATGTGAGTTGATTCCAGATCATGTGTGGCTCAGGCTGCTTCCAGCCTCCTTAGGTTAAAAAAGGAGCTGAACCTCTGACACAGGAGAAACATTCAGTGCTGTGAAAAGGTATAGAAACGAGCAATAAAGGAAACACAGCTGTGTTAATCCTTGCTGTTGTGCTAATGGACTGCTAGTGAAAACCAAGGACCCTTGCTATTGCTCACCTCAGAGGATGCTGGTAAGCATTTTAAGCCCAGCTGTCATTTGTTTAAGGGTTTATTTCAATTTAATGCCTTGGACTGTGTAGTGTAGCAGTTCTAGGGTTACCATGTGTCGTGTGTGGTGGTTGCTGCTGGGTCTGGAGGGGAGAGATGAACCACTGGAGTCAGTGACAGTCAACCAAGCTGTTGCTGCTGACCATAAGAGTTTACTCATCTTCCCAGCCTAAGTGAACAGACCATCATGCTCATCCTAGTTGCATGCTCGAGAGGCTGGTCAGTGCAGTACATCAACATGCATGAACAGGAGTAATAAGATGTTGATATTAAACTTTCTTTCCTTACCCTCTTGAAACAGCTGGTGAAAGGGCTGCAGCAGGAGCTGAACCGCCTATACACACTCTTCTGCTCCCGGAATCCAGAGTTTGAGGAGAAAGGAGGGAAAGTCTCAATTGTGTCCCACTCGCTGGGCTGTGTAATCACCTACGACATCATGACTGGCTGGAACCCGGTCAGGCTGTACGAACAGTTGCTGCAGAAGGAAGAGGAGGAGCTTGAAGACCGTTGGATGAGCTATGAGGAGCAACGTTTACTTGAAGAACTTTACATAACTAAACAACGGTAATACATCCACTTCTGATTATTAAAGGAGAAAGCCACGTCCCTAGATGACACCCTTGGAGTGTTTCCAGAACCCACCATGACTGTTATCTTTTGTGATTGATGTTGTTCTGCTGGTGCTGAATGGCAGGGGGAAATGCTAAGCACAAGACTGAGCAGGCACAGGGAGCTGGCACCACTAATAGGAGCTCTGAATCCGTGTCCTATGGGCAACTAGCTACTGCTCACTGACCAAATGTTCAGGGAGCAGATCATAGCCAGGAAGAAAGAAGGTCAGGCCTTTAGTCCTCCAGATACTTGAGGAGAAGCACAACAAAGTAGCTTGCAGGTGGGCAGTGAGCTGTAACACTGAGCAGAACCTGAGCAGTGAAATTCCTACATTTCTAGAGGAAAATGGGAAGTTTTGTCCTAGGCTCAGCTTGGAAATTGACCTTCACCAGCTGGATAAAGGTGTTGTAATTGCTGTGATGGGGCTTATGGGGTTGCTACTTTGCTCTGGATCATTTACTAGCTGCTTCTTGCTGCCATCTAGAAGTGATGGTGCTGTTTGGAGTGCAAAGCAGCACTGCCCACTGTGACAAACAGGATCTTGTTTTCAGCACCTTGCAAGTGCTGGTAGGGGTTTGCAGTGTTAGGGAACCTTGCACATCATCGTGATGTGTCCACAGTGTTAAGGTGACTTCCCTGTCCTAACTTGGATATTGAGGTACTATGAGACACCTGTAGATAGAGAATCTAGTAATAGTATCTTAAGGTTCCATCTTTCCAGTGGGAAGTGAGGAAAAATCATATCAGTTATTTTGGGTTCCTTCTTGAAACCTATCTTAGTATTGGCAGTGCTTTGGAAGCGTTTATATAGCATCAGATCTCCTGCAGTGCTTGAAATCAGTATGTGTGTAATTAGGGATTGGTACAGGACATCTCTGTCAGCTGCAGGGCTGGATAAAGTATTATCTTTCTGAGGAAGGGAAGCAAGAAACCTAATGAAGTTGTCTAGTGGTAAGATGACCCTTCAGGCATATCACTAGCATATGATCAGGGAAAAATTACCATTTTCACACAGCTCCAGCTCCTTAGTCATCCTCTGAGGTGCTTCAGGTTGCATCCACAGTAATCCAAGTATCATTTGACACTGGCACTTCTCTGTAGTTAGAGTGGCTCTCCATTTTGTGAGCCATCTTAGTGCAATTCAGTCTGAAAGGATAGAAAACACACTGCTGATGTCCTGTAACTTCTGGATTTCTAGTATTGTAAAGTTGGCAAACACACAGTGGATTTCTGGAAATGCTTATGCCTGAGTAGAGTGTGTTGTAGCATGTGTAAATTGTAGAATAACATACAGCATGTGAGGTTGTGTATTGGAAATCTTCGACAACAGTTCACAAGAGTCAAGAATTCCGCGTGCAGCCTTTTTTAGGACTGAATCACATTCGTTAAAGCATACAAACTTTTTTTGAAAGTACTGGGAAGTCTTTGAGAAGTTTCAGCTGCAGACCTGCTTCTTTGTGATCAGGATGGCAGAGGTTAAGCTTAGTGTATTTGTTTACATAATGCTTTTGTGGAACTTGAAGAGATGGTGTTTTCCTGCTCTAAAGCAGGCGTAGTGTTCTAGTGTTGGGATGGGGAACAGTTTTACCAGTCCATATGGTGCTTTATTTTGTAGCTGCTTCTTTAAATTCAGGCTAACTAGAAAAACAGGTGAACAACCTTTTTTTAATGATAGTTGAAAGGGTGGGATACTGTCCTCCAGCTATTCCACTTGGGCCGTGGAGTTTCCTGTGGCTTTTGTTGGGGTTTTTTATTAAAAAACAAAACAAAAAAACACCAAACAAAACAGGTGATTTAGCTGCAAAAACACCAAGGAAATGGGAGGTGAGTCACCTACTCCTGAGGAAGGAGGGTGAGCAGATGCTTGGGGTGGTGAACAAGGAAACTGTCATGTCTTGATGGATTCCTTCTGTGGTCAGAGAAATGGTATTTCACATACTTTGATTCTTAATCAATTGGACTGCATCCAAGAAATACTGACACCATCACTCTCTCTTCCCAGCAGACAAAACTGTGTTGGACCCCACAGGAATGCCTGTTTGGATCAGAGAGGTTAAGGCTACATTTTTTATTGGATCTCAGAAAGATCTCTATTTTCTAGGTTGAGAGAGATAGAAGAGAGGTTACATGGGTTAAAGGCATCCACCATATCAAAACCACCTGTCTTAAAGTTTAAGGTATGTATGTTCGAGGGGTTTTACTGAATGTTCTACTTGCTGTAAAAATACACCTGCAATATGAGTTATTCTACTTACTTTTTTTTCCATGTCCCTAGACATGATGTTTAGAGAATAATCTTAATGTATTGGTTGAAGTGTGTGTAAAGATGTTACTGTATTCATATATTACTATTTAGTACAAATATATATGTTTATGTAAATATATAAACCTGTGTAAGCTGGTGCAGGGTCTGGAGCACATGTCGTATGAGGAGCGGCTGAGGGAACTGGGGTTGTTTAGTCTGGAGAAGAGGAGGCTGAGGGGAGACCTCATGGCCCTCTACAACTCCCTGAGAGGAGGTTGCAGAGAACTGAGGATGAGTCTCTTGAACCAAGTAATAAGCGACAGGACAAGAGGGAATGGCCTCAAGCTGCGCCAGGGCAGGGTCAGACTGGCTCTTAGGAAGTATTTCTTTGCAGAAGGGGTTGTTGGGCGTTGGAATGGGCTGCCCAGGGCAGGGGGGGAGTCCCCATCCCTGGAGGGGTTGAAGAGTCGGGTTGACCCAGCGCTGAGAGATCTGGTGTAGTTGGGATCTGTCAGTGTGAGGTTAATGGTTGGACTGGAGGATCTTCAAGGTCTTTTCCAACCGAGATGATTCTGTGTGATTCTGTGATTACATAATATATATACATTACCTGTACATATTACACACACACGTACAACTATGTGGGAAGGTAAAAGCTGTTTGGCAAATTACATTAATCACCTATCTTTAACAATTTCACTTCTACTTTATTGACTAATCCATTTTCCTTGGGGACTACTTCTAACATGTCACATCTCTGAGAAAATCTGATTGAATTTCCTCCAGCAGTGGATTTTATAGAATCATGGAATGGTTTGGGTTGGAAGGGACCTTAATGACCATCCAGTCCCACCCCCCTGCCACAGGCAGGGACACCTTCCACTAGCCCAGGTTGCTCAAAGCCCCGTCCAGCCTGGCCTTGAACCCTTCCAGGGAGGGGGCAGCCACTTCTCTGGGCAACCTGTTTCCTTCCAAATTACTCTGGTCTGACAGTTAGCACAAGTTACTTTTAGTCTTATGAAATAGATTGCTTGCTGATCAGCTGTACAAATTGCTAGGATTTCTCATCACTGGGAAAAGGCATTTTCTAGCTGCTTGATGGGATGTGCAACACCTTCTAGTTGCTTGACTATATCCTGAAATATTAAACCATAGAAGTGTGACATGATAGATGAGAACAAAACAGATTATTGTTTCTTAACTTGCCATTTTTCTTTCCTTCTGAGTTCAGAAGGACTCCTAGAAGCCAAGGTCAACCTTGAACCATAAAAAAGAGGAAACTAACCATAATTCAATTTGTCATAGCCTTCTCCTTTTCATCACTGCTTAAAAACATGTATCACGCTATTATCTCTACCATCAAGGAAGCTGGAGTCAAGCTGATACTTCTCCAGCTCTGTGAAAGATTATTCTTCACTCAGTTGCATTTAGACTGAAGATTTTTTGAACAGATGCTTTTAGAGGGAGTAGGAAAGGAGGGGAAAAGAAAGGGGGAAGAAAGAGGACTGTATCAATCCAAATTACTGCAGTACATCCTTTTTCTTACCCTTACTGAAAGGAAGATGTTTGTTTCTGTGAAGCTTTACACTAGTGACTCCCATTGCTTGAGTACCATGCCTGAGACAGCTCCAGGGGAAGAGAGAGGCTTTCCGTGAACATGATGGCAAAGTGCTTCTGCCAAGGGAGGATTTCTGCAGGGTGTCATTGAAAGACAATTGCTGATCAGCAAGCCAGTCCTGCTTATGGAGGGTGACTAGCTTGTTGAAAGAGAACTAACTGCTTTGTAGGTACCAACTACCAGCACCTTGGCTCTTTGCGGCAGATCAGAGCTCTGGTTTGATCATGAGTTGCTATTAACTACGAGTGCTTGATCCACAAATGACGTTGGTCTGTGTGATGCAGGAGAGTTTGGTCACTGATCTTCTTAGGCTGTATTACACAAGGAAACAGGCATCTACAGCTGTAATGAAAAAGGCTAGCCACTGTCAACGCGTTGCCTCTTTTATGGACTGAAACAAATTAAGCTTCCCAGGATGAAAGTCACTAGTCCTACATTAATTGGAGTTAGGCGTGCTTGATGTTGAGGAAGCACAAAGGTAGCTTTTGGCAAGACAAATGTGAGAATAAATACAGCAGCTAACTTGGCTGGGATTTAATATTAGAAGAAATGATTGTGTTTAACTGACCCTTTGGGGAGGAAAAAAAAACCCTTGAAGATATGGAGTGTCTTGGACTCTAATCATGTATTGGACAAGCCACCAGAATGAGAACTTGAGAGTGAGGTATTTTATGGCTCTCTTTCCTCTACTACTCCTCAGATGGCACAATTGAATAATCTGCTAAATCATTAGGACCTGTGTGCGTTAAAAGCAAAGCCAACAGCCCATTGTAAACGTAAAGCTTAGGAGGGCAGCCTTCTCCCTACCAGCTATGTAAGAGCAGTCAGAGTTAAAGGCTAAAGGAGCTAAAGAACATGAAAACATCAGGAATGGTGCAGTACCTACTCTTTATGCCTCTGGTGAGTGAAAATAACTGTGTTGTAGGATGGTTTTCAATCACATTAGGGAAGAGGAGGGTGGGACATACCTCAGTTGCTCCCTAGTACTGAGGTGGAAATTCATTTAAATCTGGACTTGTCAATGTGCTTCAGGATTCCTTAGCACTTCTCATTCACCCAGAGTTACAGAAACTCTTCTGAAAGAAGCTCCAGCTTGTACTTGACCTTGTGGTTTCTATGTAGCATCATCTGACAGTGTTGATAACAACTGTCACAAGTTATTTATAAAATACTAGTGATTTACTACATGTACAAGAACTATGAGAGCTTAATGGGATGCTGACATGCAGCCTTACCTGAGAGGAGGAAGCCTTTAAACTGAACGCAGAAATGTGCTGTAGTAGTTCAACACGCAACTGCCCAGTTCAATTCCCCGTGTAGTACTGGTATGTCTCTGTTCCCTTTGTCTGCTAGGGCTGCAGAACATTCCTGGATGCAGGAATGGGTAGAGGCTGCTGCAGAGGTCTGTATTTCCTCACTTTGAGAAGATGTCTGTGATCCTCCAGGCTGAAAGGCAGCATAGAAACATAAATTGTAATTGTCTTCTGTTTTAACATCACCACTAAAGAACATTTGTTCCCCACACCTACCTGTGCACAGAAGAGCTGCGCTGCCTTGCTTTTGTTGGCTCATTCAGCTTTTTCTTTTTTTTAAATTCTGAAGATACTGCAGTCTTAAGTAGAATTGATGACTGTTTAGCTTAGCTTCCGCTTAAAATACAAATAAATTCATTAAGTCTTCTGTTTGACTCATATCCAGGAGAAAAATGCTATCCTGAAAGGTCATGTTCTTAAATACGCCTTCTCTTGTTAAACATTTACAGGCATATATGTGAAGTGCCCCACTCCTGCTTCTAGGAGAAACACCAAAATTAATAAATGTTTTCTAGAAAGATTTTAGTCCTCTATTCCCAGTAGGTTTCATCGCATGGCAATCTTCAGCCACTTTGCAACAGCGCTGGGAGTCTAATGGCTGCAATTTAAAGGATTTTATTTTTGGAAGGCTTGCTTTTGATTTTTAGCATTCACTGCTTTGGTATTGCTCTGGTGCTACCCATTAAGATACCCACCAATCGGTACTTTGTAAGCAATTCCAGAGGTGGAAGACCATGTTAAAAGGCTTACACATGTAAGAAGATACATAGCAAAGAACAACCCTCCAAGAAAAAAGCATCTGTCTGTGATCACTGTTAATCTTATGTTTACCAATAAAAACAATGGAACAAAACCACGCACCATGTAGCCACTGAAACTATCTACCTTTTGAGATTTTTGCCTAGTCTGTGCTTGCCTAAGATGAATTCATGAAAACATCTTTTAAGCATCTGCTAGCAAGTGTAAGCTGGCAGTCACTCTCTGATTTCTTTCTGAAGCAGAAGGACCATAATTATGTACTCCAGGCGCTCGATACAGCACTATTGGGTGGACAGGGTTAAAGGTTACTTACTGCGTTTAAAGGATTGCACTGTGAATATCTGTTTCTATTGTATTTGAAGATAAGACAGCTTTTTGTCCAAACTGCAAAAATGTAAGGGTCTGTGTGGAGCCTGATTATAAGAAAGGAAAGCAGCTTTGCACCAGTCTAGAGTGACGGTATAGATGACAGAGCAGTGCTTTGCAGCATATGACATTGAATAGCTTTGCTGAAGACCTAAATTATTTTTTTTTTTCCATTGAACTGGGACTTGCGCATTCATTTGGAAGGAAGAGGTGGGGTGCCAGTGCCAAGTCAGAGGAGGAGGAATGTTTTGTGCAGTGCTGGAATCTGATAGATCAAACAGACCATTATTTCTACACCCTCACTCCATGCACTGACATGTAACGAAGGCACATGGGAATCCAAGCATCCTCCGCGTGCACTTAGCAAGAATGCAGAGATTTCTCTTGCTGGTTAAGTAGCAGCACACTAGGAGTTGCTCAGTTGTAGTGCCCTGCAAACTGGGCACTACTATTGGGAAAGCTGCAGTGAAGGTCTGCTAATGGTAAAATTAATTTTTCATATAAGAAAATAAAGGTTAAAAAGTAACTTTGACTTACAAAAATATATTTGACTACAGAGTTTTACATTTGATGTTTCTAGGAGACAATGTCTGAGGATTGGTAATGGGATACGAAGCCATTTCACCTCTAGGTCACTGTTGAATCCCGGCCCAGGTTGGCAGCGACCAAAAGTCGTTACCACTGATGCATGTTCAGTGACCTTTGTCAGATGGGGTAGCAGTTGCAGTTCAGGTTTACTCAATTGCCTCTTGGTGTTAGAGGCAGTCCTTTCAGAGCAAGGTCACAGGAGCTTTGGATGCCGTGAGAGTAGCCCGCAGAGTCGCTCAGTGTGCAGTACCTGTTCCTGGGTAGCGGGTCCTAACGTGTGACGTGGTGGCGCTTTTGACGAGCACCATTGTGTTCACTTAACACTAGGTGTTTTTAAGAGGTTGTACATAACACCAGCCTGTATGTGTGTGACTACTGTATTACTACTAACTTTAATACTCAGCATAGCTTGCATTTCTACTTCCTCGATGGATGTGTGTAGCAAAACAAATCATGGAGTACTTGGTTAGGGTAAGATTAAGAAGGTGTGTAAGCTTTGGGAAGTTTCATGAGAAATCAGGCTTCAGTCTTGTGAAACTCATCACATTTCCTTAGCGTCTTCCAGATTCTTCTTGCTCCAGCCTTTCCAGTGTTGGGAGACCTCTTTCAGTTCAAGTATCTGACTTGTTTTTTAGTTTTCCAGCGATGTAGCACCACAACATGTAACTCTCTTCTTACAGCAAAGGGAAATGGGAAACTTAACTTTGATGTTACAGTATGTATGTTACAGTGGTCTTCCCCATTCTGACTTAGTAATACTAAGTTGAAACTGAGAAATCAGTTGAAGAGAGAAATCAAATCCAGCCATGTTGGAAAGCATTATTTCCATCCTTATTAATGTGGATGAAATCTCTCCTTAGGTTGAGAATTTCTTCTGTATGGGATCTCCATTAGCAGTGTTTTTGGCATTGCGTGGCATCCGTCCAGGAAACAGCGGTAGTCAAGACCATATTCTGCCCAGAACAATTTGTAACCGCTTACTAAATATTTTTCATCCAACAGATCCAGTGGTGAGTTTTAATTGCAGTTGCAAGCTTTTACCTTGACTGTTTTTAAGCATCAGCTGTGTGATGATGTTAACTTCAAAGCGTGTGAATCAACACAAGTATGTTTCAGCATGGGACTATTTGTTAATGATTTTTGTACAATGTCTTGGTTTTTGTAACTGTAGAATAACAGTTCCAACAAATAATTGCCTTAAATACCATATACTTTGCTTCTATTTTCATATTAATAAACATAAGATTCGAGATTACTCTGCTTTTTTTTTTTTTTTTGCAGAGAAATAATCCTTCTCAGTCAAGTTCCAACTTGTGTTTAACTTACAGTCTTCCATTAACCATCATCTGTCCAAAGATACTACGGCTGCTAAAGGCTTCACAAGCAGTTTCCGAAATACTGTAGAAAAACAAAATCATTGGGTTTTTATCCCCAAGGGATCCAGAGTAACAGATTGTTAGAGGGCGGGATAGCACTTGGGAGGGCAGTATTGGTACAGCTTCACCCTGTCCTTATACTCTTCCATAGGCAGCCAGTGTTTGCTGTTATCAAAGGGCCTTTGATCTGTATCACCTTGGCAACTTTTTTGATGCAAGCTTGATTAGGGATTTCATGCCTACAGTAGAAGAGTAATTTGAGGATACTTATGTGTTTAAACTCTACCTGAATCTGAGTATATTCAGACTTCAGACCAAACATGCTGGTTCTGCTCATCTCAAGATCTTGTTCAGCTTCAGCTACTCCAAAACCAGAATTTCCCTGGGACATCTAGGACAATGGGTCAGGCTGCACTCTGTGGTCCCACTCAGCAAATAGTAACTTAATTTTGAGATAAAGAAGTGCAGAATGCTTTTCTATATCTAAGTAAACAAAGAAAAATAAAGAATCAATAGAAAATGATTTTTTTAATAAGCACACCAATTCATGGTTTGCACAGGGATCAATGCAGTCATCAAGCAAAATGTTTACAAAGCCAGTTCCTCCTCCTCTGTTGTATTGTGCAGAATCAACTGTATGTAAAATTTGCTCTGTCAATGCACAATAACAAATACCTGTTAACAGTAACTTGCATGTTTGTAAGAGCACGTAGTAGAAGCATTGCAGAGAAATGTGCAAAAGTGAATGCACAAGCAACTGGGCAGCTGAGATATTTTCCAGGCTGTAAAAATAAAAGTGAACCAGAACATAACTCCACCATTCTGTCACTTTCTAGGCTTCACTCATTGCAGATATTTTGGATTTGAGGTTGGAGAGGACTCTGTATGAGAAGGGAAGGTGATTTTTTCAGTCTTGACGCTCAGGATTTTCTTTTCTGAATTACTTTTGCAGGCCTATAGGTTAGAACCTTTAATTCTGAAACACTACAGCAACATTTCGCCTGTCCAGATCCACTGGTACAACACTGCAAACCCTCTACCTTACGAACATATGAAGCCAAGTTTTCTCAACCCAACAAAAGAACCTACCTCAGTTACCGATAGCGAAAGTGTTTCAACTGTACCAAGCCCAACTACTTCACCAGTCATGGTTCGACGCCACTACGGAGAGTCTATAACAAACATAGGCAAAGCGAGTATATTAGGTGATTGTTCTTTATGTCCTTTGTTTTAGATATAGGACCTTCTTGTAGAGCTTCACCACTCTGTGGGGTGGTGTTTGAGGTGCAACCATAAGCAAACTATTCCTGGCCGTTTCGGTTTGTTCGATGTAGGCGTATGGGGCTTGTTTTAATCCCAGCTGACATTTACTTTGACGAAAAGATGGTTTACATACACCGGAGTCAAGGCTTGCGGGGAGAGGGTGTGGGTCAGGGAGTTTATGCTATTGCTGCCTTATTGTTGTCTGCCTTGTTGAAGTAACATCCTGGCGATTTAATAGTTTCCATTCTGCTTCATGGGGGAAAAAAAAATACAGCTTGTTTTGTGTCTACATTTTCTGATATTGGCAAATAGGAGAAAAATCACTCTATGTAAGCTGTTACATTTAACTCATGATTTTACAATAGGAAATTCAGACTGTTTTAATATGAAGTCTGTCCCCTTCTGGCTTTCTGATTCAAAATAAGCCCTGGTTTAAGTGAGCTTAAATTCACTTTCCCCGAAGCTTATATTTGAGCACGCACTTGCAGTTTTTGTTGACTCAAGGCTTTTCTTTAGCTCTCTGCATGGGATTTGGAGGAAGGCTAGTGCCAGGAATCTTCCCAATCAAATAAGTAAAGTATATAAAAGCAGTTTAGTCCTTAAGTAGAAAGATGTGGTATTTCAAAGCAGGGTTGCTTTTTCTGTGTTACTGTAATAACTTTAATGTCTTGTCCATAAGGTGGCAGCAAAGTCAGAAGAAAACATCACGTATCTGTTCTTAACTTTTACACCCCTCTTCCTGAGCAACCAAAATAGTCCTTTTAAAGGGTGATGTAGCATTTCTAAGTGTCTGTAAGGGTGATGCCAGAATAAGGACCCTTAATGAGAGGAATGTCTTAAATGTCCTGATGGGATTCTTGCGTGCAGAAAGTACTAACATTGTTATGAAGCATTTTTGTCTTAAGACTTTTTATCGAAGAGGAATTGCAATGTAACATGTCTGTAAAAGTACCAGATTTCTTGCTGAGGAAGTGTTCTCAAGTATTTTTGTTCCCCTAACTACAGTTTTCAAATTATAGCCTTTGCTCATATGCTAGATTAGTCTCATGATAAACAGTGTACACTTAAGTCAGATAAGCTGCTCCCACCCTAGAAAAGTATGAATAGTGTTTTTCTCTGTCTGTCACTCAACTCTAATTGATGGGTGCTACAGTGATTTTAATTTGCGGTTTGATTTAGCTGCCCTCGTGCTTAGTTGTTGGTTTTTTTTTTTTCCTCCATGCTGAATGCAGGAGCTGCAAGTATTGGGAAGGGCCTCGGCGGGATGCTTTTTTCAAGATTTGGTCGATCTAGTACAACCACCCCACAGACACTCGAGACGGGAAAAGATGGAGCCGAGGGGGGAGATGACAAGAAGGCCACAACTGTTGGGACACCACCTTTGCCTCACAGCAGCTCAGGCTTTCTTGAGCCCACAGGTTAGTGACGAGTCCACCTTACAAACCCCATGGAAACAAGACCTTTAGTGGGCTGCATCTGTATGTTGTGGGAGGCTGGGAATACCATAACAACATATGCCACTATTTAATTTTGTTGGTTTGCTCTAAAATGATAAATATTGAATCCATTCCTGCTGTCCAAGGACAGCCTCTGTTCTCCCTTTAATCTTTTTTTCCTCTTAAAGGAGGTTTATCTGTATATGTGTTTGTACTTACATATGCATGTATGAGTTTTGGCTAATGAGATCTGCATATCAGTAGTTCCTAGACTCCCACTAGGAGAAGCAATATAATTGGTGCAGAGAATCCCTCTCACCATTTATCATAAAATGGATTTATTTAAATTTCCACATACATTTGCAATTCTGATGCAATCCGGATTTAAAGACATGTGTGACTGGAAACAGAAGCTGTCCTTGTCCTGATCTGAACTGCCCAAAACAGAAAGTGCAACTTTAGCAGCAGTTTTTTTGGAAAAGTATAGGTACTTCCTTTACAGAAATTCATACTTGATATTATTTCTAAACTTCTCATTGGCACTGTTGCAAGGCAAGGGTTTTTGCAATCTAAGGAGTCACAAGTATGTTGTATCTTGTGATATCATTCACATGATACATTGCTGTCCGTTCATCACTGCTAATTTCAACAGATAATCTGTCAAAGTCAGTATTTGAGGACAGAGACTTTGTTTTAAACTTGAGGAAAATAGAGTGGCATGACAGTGAGTATTGTGGAGCTGCCCATGAGGTCCTTGGCAGGGGGTGGGGGCACATCAAGGGCCTTCTGCACGGTTCCTGCGTCCCTCTTTGCTGCAAGCCCATCCCTGCTCCATAGAAGGAGAACGTGGAGCAGAGGCCAGCGAGGCTGAAGCTGAATGATGCAATCCATGGCCAAAGTATTTGCTTCTGAGAGGGCGGCCGCTGGGCTTGTGGTGGGGTTTGGCAGCCGCCCAAGCTCCTGTAACGGCCTCTCGTCGGAGGGAGACAGAGTCGTTCGGGGCGTCCTTCCTGCAGAGGGACTGGTGGTTGGGTGTTTAATTTTTTTAATGTATGCGTCTTAGTGGAAACGACTGTGGTTGTCTCCTGGTATTGGAGAGCCCTGACTCCCTCTCCTTGCTGCGTTTGCAGAGCGGTGCAGTGCTCCTGTGAAAAGACGAGGCCCTCATCTCGTTCCCCGGGTGCCACTGTGCCGTGAGGGCGGAGGCAGCGCCTGTGCGATGCTCCCTTTATGTGCTCTTGGAGCCAAGAATTAAAATTCCTTGAAACTGGCTTTGATAAATGGCTGCATTTTTTACTCAATATGGGGTTTTGGCTTTTGTAGCTAAGCAGGCTTTTAGTTTTGTCCTTTTTATTCTATTGCTCCTTGTAGAGATTTTCTAACTGCTAAAGTGTCTTAACAATAGATTAGCCATTGGCCCAGTTAAACATACAGTGAAAACTGCTTTGAATGTGGTATTAATCAAAGCAGCCATTGAAATGAAAGGATAACTGCTGAAATATATTTTGAATAATCTGGAAATGAAAAGAGCTAGTGCTGTGTAGGGATGGCTGGTTTTCAGAAAGGGCTTGTAATATTGGCTGTAGTCTCCTTGTAGAGCCACTAAAGCTGCGAGAAGTCCATTTATTTCAGAAAGTTCTGAGCATCCACCTTCTGAAAGTCAGTGGTTCCTAACAGGACCTCAACATTTGCTGGGTACTGCTGTGTGGTTATTATAAGGAGTATAAATAAATGTATTTATGTAGTTCCTATAAGGAAAACAGCTGCTTAAAAAAAATGCCAGCTTTTTCCAAGGTTTAATTTCTTTTTTTTTTATCCCTGAACTAAGCACCACTCCTAGGTCATTGTGCTAAATGCGTGTGCATCAGAATGTATGTATGTATTATTAAAAAATCACAGTTGATTTAGACGAGTGTAGTGTTAAATGTAAACATAGAGATACTCTGTGCATTTTATATGCAACAAGTAGAATCAGAACCCAAACCTGATAGAAAAACATGTCGGTGTTTTTTATTCTGCTGACATAAAATTCTAACAACGTTTTTGTTTCTTGTTCAATTTCTAGTGGAACTGGAGCACAGGATTGATTTCGAGCTCAGGGAAGGTCTCGTGGAGAGCAGATACTGGTCTGCAGTCACATCACACACTGCCTATTGGTCATCTCTGGATATTGCTCTTTTCCTTCTAACCTTCATGTGCAAACCCGACCAAGAAGATACTGACAAATCCAATTTAGACACTATTTGAATTTTTGACTGGGGATGGGGTGGGGTGGGAAAGGAAATTTTAAAACAAATGGCACAAAACTCATGTTTTACTGTTAAACTGCAGTATATATGGCATGGAGGTTTCAGGTTTAAGTGCATGTTTGGATTTTTTCTTATTTCTAAAAAGCAAAAATGATTTATATTTAAAAGCACTTTATAGTTTTAAACATTTTGCAGTGCTTAATTAGACCTGAAATGATTCCAAATTCTTGTTAACTTTGACTGTATAAAAAGCCAATGCAGCGTGTAGCATCCCGTAAGCACGGTTGTGCAGTGTGCTTGGGTGACATACTTGTTAATGACCATAATTGCTGTTTAGTTCATTGAAGTATAAAAGATTAGTTGATTAAAAAAAAAACAAAACTAAATTAATTTCCATTAACAAAAATATATGTTAGGTACAAACCTAAAACTGCCATGTTCTGATGTTTTGTGTATCAGTAAATAACAAATGGTGGTGTCATTTTTCTAAGACTTTATTCAGCTCCACATCCTATTATCCACAGTATCATTGAAAGACCATTCTGACTGCTGGCTTCCGAGGGCGTATTATACGTGACACATTTAGAAACTAATGCTGAAAAAAGCATGAAGCAAATATTTGAAATACTGTAATTATAATTTATTATTATCTTTAATTGTTTCATTTTATTCCAGTGTATAAAACATTACTTTTTTACTGGTTTCTTTTGACATAATTTAAGAACCACATTTATTTTCTACAGTGTTAAGACTTTTTCTCAGAAATACATATCTTTGTACTACTATTCAAATGAATATATGGACACTGTGGCACACTTTAAGTATTTTTTCATTAAAAATAAATATTTGTGGTTTCACACAAATGACATCAGTCACATTCTTCTCAAAGGTAAGTAACTGCCTTTGCTTTTTAAGTCCCAAGTGTTTCTCCAGCACATTAGACTTGGTTTGCAGAGGATCCAGCTGTCTTTCACTTACCATTATTAAATGTGTATTATGTGTGCACGTGTTTGTATAAAAATAAATGTGTATTTATGCACAAGGATCCTATCTAAAGGAAAGAGAGCAGCATAAAATAAACTTGGTGAAGCCTGAGAATACCAGAGCTTAGATTAGGTTTGCATCTGAAACTAATTCAGGAAGAAGTCAAGAGAGAAGTGTTGTGATGAAAGGAAATAATCTCCAAATGAAACACTAAAAGGTCATTGCTGAGATTTTAAAACAATGTGGAAGGCTCTGGAGTAGAAGTGTCATATATGGCCTCTGAGCTGCCTCTGCCCGAGGTATTTATGATCTGTATAGCAGATGTAGAAGCTGCAGAATCTAAACTTTTCTTTAAAAACCAAAAATCAGGCTGTGGCGTTGGTGAATAGCAATGTTCTTAGTGTAAACAGATGTGGCAACATCAGCCCACACCAGCAGACAGCCTCAGCCAGTGGCTCAGAGGCGTGGAAACCACCCACACATCCCTTTCTGAAATTCTAGGGGGAGATTCTCCCAAAAATTATTCTCCCAAATAATATTGCTCAGGCTGTTGCTTGTTTCCCTGGTCTGTGGCGCAGTGGGGGAGGAATTGGGAGCTAGGCCTCTATGTTGGGGTTATGGATTTAGGAATAGTTATGAAGGGATAAAAAACAAGGCAAAGAAGAAGGAAAGGCCGGAGTGGAGGGGAATGGGAAGGGAAGATGATGACAGAAACAGCGCTATAAGTGCACTGAACCAATACCCAGCAAAGATGTTCAGATGGTGTAAAGGACCTTGCTTCAGTGTAGATCTCTGAAAAAATTCCTTCTTGCCTCAGTGAATTGTAACTCTCCTGCCTGACATGTTTACCTTGGTTGATGAACAATCATAAAAAAAATAAAGTAACCCTCTAAGAGAAGGAAGCTTGACACCTCTGCTCCAGAAAACAGGCTTTTGTTTACATTACTGCCTTTCCACATAAGTTGTTTAATCAGCTTTTCCTAATTAGGAGAAGTTAAACACAAAAGGCGAATCTCCTTTTATATTTAGAAGGTGCAAAACGTTTCCAAATGTGCATGGTTTGTTTTTCAGCACCGTGAGTCGGATCATGTCACTGCTGCGTTATCCCCTTACACTACTGGATCTACACTAGATCTCTCTTTAAGTGCTGTAAACAAAAGGGGGTTAATTCCTACAATTCTTGTGGTCTGTGTAAACTCTGCTGTTGTCCAGAACATGTTTCAGATTTATGGAATAGCTGTTCCTCTCGCATCAGAACATGCTGGTACTTGCTGACTGCTGTCCTTATAAGGGATGGGATCCTACTTTTACGTACGTACCCCTTGGTAAATCAGGGACAATATAGAGCTGAGGAGTAAACCATATTACTGCTAGGAGAAGGGATAATAAGGACCAATACCTGTTCATTGCTTTGCATTTTTCCTCAGTTAAAGGACATATGTATGTATGATTCCGATCTAATTTGTAACTTCATGGAGCATCTGGTAATTTCCAAGCTTAATTACAAGGACAAAACATACCTTGAAAGAATAAATGGAGATTTATTCTAAAGTGTATGCAAAGATGTTAAGCATGTTGTAGGCAGACTTTCATCTTTCCATTCCTCAAAAAAGATCTCTTATGTTCCTGCAAAGATGAAATACTATTTGAAAATTAAATTCTGAAGTTGTTAGGAAAAGGGTTGCCCCATTTCTATTCTGCAGTGTAACACAGATCCAAGTAGGGTCACGTCTCTGCATGCTGGAGTCTAAATTTCACGCTTAAAACTTTCTGGTCAGATGGTCCATGGCATAATATAGAGCTGGAATGTCCTGGCTTCCAATTACTGACTTGTTTTCTTCTGCAAGAACAATGTTTAGCTTTACAAGCTGTGTTGACTGGTGGTTTTTCTTGAGAAACCAAGATAAGAGAAATGTGCTGCACTGTTGTCAGTCTTCTGACTGATACCGAGCAGTTTTCTGAAACTTTTCCTGGAGTAGTTTGTCCAAATTTGACCCTTTCAGGTTTTTTGCTCTGAGGTAATTTTTGCAGATAATAAGCTTTAAATTTTATTTTTTTGTTTTTCTGAATTCCATCCCTTTGCTCCTAATTATTCTGTCATGGTTTTACATGGAAGCCTCCCTTCCCCTTGTATATGCTCTCTGCTTATGTTGCCCGTGTTTCTGGAGTCAGAGGCCCTTTGCTTTATTTCACCGTGGTAGTCTAGCTGGCCAACTTCAATTATTTTATCTCCTTTCCTAATTAGTAGTATTAGGCTGAACTCTGAAACATGTTTCGCATTCTCATAGATATATTATGCCTGGTTGTGGTTTTCTGTTGTCCTGGTGCTCATGTCCCGTGCCACTTGTCAGTTGAGATGACTCTGCCTGTGGCTACATCAGTGGGGATTGATTTTTTTTTTTTTTCAAGTTCATGAATCACCATGTCAACTGTTTGCAGTTAGATAGTTAATGTATATTTGTGTGCCCTCTGCCCAGCCAGTTTATTTGAAATCCCTTGTTTCCCATTTTTTTCTCTTACTTTCTTGGAGATTAGGTTTCTGCCTCTGCACCTCGTTTTTCTACTGAAGTTGAACTGCAGGTGATTGACCCGTGGTGTTTTACAGGGTCATCTCCCCCGTCTCTGCCATACATCTTCAGTGACTGTCCGGGGTTCAGTAAGCTTTTACACACCCAGATCTGGTAATAGACCGCCACATGTACTGAGTTATTTTCCATTTTCCAAGCATTATCTTACTGGTTGCTCTCCATCTGCAGTTGTAGCGACCACTTTTCATTGCTTCCCCAGAGTCTGTGCCTATTGTCTTTGCTGATCTTGCGAAAAGCTTTAAAATCTTTTTTTAAAATGTCACCCGTGTGACAATCCCATTTTCTGGTTTATCGGATAGACTTCAGCCTGACGCTTTTTTTGCGTTCCGTGTTTGATCTGCATTTAATTATTTTCAACAAAAGCAAAGTTCTCTTGGTTTGGCTTTCCCCTCCCTCTTCCATAGGTATTTTTTAGCACAGTTTGTCTCTTACCCATTGCACTTGAACCTTTCCTGAACCGTTTCATTTCTGCTTTGATTTCTGTCGGCTGGAATTGAAGCTTGTTTCATGCATGTTTGACCATGGCCTGTGCATCCTCAAGACTTAAAGTGGAAACTCTGAAACCCAAGAGGCACGTTGTGATCCTGGAGACTTTTGAAAGCTCAGCGTTAGCAAAGCCCAGCTGGATGTGTTTAGCTTTCAGGATGGATTTGCATGTTCTCCCTTCACTGCGTTTGTGTCTTCCATCAGTCAGCTTAACTCCAGGACTGACAAAGCATTTTCTGTCATTGTCAATGAATTTTGGCATTTTAGTGAGCAGTGGATCTGGGCTGGCCTCTCCTAAGATGGGTTCCTTGCTCTTTGGGTTTCTCCTACATCCCTTGAGGCCCATTTGACCCACACTTTGCTATAGATGTCACAATGTTTTGTGTTTCTCTGCATGCCATCGCAGAAGCACTTAAAACCGCATGCACAGCTCTTGATGCTGACAGTGTGTTGACATGGTCTCCTCTTCCAAGGAATCAGAGAAGTCCTAATACATGGAGAGAAATGCCTGGCTATGAGAGCTTCAGATTGTCCCAGAGGTCAGTGCTCTCCAGTCCCATTAGGAAGCAAATTCCAACATCAGCCTTTTCCTCCCAAAATGCCCTGTCTCCCCAGCTGCAGTTGCAGCAGCTCTTGACTAGCAGACCTTGGCCCATCCTTTCCCTTCAAGAGTGAAAAGTCAATGAGTCCCCTGCAGACATGAGATGTCCCAGAAGCAATCTTGTGGTTTTGAAATCCTTGCTGATTTATCCAAAGGGAGGGTTTTCATCTGACAATTCTATGAGCATCTGCCACAGATTAACTTCGCTCTTTGTTTCTTAAATAAAATACCATTTCTTGCAGCTCCTCTGCCCATTCCCTGGTGCCTCGCTGATTGTAAGCATGGACATGGGAGAGGTAAAGTGCAAACTTCACAGGCTGCAGCCCTGACCAGACGCTGGAGCTCCAAGGATCCCATGTCCAATTTGTTTTTCTTACTGGTTTTATGGCTCTTTCAATATCTCCTTAAAAGTCAGTATGTCATCTGAGAGTGGTCCCATACTTTGTACTTAAAGAGCAGCCACTTAAAGGATCTTACCATTTCACCATACTCCTTGATAAAGAAGATCCTCGACTTCCATTTTAAAACAGAATTTTCAAGCATGTTTGTGCCAAAGCATCTCAGGTTTCCAGGTTTTACTACTTTCTTCAGTTTATGAGAAGGCTCCTTTAGCTTGGGTTTTGAACTTGTGATAGCTGTTTCAAGTAGAAATTAACCTTATCCAGTGCCTTAAGAGTCCAGATTTTTTTTCTCTCTGATATGATATCACTGGTAACATGACAAACCACCTCAAGCTACCGGTGTGGTCCTGCTTATGCTGCTTCTCTAACAGCCAGATCCCAACCCTGTTGAAACAAAGGGCTTCCCTCGACTTCAGCGAGTGTTGGATCACGTTCTGAGTGCCTTTAGTGCTTGTTACTCTTCCTGCCTTTTCTATGTAATATGGATTAAGTGGGGGAATAAAAGACTTTGGCAAGTTGGCCAGCACTGAACCCTTGAATCTCTGGATACCCTGTGATCCGTGTTGGGCTCCGTGCGCTGTTGCACTCTTGTATTATGCCCAGCAGCCTCTCAGCAAGCAAAGGGTTGAATTCTGCTTTTCTATTCATATTCCTCTGCCTTGCAAAGCCCAGACTGGTTGGAAAGCAGGAAGTGGGAAGGGGGATTTTGAATTTGTGATCTCTTTCCATCTACTGCTGTCACTCACACCTACCTAAAACTGAAAACGAGTTTGTGCTGCCACCGGAAAGAGGCTGACAGACCACATCGCCTCTGGTGTATTTTCACAGCTTGTGTTTTCAGAACTGAGTCACTAACATGCACTGGGGTTTGGGGACTTTAAATATTCAGGTTTTGCAGCATCAGGACCAGCAGGCTGGGGATGGAGACAATTTCGATTAACCCTCCGTAGTGGAAAAGGTAATTGTGAACGATGGAGCGAAGGCGCCGGTGTAAATGGACGTGGTCTCGGGGCAGTGGTGCTTGTGAAACCTGGGTGCTGAGTTGGCCGGTGCTACAAAAGCCAGCCTGCACGGAGCGAGCGGGGCTTCCCCCTCGCCACGGTTTGGCGTGGGGCTGCCACGAGCCCTGGGCTTTGTCACCGGGCGTCCGGCTGGGCAGGAACGGGCTCCCCCGCCGCCTCCCAGGGTAGGAGTTTCCCATTGTGAATCGGCCAGGAAATGCAAAACAGCAAAAATCTCTGCGAGATGAGGAGAACCCTCTGAAACGTGCACAGATGTTTTATCTTTCCTGCTTTTCATCCCGCTCCCGTTCTGTTGTGCTGAAGGGCCAAATGAGGAGCATGCACGTTTGCAGGCTGAAAATGCCAATGTCCTGCTCTGATAACTTTCCAGAATGTTTAATAATGCAGGATTTGTCCAAAATTTTCGCGTTCATAATTACTTCTAAGTGACCAATACGTAAGTTTAAAAATAACACTTTCAATGTTGCTAAGCGCGCTTTCAGTAAGGAAATGGTTAGACTTATTTGCAAAGAAGGACAGACTGCTTCCAAAACAAACACTATTTATCTCCCAGCTGGTGTCTTAGAGGAGTGTGTTCCAGCGATGCCACCGCTACGTTTCACCAGTATTTCCCCAACTAGTTTTAACACTGCTGGACTGTGAAGGGTCCTTCCGTTAATCTCTGTGCTTCGTATAAGGTGAGGTACTGTTGGGAAAGGAATCTTTAAAGAGCTCGGATGTGGCACTGGTGTTGAGCCTTGTGTGCTTTGCAGGAAGGGTTTATATTGAAACAGCAGCTGAGTATTCTGTGTTTACAAAGCACGATGTTTGGATGGGACAGTTATGTCGCTTGGCACGCTCCTCAGGGTTTCTCCTTTATGCTTACCAGACTGCCCCTTGCATGCAATTGAATGTGTGGGTTCTCTTAATTTTCATATTAACTAGAGTATTAAAAACCAGCAGGGGGGAGGGAGGGAGGTGAGGATGCTTTGTGGTGGTTGCAAAAAAAGGAAGAGGGTAGAAATGTTCCTTCCACCGATGCGTGCTCTGCTGTCACGAAAGAAACCTGCGATCTCCTTGGTGTTGGAGACACCACATCTGCATTTGACAGGGCGGGGGAAGGAGGGGGAGTTAAAAACAGGCAGGAGAAGCGCTGATTAAATCAAGGCAAAGCTTGGCAGCGTTGTGGAACAGCCTGATGCTTATCAGCCAGCACGTGTTCAACACATGTTGTAGCTTGATGCTCTCCCATCAGGAGACGTGGGCGCAAGGCGGATGGCAGCGAGCAGGACCAGAGCTACGGCCCGTTCCTCCCACGGGGGGCTCAGCCCTGGGCCTGCCCCTCACACCCTCTGACTCTCTGGGGTCAAGAGATCCCTTCCTACTCGCCGCGAGCACACCTGAACCACAGTACTGCTGCGCACCCTGAACATCGCTATCCCAAGGCTTGTCCTGGTGGTATTTAATTACTCCAGTGGCCACACTCAGTCAGGGGACAGTCCTGCAAAGCAACCTCTGTCCTGTCTGCTTAGGTGGGACCTCCCAGAACTGGAGCAGGGAGCCCATAGTGCACACATGTGGCTCCAGGAACACCTTTCTGAGCCTGTCCCGATGCTGGGGGTTCTCTGGTGCACGGTCTCCAGCCCGTTTCTCCAGCCCATTCTCAGTGGGCAGCCTCTAAGGAGCAGCTGGGCTGCGGTTCTGTGCTGAGGCAACAGGAGCCATCACTTCCCCACCCAGAGCCACCTAAACTTGGATGCTGATGGATGGCTCAAATCAGGAGGGACCAATGTGTTTTGTCTGACCTCCTGCAGGCAACAGCTTCCCACCCAGCATCGCCAGGCTGCTTTCTAGGGATTATTCACTTTCTTTCCCAAGTCACTGGGCTGACTGAGCGTTACAGCTTTGACATCTGCAACCACAAAGTCATGGGAAAAAAAAAAAAAAAAAAAGTTGAAGACTGGCTGCTTCACACTGCCTCTCTCTGCAGTGAATTTTGATTCTGAACAGCCTCAGCCAGCGACAGTGCCTGAAAACGTCTGCAGACTGTGTTCATCCTGCATTCTGCAATGCATCCTATTCCTTTATTCTAGTTACCCAAAGAAAATTAGATATGTATGGATTTTGCAGTAAACGTTTTGCCAATTTCTAGTTATATTCCATAATCGTGATGGCATTCTTGGCCTCCTCGGGTTTATGATTTATGGTGGCATATTTGCAGCCTCCTGGGGGAAGCAGGAGCTCTGGATGCAAGCTGTTTCTGTGTAAGCGTTAAGGTCCGCCCGAGTTTATTCTGTGGTATCTGGAGAAAGCATGTGTGTATGCGAGCACGGATGCATATATTCTGTGCATTATGTGTGTCTGCAGAGTGCACTTGTTTCTCCACAGTCTAAGCTGTGTTTAAATCAAGGCTTTAAAATGAGCCTAAAAGTGTCTGCAAAATAATTTTACCCTCTCCAAACAATTTAGTTAATTAACCGCCTAAATCAGTTCTTGCTGACTCTCCCTGAAGATACCCCTCCTGAATGAGATTTTTTCTTCAGATTTGGATGAAACGCAATGGTTGAGTCATGAGTTTTCTTTCTGGCTGGGTTGCTGGAGTGGGGAATGTTGTTCACAATACTGGCTGTTGCCATATGCTTTTTTCATCAAGTAAAAGGGTGCAACTTTCTTTTTGCTTCCCCCTCCACTGACTCACTCCCCAAATATGTTTCTGGTTAGGATGCCTTGTGACTTCTTCCTGACATAAGGTTTTCTAGTTTGCAGTTAACTTTGTGAATCGCCTCTGCGAGCTCTAAAACATCCCAGCTCCTGGAAGGAGAGGATGGGTGTCCTGGAGAGCAGAGGGAGCAGCAAGACGCTTACCTGGTTCTTGGGTGCTTTGTGTGTTTGGTAGCTCTCCCGCCCCAGAAACAGTTTTCCAGAAGCCAGGCAGTCCGGCTCCGGTGCCTGCCAGTGCCTTTTGCATCCTGCATGTGGATTGTTGTGCCTGGGCAGTCTAGGAGAAGCCCAAGGGAGTCTCAAACATTTTATCTGTTGGCCCCGCGATGCTTTTAGAATCGCTGTGAGTTAAGGAAGGGAGATGCTGGCTGTAAAACAGCTTAGAGGGACAGACAGACAGACAAGTCCCTTCCTGACTTCTTTTAAGGCATCCTTTTGCTGTCCCCCAGAGCTCTCGGTGCAGTGACCTTCACTGCTGATGCCAAATTTCCTCGGAGAGAGCGAGTTAAGGGCATGGGGCTTTTGTCAGAGCCAACCCAGTGCTCCCAGCATCCTGTCCTTAGCAGTGGGTAACTTCCAGCACTTGGCCAACAAGGAAACAGCTCCCCAAAAAAGCGGGCCATAAATCATTCAAACGATGCTTCCTGAACCTGACCCTGCAGAAAACAAGCTTGCACCTGCGAGCATAGGACTGGGTTCCTGAAAACCAGTGTCCATCTTACCCTACTACTGAGAGCTTGCTGTGGTAGGGCTGTAGGTGTACACCCCACCCGCACCTCCCAAAGACCTAACGGCACAGCAGAGGCCAGGAAGAACAGCTTGCCTCTTTTCCAGCTAAAGGAACTGAGATGCTGAGAGTTAAGTGACTGGCCCAAAGCCAGAGTGCTTGGAAACGAGCCCATATCTTCCTTGTATTAGCTGGGACATGACTGTGTAGCATGCCTTGCCCTGCTGGAAATGTCACCCATGATCTCTGGAGCAGCTCTGCTGCAAAGAAGCATCTCCTCCTTTCTTTTTTTTTTTTTTTTTTACCTCCCCAAATTGCTCTGCTTCACAGGACAATCCCCATCTGTTTGATCTTCTGGGATGGAGGAGAGCCGAAACGCGCCAGCCTTTGTGCTCTCCCTTATTGCACTTCTCATTTCCTACAACTTTGCCTGGAAAGTTAACTACGGGCTTACCCGTGCTGGGAGTTTTCCCAGTGGCCGTTCCACTAGTGTGATGCTACAGTTATTCCAGCTGAGTGACTCTCCAGCAGCGCATCCCTGGATGTTGGATTGATGGCAAAAGACACGTAAGGGCACTGTGAGTCAGCACCGCAGGGTGGCCCTGCCTGAACCTGGCACCCACCCCTCCCAGGGAAAGGAAATTGGGAATCAGATCCTCCCTGTCCCTCTGCAAAGCCTGAGAGCTGCTCTTCCCTGGGCCACTTGGGATATCACACCGAGACAACTTGCCGTGACCACAAGCCGTTTGGGTACGGAAGGTGGCTATCGTGGTGTCATGTGCCAAAGCCACCTGAGATGCCAGCCCTGCTCCCAGGACTCAGGTTCTCCTAGGAAGGGGCTTGCTTCATCGGACAGCAGGTCCCGTCTCCATGCCAGGGTCCCTTCCAGGAAGGACACATCATTTATAACCAACCCACCGCATGCCAGTTATCCACATGGCCTTGGTAACCTCTCCTTTGAGATCCAGGAGTGACTCCTGCAAGATGGTGCCTAATTTCCATGCAATTTGACAGAACTTTGTTGGTTTGGGTTTTTTTCTTTTTCTGTGGGGTTTTTATTTCCTATTCTTTCCAGTGCTGCTATCACTGTTTTTTCCTGGCCTGGCACTGTCATCATCGGGTGTCATCACCCAGGAGATGGAGGAGGAGGCAGAGGTGTTTCCTTGCGAGGAAGCAGAGGTGTTTCCTTGCAAGGAACAAAAGTTGGAATAAGCCATCGTTGCTCAGCTGGCAGCATCTCCAGTGCCCAAAACACTGGAAAGATGTAAGCAAAACCTGGCAATACCGCAGCCCTGAAAGGAAGGACAGGGGACTTGATACTTGGAAAAAATACTCTGGCAGCACAATGTCCTGGACTCTGCCTTTAAAAAAAAAAAAGTAATCTCCCAAAGGAACTGATGGAGTACAATGTTCATGTTATTTAAAACTGAGCAAAATAAAGAGCTGGAGGCTGCAAGCTCAGTATAAACGGCAGTGGCTTCTCAGAACCTTAGTTAAAGCCCTCTGGGGAGGAAAAGCACATTGGGCAGCCAAAATAGGTCTCTCCTCCTCTCCATTGCCATGTTTCCGTGTAGTTGGGAAAATGAGTGAGGTCTTGGGAATATCTTTTTGCTGGCTGTACATTCAAACATGCAGTTGAGATAGATACTTTCCTGTATCACTTCCCTTCCCTCCGGTCCCCTGCCAAGGAGAAGCGTTCAAGACTTGCCCTTCCCTGTCTGCGTGACCGCCAGCATGGGGGACGGTGCTGGATGCAGGGTGACACAGACCTGTGAGGTTTGGGGCTGTCGGATGGAGATGGGGTTTCCCAAAAGCAGCCGGTGCTCGGTGTGGAGAGCTTTGGGGAGCCAAACACGGTGATAAATGCTTTCCTGTGCTCTCCAGCACATGAGCACAGCACCTCTGCATAAGAGGCGCTCGTGGTGAAGTCCAGGTCTGTATGTCCTGGCCTTGTTCATTGATTGACAGGCCAAGGTGGGAGGGGAGCAAGGGCCTGGGTTGGGATCTCAAATGTGGCCAGTGCCCCTGCCATCCCCTAAAAGGTGGCACTAAACCTCCCCCCCAACTTGTCACTTCAGTTCATGCTCCCTGGGGCTCTCACTGCATTTGTGCTGCATGGAGCAGCAGTCCCAGCTGAAACCATGACGTCCATCATGGGGAATAGCCATCGCCCCATCTTGATAGGACAAGGGGTGATGATTTTAAACTAAAAGAGGGTAGATTCAGACTAGATATAAGGAAGAAACTTTTTATGATGAGCGTGGTGAGATGCTGGCACAGGTTGCCCAGAGCGGTGGTAGATTCCCCCTCCCTGGAAACATTCAAGGCCAGGTTGGACGCGGTTCTGAGCAACCTGGTCTAGTTGAAGATGTCCCTGCTAATGGTGGGGAGTTGGACTACATGGCCTTTAAAGGTCCCTTCCAACCCAACCCATTCTATCATTCTATGATCTCTCTGCCCTTTAAAGGTCCCTTCCAACCCAACCCATTCTATCATTCTACAATTCTATGATCTCTCTGCCATGGAGACCTCCTCTCACCCAACGCATCCCCCCCTGCTCCAGTCTCCTTCCCAAGAGCTTCCCCATGGCCTGTTAAGCCACTTCAGAGCATTGGCCTGGCTTTCTCCTCTTCCCTGTGCGTCTCCAGGCTGTTTCCTATCATGCTGCCATGGGGCTTGGCTTCTCCTCTCACCCTCCCACGGCTGTGTGCAGCAGCGGCTCGCAGTGCATTCCTTTGCATCGTAATCTCCGGCTTGCTATCTAAGGAGTTGAAGGATATTTCCAACCCAATGCTGCCAGAAAATACTGGCACCCACCTCCAGCTACCTTCCTCTTGTACACACATCCAGCTCCTCGAGCGCTCTGATACTCTGCCATGTTTAAACAACTGTTGCTTAGAGTCAGCTCTCAATGTGGCGGGTTATTTTCTGGCTGTTTTTTTTTTTATTCTTTTCCAAGCCCCAGCTGGTTTCTGCAGTTTCTAGCCCTAGTGACTGTGCTTGACTCTTCACTGTGCCTGGTGCATGAGAGCTGCAGCTTTAACCAGGCCGCAAAACATGCAACATGACCTCGTCTTGGCCTCTCCGTTCCCCGGGGAGCAGCAGGTCCAAGATGTGACCAACCTGCCATCATTGCTGATCCCATGAGTATCATCCTGCTGCACCTCAGGAGCAATCCCAGACCACCTTTCTATGGCGCTAATGGGCAGCAGGGATGAAGGGTCCTGATTCCCCAGCACTTGCCACCGCTCCCACCTGGGCTGTGTTGCTGGTAGTTTTGTTGGCCCATGAGATGGTCTAGCAACAATATGTTCTCCATCCAGAGGTCTTAGCCACACGCAGCTGCAAGGACACGAGTGGACAGCCATCCTCCCAGCATCCGGTGGGGTTGGGGCATCCTCGGTGCTGGATGCAGCACACAGTGGAGCACAGAGATTTACCTACAAGTGGGGACTGGGCCAAGTCTGTGCATGGCACAAATTTCAAGCCCATCTTTGGAGAGAATGAAGATGTTGCTCTTTAGATCAGGCAGCAGCCCCAGCATCCTCCAGTTTAAGCAATGAGCCACCAAAAGCTTCTACTGATCAGAGAAGGTGGGAGAGCCACACTGACACAGAGCAGGCACACAGACCATCCAGGATGCGTGTTTTCTGGCTCAGCTTTAAAACCCTCTGATGATGATGAATCCCCTCCATCTGCAGTCCTTCACTCCTTTGCACCTAAACAGTCTCCCCAAAGAGCTAACCAGAACCTTTCTCTGGGTGACCTGCCCGTTATTTTTTGCCTATCCATTGCGGAAACGGGGAACAGAGCATTTCCTCCCTCTTCCACCCCTCCCTCTCCAGATAAACCCTCTTTTATCTACCTGAAGATGTTATCGGCCATCTGTCTTTGTCTTTCTCTAGGGTAAACAGCCTGAATTCTTTTAACCTTTCCTCACCGGTCACTCTGCCATCTCGCCATGAACCGCTGATAAACTGGAAGTTGAGGTCCCCAGCAGGGATCTTATTGAGCCCACCTGTCCCCAGTTTGCAGGGAATGTGGGGTTGCACCAGAAATTATAGGTGCACGACAGCACCCTTGGCTGCAGACCACTGTGTGTCCTCTAGGAGCTCTCAAGACATGGCAATTTCACACTTCAGTGGGGTTTTGGGGATTCCCAACATCTCCCCGCGTTGCCTCTTCATGACCAGCTGAGAGCCCACCTCTCCTTCCTACAAGAGACGCTGATCGCCTCAGACCACTTTGCTTGGAGGTGAAGTTCAGCTGATTCAATAACATCTCCCTTATTAAACCACTCCGATCTGCTCTTGTCTCTATTTTTCCAGCACTAACTGCATTACCATATTGCTTGCATCTGACCTTTCCAGTGAAGACTGAAGCTGAAAAAGCACAAAACCATCCAGCTGTCCGGGCATCATCCATCTCCAGCCTCCCTCGGTGCAACAGGCTCCCAAATGTGCTCAGCCGCTGCAGCTACACAGGGCATCTCGGGTGTCTGAGAGGCGAGTAAAAGGTATCAACTTCCCTCCCCCTTTAATAGATGCATTTGTTTTCTGCTTGATGTTCCCCAAATGCCTTTATTCAGCTCAGAAAACTTCAGCACAGCACTGAGAGCCGAAGCGATCCACAGAGGAGAGATGCAGACATGGCTGGGAAATCTGAGCCCAGCATTATTTTCCCTGAAAAAGGAAGAAGTTTGGGGTTATTTTTGACCCAAACCTGCATGCAGGGGCTGTTGTGCTTTTCCATTGTACCAAACCACACCAGCCATCCTGGGCAGAACAATCCCAGCTCCAGGGGGGAGCTGCATCCTCAGGGGTTGTGAGTCACTGTTGCGTGACCGGCCTCAGCATCTCCATCTGTAAAATGGGGAGAAAACGACTGCAGTTTCCTTGGCTGCAGCCTTTTGTACTCAGATTTGACCAGCAAACACCCCAAACCCAGCGAGAGGAGCCAAGATATGCTTGTGTTTGGTTAAAAACAAGACAGAAGAGCCATTTGGGGGGCTGTGAGGAGCCCCACGGATGCCCAAGTGAAGCGGTCATAGAGGACGATGCTGGGTTGCTCCCCCTGCGCCCACAACCTGGGGTCTGGGTCAAATCTGGGTTATTTGTGCAGGATGAAATTGCCCTTCATGACGGCTCCATGAGGGCTGCGTGGCCAAATACCCCACTGTGCTGCAGGTGCCCCCGGTGCCCGCGTCGCGTCGGTGCCTTTGCTCGGCTGTCTGTTATCAGCCCGGCATTCGCAGAGCTCTGACGTGCGTTTCGATAAAAACCCTCATTCGGAGCTTTTTGTTCTCAGGCAGCGCATGAGCAAAGGCGGCCAAACTCCGGTGGCTCCATCCGTGGTGCCCTCCTCCTCCTCTTCCTCCAACCTTCACAGCTTCCCGCAGCAGGGGTGAGATTTATCAGGAGGGTGTGATTTAAAGGATAGGTGTGATTTATGGGCCCGTTGCTATTCTTGTTTGGCCCCTGGGGCTTTGCAGATGTGGGGAACTCCCAGCTCCCTGCGCCAGTGTGGCTTGCTCCGAAATCCTTATTCCTGAGGATTTGGATGCTTTTGGGACCGGGCAATGGGAACAAAATTTCTGTAAGGCCATTGCTGCTGGCCTCTCCTTCCTTCTGCAGCAGGCAGCTCCTCTCTGGGGAGCCTGAGGCCACATGGCTCCTTCTCAGGAAGCCAAACGAAGGGGAGTGGAGGGTTTTGGGGCCTAATTAGTCCACGAGTGTGTCCCAATTTCCTACTGGTGTTTGCTCTCCACACTGGGGGGGGGGTGTCTGGGTATCCCCACTCAAGCCCTGAGCTGCAGCTGTTGTACCCCTGGTCATGGAAGATGAAGAATAAACCCATCTCAGAGCATCTTTCTGGGGCTGCAGTGTGGGGACCAGGACACTGGCACCAAGTAGGTCGGTGGTGCAGCCAGCACGGAACATCCCAGTACTGGCCAGAGGGGATGGGTGGCCCAGGCTGGGGTTTCCACAGTGGGAAAATCATCCCAGTCCCTCCCCATCCTGATGTCCCTTGAGCACTGCTGGACAGACAGTCCCCAGGGCTGGATTTGCTACTCTATTTCATGGAATTTTGCAATGCCATGGGGTCAAAGAGTGCCCTGGGGAGCTCATCTTATGCTGAGCAAAGAAAAACTGGTGTGCTGAAACCCCAGGCCTGGGCAGGACACAGATCTGCTCTCACTGGGCGTTGTCTTTGACCCCCACACATCCTGAGCTGATTTTGACCCCTCTCTGGAGAGCGTCCATCGGGGTGGGAATGGCCCAGCCAGTCTCAGGGATGCTCTACGCCTCCGCAGCCCTCGGGCCCCCAACAAAGTGTGATGGATGAGCTTCGCCTCACTGCTCCCAGCACTGATAGAGGGAAAACCCGCGGGCTGGGAGCCAGCTTCCCCCAGACCGTTGGGGAGGGGAGAGCTGGGGCTGGAGAGATAACGGGAAGTGCCAGTGCCAGGGCTTGGGGTGGGGCTTTGATGCTGTAGCTTGGTGATGCCGACTGCGGGGCTGCCACTTTGCAAATACACAGGACGGGGCTATGCAGGGTGCTGGGGGTAGTTTTCCTTCCCTCCTTCATGATCTGGGGAGATCTGCAGGGTGCTGGGTGCCACCACAGGGTGCTTTCCTCCAGCTCTGCTTCCCATCAAGTGGTTGCCCTTAAAGGGCTTGAATAGCAGATGTGGATAATTAATGGTGTGATTTGGGGATTTTATTTTTTTCTTCCCCTACTGCTTCCCAGTAAATCACTTCCAAATAGAGGCTTTCCACTATCTGGCCGGCTCTGCAGATGATGGTGTCGGAGCCATCAGATGAATTATTTGGGATTTTTGTTTTTCCTTCTTGCTGACTAGCAGTAAATAAATGACACTGGGTGTTTCTTCTAACGCCCCAGAGTCACCAGCTCCAGGGATGGTGATTGAGCATTGCGTGACATTTGTGTTTCTTTGAGCCTCTGCTCCATGGGAGAAATCCAGCCTTCCAGCCTGTACTTTGTATTTGTAAAGGCAAAAGAATAGGAGGCCTTCTGAAGGTGGAGAAAAGCCAGAATGGGAGTAACAAAGGCTCAAAAAATCTGATGGACAATAGAAAGTGGTTTAATATGTTGTATATTACAGGAGAAGAGGCAGGGTGTGAGATATTTGAACCTTTGGGACGCCCCTTTCTCTTGGGCAAGTGCAAACCAGTACTGCAGTAAAGTACCCTTCGAAGTCACTTTTAGCCAAAAAACTCTACAGACTGACTGTGTTCTGGGATTACCTCATCAAAACACAGCATTTTCCACCCTGGGTTTCTAGAAAATGAGTTACCTCAACCACTTGCTGACAGCACCATGCAAAGCATCCGCAACATCTGCAGGAGAGCACCCTCTGAGAGCTATGTTTGGGACAGGTTTTGTCGAAAGAATTTGGAAACCTTGGTGGTGGGCTGGATGGAGGCAATGGTCCAACATCCCTGGGGGTCCTGGGGCTGTTTGGTGCAGCATTTCTGTCCCACCTTTTACTAAAACACAGGCTATGCAGAGCAGAGTGATTTGCTGCACAAGTCATGAGGTGACATTAAGAGTCCAAGGTGAGGATGATGAGGGGTACCAAACCCACGAGCCAGGCGCAGATGATGCAGAGGAAGATCAGCAACGGGAGCGGGGTCCTGGGTATGGCCGTTGTGAGACACTGGGCAGGGAGCTGGAAGGACATTTTCAGCCCCGGGGATGAATCAACTTTTAGGAGCATTTACCTGGGATTTATCCAAATTCTCCATCACATGGATTCAAGTGTTCAGCTAACAATTCCCTCTGGCTAAAACAGATGTCAAGAGGGTGCTCTAGGACCTACCAGCTCTTTCAAAGAGACACAAAGTTCAAGGACTTTTCTGATCCTGGGGACGACAGGGGAATGATTTGGAGCACGTTGCCTCCTTTCTGGGCCAAGGCAAGAGTCACACTCTGTGGAGTTCACTCCTAGCAGCTAGAAACATCAGAAGGACACAACCGCATGATAGAAAAAAGGTAAAAGTAAACGACAGCACAGGGATTAATGTCAACAGGAAACTAATGCCTGACACACGCCGAGTCAGGAGAGCCAGCTGAGTTATTTGTTATGAAGAGCTGATTGCGGAGGAAGAGGCTGGGAAACAAACCTCCCAGCCTGAGGCTTCAAGAGCTTAATTGACCCCAATTCCTGGAAAGAAGGTGAAGAGGGGACAGAGAAGAGCCCTGCAGCAGGGTTTGTCCTGCGACACAAGCCTAGCAGGCTCCAGTGCACCACGGCTGATGTTAGGCACATGCAGCATGGAAACGAGATGTGATTTTGTAGCTGTAGGGCAATGAAACCTTGGCTTGACTTACCAAGGGAGGAGGTAACTCTGGCTCCACGTCTCTTATCTGAGCATAACTATCTCTTGCAAGGTAGGATTTATTCCAGCTGCAGGGATGTATTTTGTAACCTTTGGGCATGAAGGACCAAGCTGGATTGTTGTGACAGTCTCAAATCTTGGTTTCTGGCTTCATCCCATGTGTCCCTGGCCATCAGGAGGAGAGAGCCAGCCACATGGCCCTCCTAAGGTCGATGGCTCTTGTTTTAAGTAAGCATTACCCATCTTGGCACTGGCACTCCTTGCCCGGAGCACCCAGCTGCATTTCCACATCAGGTTGCCTGAACTTCTCTTGGGGTAAGTAGGACAAACATCCTATCCTGAAGATGCAAGGACTTGAATCTACAGACCTACAAGTCCTTCCTGGCCCTCAAACTCTCTGAAGATACACAGTGCTGCCTTATGTGTTCAACCCTGGGCCCCACATACCCCTCCAGCTCTGATACCTGCTGTCATTTCTCCCCCACAGCTAGTGGAAAAACACAAAGACACCACGTCAGCTACGAACCCTCCCAGAAAAGGGTGCCGAGGCTCCGTTACGGACAGGCCCAAAGATGAGACAAACTCCTGGGAATTCTTCTGACCTCATTCATCAGAAGCAAACATACATCCAGCTGAGATGATGAGCCTGGAGGAAGGCTACGCATGAGCAAAGCGGTGGGGCTGCATCGCTGGAGTTGTGTCCTAAGGGACATAAGCAAATATTATTTCACTGCTGGGCACTGGGGTATGGAGATGCTGAATAATCTTTGCAAGATCACAAGAGGGAATTACTACAATCTAGAAAGGCTAAACCTCCACAACTCAAGTGCTTCTTCAAGACCTTAATCCCAGATATTATCCATCCTTTCATTACAAGGATGCTGAATAACTCCATGCGTATACCAGGTGCTTGCACATTTGTACAATGCGTATCTGTGACAGCTGCATACTCTGCATATACATCCAGAAAAATAAAAAAGCCAAGTCACATGGACATTTCCGAAATGACAAAATCAGGGAAGAACGAATGTGGCTGGGAATAAACAAGGAAGCGGAGTTACCCAGCACATTTCCTTTGCCAGGAGCACGACCTTCTCTCTGCTGGGAAATGGTCATTTGTGAACAGTGAACCTTGGCTACGTCCTGAAGATGCTTAGAGGTGGAAGGGGATGAAGAGACACATGGAGAAAACCACCCAGGTAGTTTGAACCTCTCTCACCTGCTGTTACACGGTGCTGGAGATGCAGGAGCAGGCAGTAAGTGGTTTGTGCTGCTGTTCAGTCGCTGCCCAAGTTTATTTCTAGCAGTACATTTTTTCAGAGGGACTCAACTGATGCTCGAAGTCCCCAGTCGCTTAAGGGATGTCTGTAAAGAGCTCAGAGTAAAACTTGGGGAGAAGCAAAGAGCTTGCAAACCCCGTGTGAAGAGGAGCGGTACCAGTGGCAGTGGGTTGTAAGGGCGCACACAGGCAGGGAGGTGTCAGAGACACAAAAAGTGCCGGAGGAAAAATAAGCGTCTGCGTTTCTCCTTTTTTGGGTTTTCTTTTGAAACTTTGCCCTTGTTAAGGAAGAAGCTGCAGACAGGGAATATTGAGACCTGGGTGAAGCGGAGGGGTGACGGGGGCCAAGCAGGGGCTGCCCACCCCCAGGTTAGCGCTCGCCCGCGCTGGAGCGTTTGAGGAAACAGAGCTTTTGTTTACACGGAGGTTTGGGGAATTTCTCTGCCTCTGTACATGGACCCAGGCCGGGAGCTCAGTTGTGCTGCTTTTCCTGCTGCAGTCACCCAGCCGAGGCACCCAAATGCACAGGGCAGAGCTCCGTGGCTGGTCACCCTGCAAAGAGCCAGTCTGACCGGCTTGCCCGCAGCCCCGGAGCCAGCTGGTTTCCACAACTGCCTCTAACAGTTTAAAAAACAAAAAAAGGTCACGAACCAAAACAAAAAGGGGCAAAACAAGTCAGATAAACCCACAACAGGGAAGTAGCCGCTCAGCTTCATCGCTGATTTCCCAAAGATGCCCGTTGAGTGGTTTCATCGGAAAAAGCATCCCGGGTTCCACGGAGCAGAGGCAGAAGGAGCAGCGGGCCGGCAGATCTGGTAGGTATCATCCCTGTCCCGATGGAAGCGGCCGTGCGTTTCGGCACCTTATTTGGCTATTGCTGCTTGTACGGAGTGAGGACTTCTTGCAAACAGTGGGAAGAGCCCCGGGGATGCTTGGCTGCCTCTGACGCAAGAACCTCGCCAGCACATTTTTGACCTCGCTTTGCGTCTCTGCCGAGCATTGGAGATCATGCTGCCCGCCTCTCCGCACACCCACCGCTGAGCAGCGGCGCTGGGAGGGAAGGAGAGACCCCCGGGACAACAGCACCCAGCCCCAGACGGGATGGAGAGGGCAGAGAGAACAGCTTTCCCCGTCCTCCGGGAAAGAAAAGCTCTGCAAATGGTTTTAAGAGCACAAGGAACCAGCAGGCTCTACCTCACGGCGTGCAATCTGCTGTACTAAAAGGTTACTAGCTCCACGGAGCCGTATTGAATTGCATCAGCTGGGAACCTCATCCAAGGCGTTCGGGTTGAGAGTAACCCTTTCTATTTATTGTCCTATTGTTTCACACTGGAAGAATAACTGAGATACAATCTGTGAGAGTTTTATTGTTACAGACCGGCTTTCCCCTGCCCTCCCGAGCTGTCACCCTGTAAATTATGCTCCAGTTCCCAAGTTTGGGGGGATGAAATGGGGGTTACATGGACAGGGATTAAGGCCCCGGGGAGGATTTGGTGGGGGAGGTCATCTGCTGTCCATCCTCCCACTGTTCGGGGCAGTTTTACCCAATTCCCCTCTGGCAGCATCAGCCACATTAGCCCAAATTGTCTGGTAAAACCTGGTTTAGTCTGCCCAGAGCGAGCTCAAGAAAGCTTTTATTAATGCATATGGGAAAACAGAGGAATAGCCCTTACAATTATCTCCATTATAACAGCAAAAGCACAAAGGTGTCAAGACTTTATCATCACCATTAAGAGGTTCTCGTCACCTTCACGACGGCAAAGCTCGTGGGAACAGCGCTCGCGGGCAAAACTCGGGCTGGCAGAGCCATCCCTGAGGCTGCTGGGGAGGGCACGGCTTTGTCAGGACGTGGCTCCCCATCACCCAGCACCGTGCGGGACACATCCTGCCCACTGCCACCGACCACCACGCTGGACCTCAAAACGCAGCTCCTTCCGCGTGACGGTTTCTCAGGAAGCCCGGTTGCCTTGGCGGGATGTATGTATCATTGGGTGGAGAGCTACAGGAAGCGGATAATAATTTTTTTTTCTCCATTTGTGCCGGTTCAGACTCTAATATTTAAAGACAGTTCCTATTTCCTAGATTCACAGATGGTGAGGATGGAGGGAACCAGCACATCGCCCGGCCTCAGCGCGGGCACGGCGCGGGCCACGGACTGCGATGCTAAGGTAAGCAGTTTGCCCGACGAGAAATATTTTGCTTATGAATGAGGGGGCTTTTAAAAAAAACACCCTAAAGGCAGCAGAGGGGGCGAGGTTGCTGCGAAAAGGCGCCCGAGGCATCCACGCGTGTTCGGGACACGCAGCGCCCACCGGCCTTCTCATGAGCTCGCCCCGGGACCACCGCGCAGGGCTGGGAGGGGAGGGGGGGGGGGGGCGCGGTTCCACCGCCTGTCTCCGCGCTGCCTCCGCCGGCGGCCGGGCCGAGCCGAGTTTAGCCGAGCCGAGCTTAGCCGGGCCGGGCCGGGCCGGGCCGCCCCCCGGCGAGTCCCGGATGTTGGAGCGGCCCCGTTTGCTCCGTCCTTCGCTTCCATAAAAGGCCAAGGGGCCCGGCGGCGCGGGGCGCGTTTTTCCTTTAATTATTATCCCCCTCCTCCTCCTCCTCCTCCTCCTCCCCCCTCTCCCTCCTCCCTCTCCTCCCTCCTCCTCCTCCTCCCCGCCCGCCCCTTCTCCTCCCGCGGCGGCCCCGCAGGCAGCGGCTGGGGGGCGGCGGGGCAGCGCTGCACCCCCCGATCCCGCCCCACCGCGCCCCCCCATCCCTCCCACCCACTGCCCCCCCCGGGCGCGGAGGCGGGCCGTGCCGGGCCGAGCCCAGCCGAGCCGAGCCTTGGGCGGGCGGTGAGGCGCGGCTGGCGGCGCAGGAGGCCGGGGCCATGGCGCTGGACGGGATCCGCATGCCGGACGGCTGCTACGCCGATGGGACGTGGGAGCTGAGCGTCCATGTCACCGACCTGGGCCGCGACGTCACCCTGAGGGTCACCGGCGAGATCCACATCGGCGGCGTCATGCTGCGCCTCGTCGAGAAGCTCGGTGAGTGCCGTCCCCCCCGCCCCCGGCACCCCCCGGACAGCCCAGCGCCCTGCCACGGTACTGGGCTTCAGCACCCTGCCCCAGCACCCTGCCCTGATACTGTGCTTGAGCTCCCAGCACCCTGTCCCAGTGCTGTGCTTGAGCTCCCAGCACCCTGTCCCAGTGCTGTGCTTGAGCTCCCAGCACCCTGTCCCAGTGCTGTGCTTGAGCTCCCAGCACCCTGTCCCAGTGCTGTGCTTGAGCTCCCAGCACCCTGTCCCAGTGCTGTGCTTGAGCTCCCAGCACCCTGTCCCAGTGCTGTGCTTGAGCTCCCAGCACCCTGTCCCAGTGCTGTGCTTGAGCTCCCAGCACCCTGTCCCAGTGCTGTGCTTGAGCTCCCAGCACCCTGTCCCAGTGCTGTGCTTGAGCTCCCAGCACCCTGTCCCAGTGCTGTGCTTGAGCTCCCAGCACCCTGTCCCAGTGCTGTGCTTGAGCTCCCAGCACCCTGTCCCAGTGCTGTGCTTGAGCTCCCAGCACCCTGCTCCAGGACTGTGCTTGAGCACCCAGCACCCTGCCCCAGTGCTGTGCTTGAGCACCCAGCACCCTGCCCCTGCACCCAGCCCCAGCACTGTGCTCCAGGACCCAGCATCCTGCTCCAGTACAGTGTTTGAGCACCCTGCACCCAGCACCCTGCCCCAGTGCAGTGCTCCAGCTCCCAGCACCCTGCCCCAGCATCCTACCCCAGGACTGCGCTTCAGCACCCAGCACCCTGCCCTAGCTCTCTGCTTCACACCCTGCCTGTCCTAGCACCCTGCCCTGGCACCCAGCACCCTGCCTCAGCACCCCCATCCCAGCACCCTGCCACCCTGGGTCCCAGCACCCCATCCTAGCACCCCATCCTGCCCCGAGCTGCCCCTCTCCCCCTTCCAGGCTTCACCCCGAAGCCCCCGCTCCCACCCAGCACCCTGTGACCAAAACCAGCCAAACTTTTACACCCCAGGGCCGGTGGCGGGGCCTCAACCCCCATCCGCCGGCTGCTTTGCGCGCAGGATTTTTCCAGGGAGCTGGGAAACATCTTCATTTATGGGGTGGCGGGGGGATTTTTATGGGTGCTCTCCAGTTTACGGCAAAAATCGTGAAGTTGTAGCTGGCTCTGAGCTGCTTTGGGTGAGGAAAGCGCCTCTGAGGGGTCTTTGCGAGGATGGGGTGATTAACGGGGTGGCGTGGGCAAGGTGGGGCTTGGGCTTGGGACTGGGGACACCGCGGTGTCCGGTGGCTTTGGGTGGGCACCTGGACAAAGAGCCCATTTGTCTGGGACGCGTGGGAACGCGCGGCCGAAGCCGCCGGGACGGCTTCGTGGTGGAGGAGCCAGCTTGGGCGCGCTCCCCGCCGAAAACAAGCACCCCAACCCGCCGGCCGGGGGGAGCTCTGCCCTGCCAAACCTCCCCCTTGTCTTTTTATCAGCTTTTTATGGCTCGGGTGTATTTACTCAACGGTATAGTCCAGGCTGATGGCTGTAATTGCTCAAATAAAATATTAATTGCGAGGTCCCCGCGCGTGCCTGCGGCTGTGGGAGTAGCGGAGCTGTCAGCTGCAGGTCCCGGCTCAGCGCAAAGCCTTCGTGCGGCTTTAAAAATACCATCTTCCACCATGCTTAGGTTTTGATTTATTAATTATCTGAAGTTAAAGGAAGGAAGAGACGGATATAAATATGCTTGTTTCGAAAGGAAGCAAGCGCTCGCATCAAAGGGTCTCGTGCTGGAGATAGCCTTGACTCTCCAAAAACTTGATTTTTTTTTTTGTTATTTTTATGCTGGAGCTGCAGAAAGACTTGCTGAAGTTGAGCACTCAGTGGCTAGGGAAAAAAAACTAGCAGCTTTCTAGAGACGATAAAAAACCATCCCGTTGATCACGAATGAATAAGCGATGCTCCCCTCAGTTTCGAGCTGGGAGTCAGGGCTGAAAAAGAGCCGTGGGCCAACTCGTGTGCCGAAAGCCGGGCGCGTGCACGGGGCTGAGTCCAGCGAGGACCTAAATTAGTGCCTGACGTAATGCATCCCCCCCCCCAAAATGTGTTTGCCTGGATCCTCTCCGCTTGTTAAATTAGGGATTGTATTAGAGGGAAGGAATGCAGCGGCCGCAGCGCCGGCCCCGGCGGGGGGAGCGGGGATGGTGCTCCCCTGGGGGGCTCAGCCCCAATGCCCCCCTCCCTGGGACGGTCAAGACCTGCGGATATCTCCGGCTGTTGCCTTCCCTTTCCCCTTGGCTTTTGTCGACGAGCCAAGCTATACGTATTTGGTTCCTTTTAATCTTCCTGCGTGTCAGCTCTTCCAGCCCTCTCATTATTTTTATGGCTCTTCTTTGAGTTCCTGCCAGTTGATCAGGGTCGGGTTTAGCAGAGCGGGGTGGGACAGGACTCACTCCTCACCCTCTTGTGCCTCCTCAATGCCCTCCTTCATCTAGCCTCTGCCGCTGCTTTGTCCCCAGATACATTAATTTTGCAATTTTTCCACGTTGAAACCCTTCCCCTTCATTTTTAACTCGTCCCTCCTTGTTGTTCCTCTGTCCCTGCCAGTGTTAAGTTTCCCTTTTTTAACACCTCCCAGCAATAAAAAAATAATTCATCTTTTGCAAAGCAAATTTTTGCTGAGAGTTTTAAGGAAATTTCTTAAAAATAAAGTTTCCTTGCAGGTCTGGGGTCCCATATGGGCTGTTCCGCTTGCGCATCGTGGTGGGGGGAAGGAAGGGGGGGCTGTGCCTTGGGCAGGGGTTTGCTGGCTCCATTCTTTGGGACAAACCTCCTGTAGGCTTCGTGCTGCTGGAGGGCAGGGAAAGCAGATTTCTGTGGCCTGGCCGGAGTTTCACTGAAGTTTAGGGCATCGCTGTGAATTTGCATCAGACTGGCTCTGCTCTACTTGTAGGATGCTGGTAGAAGCTCTTCAACCATTAGTGAGCTGGGAGAAAAAAATGCCTTTCCCTCCTCCCAGCAGCAAGAATTGCTTGGAAAAGGGAAAATTTTAGATTTACATTAGTATTTCCTGGTGCTTGTAGGAGAAAACGATGGCTGTAAATAGCCCTTTGCCTTGGAGAGGGCTGGAGTGGACGGGGGACGTGTGTTGGGGTGCCCTGCTCAGAGCAGGCACGCAGGGACGTCTCTCCTCCCTAATTGCACGGCTGCAGGTACCAGTAAATCTTGTCGACTCAGTCCTTGCCTGCGCAGAGCGGCTGCGGTCAGACTATTTGGGAATAGGCAATTAAAATCTGTCACTAATACAGGCAGGGGTTGGAAGAAACCCAAGCAGCAGATAGGGATTCTGGTTACTCAAGTGAATTGCAATGACCTGTTCGCTCCCCTGTTATTTATCACCCTGCTGGATTAAGCCACTTCGTTAATTGAGCCGTGCCGTGTGTGCTTGGCAGAGTCATCTCGGAAAAATAGGCAAAAAACCTGCTGAGGTTTTAAGAGCAGTGGTATTTAGTTGGTCCGTGCGGCTTGGGGTCTGTACTGGAAACTCCTGGTGCTTGCTCAGGGGTTTTTAGGAATTTTGCCACTATTGACTGACGAACAACAAAAAAAGAGGCTTAAAATCGCTGGGAGCAGAGGAAGGAAGGAAGTGAACACAGGTTATTGTTGTTGTCAACTTCAGGCTGTTTTAAACACATGCAAGAGAAAAACCCTGCTTTTTTGAAATGCGCTTGGGAGGAGCTTTGTGGGATATAGGTTAAGCACAGGATCGCGTTTGGGGGATGCTCTGTTTGGTAGTGGGAATAAAAGAATAGCTGACAGAAACAGGGAAGGGGGACAAATGGTGGCTGGCAGAGGAATGGCTTGAGACAGATGACCTAAATGTGCACTGAGCAGATTCAGAAAGCCCGTGGATAGAAATTTTACAATGGAAATGCAGATTTCTCTCTAGGTTTCTTTTATGGACAGAATGTGTGGCAGCCGGCTCCAGCTGCGGGGGTTCACTGGGAACACTGGGGGAGGACTGAGCACCTTTAGGGGTTTGTGCCTGGAGAAAATAGATAAGTGAATGAAAAAACCACTCTGCTGGGTTTGGAATTACGATAGTCCTTCTGGATCCTTTCTGGGATAAATGTCAAAGCAAGCCCCCTGCCCTCAATAGACAGCGGCTGATAACAGCAGGCAGTGATGACATCTTCTGAGGCCTTGGGGTTTTTTTGTGAATCACGTCTTCGATAAGAGTTTGGGCAGCTGGTTTAAACTCCATTGTTCCCGTTGGCAGATCCTCCGCTATCTCTTTTCCATCACTTGGGAGAGGTGGGATGTCACCTGAGGACTGACACAGGAGTTGTCACATGCAGAGTGTTTTGGTTTAGGTGACATAGCACATCGTAGCACATCAAACTCTTTCTTTTGCTGGTTTTAGCCTGCAAATGTGTCTGGGATTCACCTGAGGGGTTCTGTTCACCATGGAATGGACTCTGCCCATGTTATCTTGCTGGTGACTTCAGCTGTACTCTTTGCAAGATTGATTGAAAATATTAGTGTTTTCCCTGTAAGGTCCCTTTTTCTTAATGGACCCCTTAAAGGGTTATGAATAAAACACCAGGAAAGTGCAGCATCATTGATTTCCCCAGGTTTGTGTTTGAGGTTTTGCAGTGCTTATAAATGCTCTGAGCTGTCGTGAGACTTGCTGGGGAAATTCTTTGCATTGAAACTGGAATGAACTCTTTAGAACAGCTTAAGGCTGTGTAAGAGAAATGCAGAGTCCTTGCCCCAGCCCATTTCTATTGCAAACACAAGGCAGGATGAGTCTGCAGTGCTGTCTTGCAGGTGACTTGCTCCTTTTGCTTTGGAATTCTCCAAGGAGACTCGGGTAGGGGCTCTGTAGGTGACCACGTGCACTTTTGCTGTTAGAGGAGGCAAGAAAAGTGGTTGGAGGCTAAAGAGAAATAAAGGAAGGGTTTTTACTGTAGCCACACTTTCCAAAAATACGTATCTGAGCATCAGTGCTTGGTGCCTGGAGTATGGTCAGGGCATTTTTCCGGTCCATGCTGCCAGGATGACAGCTGAGCATCTTCATTTGCAAGATCTGCAGATACTCATCTGGCCGTCAGTTGTTGGTCGAGAAGAGAAGGATGTTTTGCTTCAAAATCACTCTGCAGTATTGCTTTTCAAGTACGTGGCATTCACGAGAGACCACGAGTGCCATTTAGTACTCCGGGAGGCTTGCGAGAAGCGGGGTGGTGGGTGCTTGTCTCAAATAACATGATAAATGGTGGTGGTGTTTGGTACTGAGGGCAGCTCGGGCAGGCGGAACTCCTCCGACACTCCGCACTGACCCTGCTCCAGATTTCCCCAGGAAACCTCATCTCAGGCTTTTTAACAGCAAAATTTGCACGGCCGGAGGGAGGTGGGATGGTGAGCACAGAGGCTGGGGGGATCTGGCATGCTGCCGAGCACAGAAGTCCTCCTGCTCTAGGAATGAGCGGGGTTTTGGGCCGTTTTGAGGTGAAAGTGGTACCCTGGAGGCTGCCGGACGCTGCCCAGCAGAGATGCTCCAGGCACAGATGCTCCTGCTTCAGCAGCATCTTCAAGGAGAGCACCAGAGCTGCCAAACCACCCTGCACTGACATATTGCCACTTGATTAATATCTTTGCTAGTGACCTGTGCTGAATCCTCGTCCTCCGAATAACGCATTTTTAATGACATTTAAGTGAGAATTTGCAAGTGCCTTATTAACACAGACACTTCCCAGCCACGCACATTGATCTGTGCAGGGCTGGCTCTTTACTTTACATCCAACTCTTGACTCCAGAAAGCTTCCACGTAGGCCCACACCGAATTACAGGATCATGGCTCAAATAATGTCCTCTTTGTTAGCCTAAGTGGAATATTCAGCTGAACTGCCAATGACCAGAGGAATTTGGGGCGGGGGTAGGTAAAAGCCGTACACAGGCAGCTCCAAGCTGCGGTCACAGCAATTAATATTTCTATCCAGAGTGGTGATGACTCTTCGGAAGCAAAAAAAAAAGTTTTTAAATTTATTTTTTTTTTTTTTTTAATTCTTTCCCTAAATCCATCTGCTTTGGCTCAGAAGAGCCTGGCCGATGACACAGATCCCGGTCGGAGGGGGAAGAGAGCGGGGCGGGAGGCGGCGGCGGCGTGCCCGCGAATACCAGAGCCTGGGTTTGTCGTACCACAGACAGGAAATTGTTGGGTTTGCTGCTCCCACCCAGCCCAAATCAGTAGTTTCCTCTTCCAGCTCCTTCAGGTTTCGATTTGACGTAAGACGCGCGGGGAAGCCGGTGTGAGGAGCTGCACTTGCCACACTTACGTCACTCCGAGGGAGCTAAAATGTTAGAAATCATCATGTTCACGCACTTTCCTTTTTCTCTTTTCTTTCTTTTTTCCCCCATAGCAATCCTTTCCCTCACTCTCCTCCATCAGGGCTTGCATTTCACTCAGGCATCTGGCTGAATCTCTCTCAACCGTATAAAAACCCAAACAAATTGTATTCAAAATGTCTATATAAAAAGACAAATACCTCTGGGTGCCCCTGGCAGGGATTTCTGAACCCCCTTTCTGTGCCGTGATGTGTGTGATGGTTGAATTTATAGAAGGCACCATCCTCCTCTGTGTACCATCATAAAATCATGCCCCCACCTCTGATTTTTGATAAGAAATGGTGTTTGGGAGTTGTCCATCTGCAGCGTGCAGACCACTGTGGGTTTATGAGCAACTTCTTGCAACTCCACTATGGGACATTATAAAAAGCAAACCAGGAACCTGGATTTTAACCCTGGCTCTCTGGTTATGGAGAGGAAAAAAAAAAAAAAAAAGGATTGTGGATAACTGCATGAAATTGTGGACGCAGAGAGTGTTTATCGAGTTGGGAAAGAGAAGAGGGAGTATTTGCACTGCAAACTTCAGTCATTTCAACATCACCGGTGACACAGCCACTGCAAGCTCCTATTTTGGGTGTTTGGGGGATTTTTTTTAGTGGTAGTTTTTCTTACAGACAAGGGGAAGGAAGGAGATTCACGGCACTCATGGAGCTCTCAACACACTGATTTCAGCCTGGCATCCAACCCTGGGCGTGCTTGGAGGAAAAAGTCTTGTAGTGTTAAAACGTCTTAAAGAAGATGCATTTATTCATTCTCATTCCGAAATGTGAATTAACCAATAGCCTAGAAAGGGGCAGAGAAACAAAACCGAGCAAAGCTTCTCAGCTGGTGGGATTCAGTTCTGAATGTTCTCGGTGGTTTTCAGGGTTTTTCAAGTGTTATAATTCGGAAAAGTACTGAGAGCCCCAAATGCCTGCTGGATGGAGAAATAATGAGTTTGAGCAGAGTTGCAGTAACTTAGTTTTCTTGTCCGGATTTGCTTTTTGCACATTGTTCTTGTTGTCCAGGCTGGAGCTTCCACCAAGTAGAACTGATGGAGCAGGGGAAGAAAAGTGGCCAGCAAATCAGAGGAAAGCTGTTTGACTTTCTTCTTTATTTTTGGAGAACTGTGGTCCTCAGCTTTTCTTGTGCTCGCCTGTTGTCCTGCGAGGTTGCAGCAGCTCTGGGTGCAGCTCGCAGTTGGTAGCCAGCTGGGTCAAATATGAATGGTCAGGAGCTGTGCTCATGGCATGTCCACGTGCCAGCGTTGGTCCCTCTCCTGCAGGCCAGATGGGATCTTGGAGACCTCCAATTTTGAGTAAAAAGTGGCTGAATTTGGGTAACAGGTTGAGAACGGCGTTGGGAGGGGATGCGTGTAGACAAACAGGCACACCAGCAGTTGCATAAACCTTCCCCTTTATAATCTCAGATGGTTTTTAGCTTGCAAAACTAGACAGCAACCAAAAATTCATCTTGCCAGTTATTACATTTTAAATCTCTTACCAGCCGATTATGCATGTTTGTTTGGTGGTTGTTTTCTTTTTTTTTTTTTTTTTTTCCCCTCCTCCCTGCAGGCATATGTACTTTTGGAAGGGTTAATTGCTGAAACTCCAAATTCAATTAGAAAGTCTGCGTTTTATGCAATTGCCTGGAAGGAGCTATATCACTGTCTTGCTGAACTTCCCTTCCTTGCTGATAATACACAGAGCTTTGCTCAACATGACATCCAGCCTGAGGGCCATCTCGGGCAGAAATTGTGTTCTCCACCACCCCACATGTCCTGTTCTACGGCTTTTGTGCCTGAGCTTGGTTGTGTGATGGGTGAGGTGGACCCAAGCTCAAGGTTAGAGGTCTTGAAGCCCTTTAAAAGTGTGTTGTGTGCGTCAATGAGCTTGGGCTAACTGATGCAGAAATTCCCCAATATTGGACACTTTTAAGATTTGGCTGGACGGGGTGTTGGGCCATCTTGTCTAGACTGTGCTTTTGCCAGAAAAGTAGGACCAGATGATCCTTGAGGTCCCTCCCAACTTGGTATTCTATGGTTCTATGAAATAAGAAAACCGGTGTGGTTTCATCCCCTCCCCGTGGCATGCAAAGGACCTGGGGCACAGACCAGCTTCACCCCAAACCTTGCTTTGCCCCAGGAGCTCGTGGCTGGTGGCATGTGAAGCGCTTTTGGCCGCTGTCACTGCCAGGGAGGGGTGAGACTCCTCTCCCTTATGCTCTACCCCAAGGGATACACTTTGGGTGAAACCTGGAAGGTTTGATGTCCCTCTCCTGCGGATCCAGCATCCCATCTGGTCTGCAGGAGGGAGACCAATGCTGGCTCACAGGTTGAGGCTGCCCGAGGCATGCTGACAGTTGCAAACCTCGCTTTCCAGAGGGCTAAGCTTTTATCAGAGAATAACTGTCGTTAAGGCGCGCTTGGGGAATTGCCTGGTGAGACTGAAGCTTCAGATGAGAGGTTGGGAATTCAGGTGGCCCCCTGGGTCCTCCTTTATCTGCGTCGTGCATCCGTCCTGCCAGACGTCCTCTGGCTCCGCTATCGGGTATGATGTCTTTTTGGCAGGGACCGGCTCCCTTATGCCTTGCACGTTCATTGGGATGAGTCAGGATTGCAGACTGCTGGCACTGTCACCCTGGGACACTTTTCCTTTTGGGTGAGGGAAGGGAAGTGTGATACCGGCTGGAGGGTGAGGGAGCGCCCGGGCTGGTAGTCAAGGCAGTTGAGTGCTCCCTGGAGAAGTGGTTTTTTCCTTCCTTCCTTCCTTCCTCTGCTGCTGTGTTTCTGTCCGATGCTTCCTATTTTGTGCTGGATGAATCACGGAAACCGAACTCCTTAATTGAGTTTTCTGCCATTTCTCGTGATTCCATGGGAGGCAGGGAGCAGCCAGTGAAAGCCTCCTCTGGAGGGGTGCTTGATGAGTGGGGGGAAACACCTGGCAAAACCAGGTTGTAAAGATCATCTTAAAAAAAAAAATTAATAAAAATAAGAATCCACCCTTGCTTTCCTTTTTTCCCTCCCGTAGAAAAATGAGCAAGCCAAATTGCTCTGGGGTGCTGGTGCAAGGATTTAAAGCAAGTCTGCATGGTGCTTGCAAAGACCTTCCCCAGCCCATCGGTGTTTGTTGGCGTGGGGGTGTTGGGGAGCTGAGGTGGCCCCGGCTTTCGGCTCCTCCGGAGAGTTTCCTGACGTTTCCGCTGGGTTCAGCATCACTGCAAAGCTGCTCTCGCCCTGCTCAGGGGTTTAAGCAGGGTTGGGTATGGCTGTGCTTCGCAGGTGAGCAGCTCAGAGAAACCCGTAAACCTCCCACTGCAATAGATGCTGAGAAATAAAATAGATTTTATTATATGTGTGTATATATATGTATAATAAATTTATGCATAAAACCATAATAAAAGTATGTAGGTACCTCTAGGGCAAACACCATATGCTTGGTTCACAGCTTGTGGTACAGATTGCCTGTGCCTTTTGCGTTTGTTGGGTAGCATCAGAGGTATAAAGCAAATTTAAAGGGGGTTTTGCTGCTCTTTCCGCAGGTGAGTGGCATCAGTTCAGGGCAAAGGTGCTTCCAGTGTGGCCGGCACAAGATAAATAATTTTAGTCCGAGGAGGAGGAGGTGCTTGTGTTTCAGTATTAGCAGCGCAAGTGGTAGATACTGCTGTGGCATCTTAATGAATTAAATTTCCAAGTGCTGGTTGAGTAATCCTATTAACACTGAAAAGAGCTTCCTTCCTAGAGTTTACTTTAGAAAAAAAGTAACTTTGAGGCTTGTCGGGATTTGCTCTTCTCCCTGAAGCCTGCGTGCAGACCTGGCTCCGGCAGAGAGGCTTGAAAGGTTTTTGTCCAGTGGCTCGAGCGTGGAGGAGCAAAGCCCTGCGCTGTCAGGAGCAGCGTTTCAGGGGGCATTTGGGTTCAATATGCCAGCCTAGTGCTTTTGTGAAGATGCTCATTGATGATGTGGGCTTGTAAAATGTCCCTGCTCCGCACCTGGATTATAAAACAAACCCAGTGGTTTAGAAACCAAGCATAAAATTTCACGGGGGTGCCTCATTGCTGGGCTTTGTCACCTCTTCAGCACTTCACTTACCATCCCAGCCCTGTCAGGATGTAGGCTTAGCCTTGAAAACCTCACTTATAAACCAAATAAAAGGACACTTTTTTTTTTTTCCAGCAGTGCAGCAGCACGTTCCCTCATTAGCAAAAGATGCTCTGTAATTTTTCTGAGCAAGGATGCATTGAACATCTGCATTCAGCGTTGCGTCCCTGTGTGCTCAGTGTCCTCCATGAGTGATTTTTTTTTTTTTTTTTTCCCTCCTCCTTTTTTTCATTGCTCTTGCATAGCTCTCTGCAGCTACACGGCGTGCTGTGAAGTCAGGATTTCACAGCGGTGAGCCGTGCGTGTCCCCTGGCACGCCGGGACGAGAGGGAGGTCTCCTGCGCTCAGTTGCGCTCACAGGAATCACAGTGTTGGGAACAAGGCTACTTTTGTCTGTTGTTTTTTTGTTTTTTTTTTTTTTTTAACAAGTCAAACTATTTTTTGTGAAAGAAATGTTCTTCTTAAATTCCAGTACAGGTCCACCCTGTTTTAGGCACCTCTGTGGGTGGGATTAGATGTTGTCCTAAACATTTGTTCTCCTGAAGACACAGTAGGATAAAATAGTGGTGGTAGTTGCCCATAGTAGTAGATACAGAAGAATTTAAAGTACCACTTTGTATTTACCCATGGGTAAAAGCCCTTCTGCAGGTGGTTGCTGCAGAGTGGCTGCTGTACATACGTCAAATACGTATGAGGCATGCAATTAAAACCCCCTATTAAGCCTCATTAGTACCAAGAACATCAGATTGTCATGGTTACAGCTTTATTACAGCAGTGTGATAATAATTTCATAGGATATTTATCTCTGTGTTTCAAAGTATAATTTTTCAAGTGTCGTGACCAGAGGCCGGAAGGATTTTTGTTCCATTGTGAACTTTGCTCTACAATTAAATCCCCGTTGGGGGTGGAGGGGAGTCTACTCCAGTGCACACCATACCCCAAAAGACTCAAATCTGCACTAAAAAATAGATTCTGCCCCAAGACAGCGACCGTTTCACCCAGCAAAGCACGTCAGCGTTTCTGTTGGACTCAAGATAAATGAAAACAGCTCTGGTTTTAATTTTTTTTCCCATAATTGTCCTAGAAGGAGTGGCTTTGGCATGTTTAAAGGAATCTGGGTTTAAAGGGGTCAGTATGAGCAGTGAGGAGCTACGTCCCATCCCTCCCTGTAGGAAGCAATGTGTTCAGCTGTATAGGTATATGTGTGTGTGTGTGTGTATACCCATATATACACTTATAAAATATAAATACATAAACACACACATAGCTGTGGTTTATATATTTTTATTTTATATATAAATAAATATAAAAAATTATAAATAAGTATGAAAAAATACATATATTTTTTAAATCTGGCTTGGGTTTTTTTTTTGCCTTATTTCTCACAGTGATGATGTTAATCCAGTCAGCTTGCTGGCATTGTCGGGTCGCAGAGCGGCCTGGGCATGTTGATCTCATGAAATCCCCTTCCCTGCACCGGCCGGGAGGACCTTTCAAAAGCAAGTGATGATCTTGCAGCCATTCCCCAGCAAACCGTGTGGGACTGGATCTGGTCCACTGGGATGCAGAAGCCGATCCCTGCACCAGCGTGTGCAGGTGGGGGAAGGAAACGCAGCAGTATTTAATAGTCGTATCAGTAGTTTCGGAAAAGTAAATAATATTAATGACCACGAGAGCAGGCACTGGAGCAGGACCTTCAGCAGTGCTCTTGACTGTAAAACACTTCTTTATTCTTGCCCTACCCCACTGCCTCTGTCCTGCTTTATGCACAGAATCAGCCATTTTTTGGTACTTCTGGATGTTTTGGGAACGTCTGAAATATTCTCTGATTTTTTGAGTGATGTGAAGATACACCTTCAGACCTCATCGACACACACTGCTTGACAGTACGTGGAAAAGAAAAACTTAGCAAAGCAACCACATGAGGTTATGTCCAGTGATTTTTGGTGGTTTGTTTTGGATTTTTTTCCCCTCTTTTTTTTTACTTGTAGTTTTAAATTGCTCTCCTTTTCAAGTTTTTAAATACTTCTGCCTTGCTTTCCATGCACGGTGGCCATGTGGTGCATCCTGAGGGGACAGGAGGGCAGAGGCCGGGGTACATCCCCTCCCAGTGAGTTTACCCAGGACACAGGAGACACTCCCAGCTATTTATTGCTGGAGGTCTCTTTTCCTTTGAAGGAGTTTTTCTTCCCCACTGCCTTCCCAAGAAGGGTGTGTAACCAGCCAACACCCAACCTCTGGCTTGGAGAGCCCCTGGCCACTCCTTGGGGCTTGCGAGTGCTGGATTAATGCATTATCACAGGTATTTGAGTTTAAAGGTACTTCAATCTCCCAACTGGCTCTCGAGCTGTCTGCTGCCTGCAGTTGGGGTTTCAAATGTGCTCTCCACATCTGTAATTTTTTCAATAAAATGTGTATTGCATATTAATTAAAAAAAAAAGACATGCAACCCACTGGTTGTTTTCTTCCATCCCTATAAAAACCCTTAAGCAATCTCAGCCCATCTGCACCAAACTCATTGAAAAGCTGAAAAGTTGGGTTTTCTTTCTCAATAGATTACCAAGTACAAAAATCTCTTTTTGCAAGAGGAAATGCTTGGCTTGTGAGTTGGTTTCAGTCCTTGCACCATATCTTATATATAGCATTTTTATATATGTGTGTGTCTGTATAAACATGTGTGTGTGTATATATGACACATATATATGTGCGTATATATTTTATATATGCATATATTTTGTCTGTGTATATTGTAGATACATACATTTTTATGTATGTGTATATATATGATGTAAGTGTGTATGTATGTTTATATGTATGATATATTTTTATATATATGTGGATCAGTTTGAAGTGTTGTGTGGGTAATGGAAAGGCATTTTGCTGCCTCAACTTCCCAACCGTGTCTAAACCAGAGCAGGAATAATCATTGTTAAAGGCACCCTGGTGCCCATCCACCACTGGGGAAGAGCCAGAACTGGGGAGAGCTGCTGTGCTAATTCTGCTCCTATGGAAAAACCACCAGTGGGATGGATGGGCTTTGGTTCTGCCGTGTTTTGTACTGGAGGAGGATGGTCATAGAATCACAGAATGGTTTGGGTTGGAAGGGACCTTAAAGATCGTCTAGTCCAACCCTCTTCCCCGGGCAGGGACACCTTCCACTAGCCCAGGTTGCCCAAAGCCCCGTCCAACCTGGCCTTGAACCCTTCCAGGGAGGGGGCAGCCACAGCTTCTCTGGGCAACCTGTGCCAGGGCCTCATCACCCTCACAGGGAAGAATTTCTTCCTTAGATCTCATCTAAATCTACCCTCTTCCAGTTTAAAACCGTGACCCCTTGTCCTATTCCCTGACCCCTTGTCCTATTCCCTCACCCCCTGATCAAGAGTCCCTCCTGAGCATCTTTGTGGCCTCCTCTGAACACTCTCCAAGAGGTCCTTCCATGGTCCTTCCATATTGCTTCCCCAGGAGGGCTGAAGACTTGAATCTGTTGCTCTAAAAGCCATCACTTTTAATTAAGAAATGAACTGAAACCTCTCTTTGGCTGCATCCGCCGCCCCTCCTAACATGAAGAGTATTGCAGGGAAACCAGCTTCAGCTGCAAATCTTTGTTTCCAAAAATCAAACAAAAAAACCATGATGCAAACCAGCCAGGTTTGCAGAAGTTCCCTACGTACCTACCCAAGCTTATGCAGGAGCTTTTTCATAATCTACCTCCCATGTTAAGGTGATGGAGGTGTTCACAGGCTCTTTGTTGTCCTGTGGATTTAATGAGGGATGTGTGTGTGAAAGGGGATCTGGTGCTACCCAGCGGGAGCCTTTCCCAGAGGTGGAGACCACCACTGCTGGAGTTTCCTGCTCTCCAAATATCAGTCTAGTGGGATTTAACCGTGTGCTGGGGAGGGGGGGGAAATAAGAGGTTTATTTGATCATATCAGGGCTCTATTGTCCTGAACGGTGCACAGAAGGAGAACCCATCTGCAATAGGGGATATCCCGAAATAACAAGGCAAATACAGTGTTTATGTAACGCTGGAGACTTGTATACTATTGCTTGTAAGTCATAAGCTCGCACAGAAAGCCTGCCAAGTGACGGTCATGCTTCTGAAGAAGGGAGGTTCAATAGCTGCTGCAAAAGCAGAGCAGAAAAGGGACTTTTTAAATCCACAGATCGGCAGAGGGAGAGCGTTTGGAGCAGCCAGTTCCTGGGATAAATGGGATAAATGGGCCATCAGGCAGAGTGGATGAAGCTGCCTCAATCTTCTTTGCACTTCCCCAAAATTCAGCCTTTTGCCTAAGTGGTAATTGTGTATGTGTGTATCTGTGCAATGGCAAGCCCAGAATTAAAATACACTTTGTATGCGTCTCAATTAAGACTTATTTTCTGCTACTTGAATTCTAGATGTGAATTTTGCGGTGGGAATAAAAATCTGCAATTGTAATTATGCTGGACAAGCTGGTCTGATGTGACTGCAGCAAGTCCCTGGCATGAATTGAAATCTGAGGATGTTTAAGGTTTAAAACACTTTATTGAGCAGCTCTTCACCTCTTCTCATAATGTTCCATCTTCGCAGAGGACTCTGCAGCTGTCTGGGTGATTTAAGATGCCTCTTGCATTTGCAGGATTGTCTGAACAGCTTTTCAAGGTGAACAGCAAGCTTTCTTTTTGGGTTTTGCTGTACAAAATGTCCTCAGCACCACCCATGCCGTGCCTCTGCCTCTTGGCACGGTTTTGGGAGGCAAATGCAAAACTAAGTTCTTCCTCCAAAAAAAAAAAAAATCACAGCCAGGTCCCCCAGCCCTCCCCAGCTCCCAGTAGCAGAGGTTTCAGTTCAGGCTGCTTGGGGAGGTGGAGGAAGGGGGAGTGGTGATTATTTTTGATGCCGGGAAGGAAGCGTGGTGCTTCCCTTTCCCGTGGGTGCTGCTGCTGGGGTTGGGCTCCTGGAGCTCCTGGTCCCCAACCCATGCTCCAGCTGATGCTGACGGCTCCAGCCTCCACATCTCCGCAGCCTTCACCTGGCAGGTTCCTTGCCCTGAAGGGGAGCATCAGTGGCAATGATTTGCTCTGACCCTAGCAAATTCATGCAGCTCATTTCCAGGGATCCCTCTGCACTCTCCTTTGCCCAAGATGACCGTGGTGGGAGGATGCTTTTTCATTGCACTGGGGACACCTAAATCCTGGTGGCTCTGGCGTTCCTCTCCCCCCGCCGTGCCATAAGCAGGAATCAGCCTAATTTAGGCTAATATGGGTAGATTTTCCCATCCCACTGAACAAGCCTGTTTCTTCTTCTATTTGCTTTGATTGAGATGCTGATGAACACTTGCAGGCTCGCACCATTTCTGCTTCTTTGCGTGACAGTGTTGCCGTAAGGCTGCTACACTTCGTGGCTGGCCATAGCAGCTCAGGGATGTGCAAGTAGCATTTAGCAACTCAGAGGAGCTTCTGGATCTACCAACACCTCCGCTGAGATTTGCAGCGTGGTTTTGGACCTGTAGTAACCTTTTGAATTCGAGGTCTGGGATCTCTAAAATGAGTTTGCAGCGCTCAGAGAGTTACCCAGTCTCTGATAAATACAAAACAGCCAGTCCTGCAACTGACAGTAGGAAATGGGGAAAGACTAAGCCGAAATAATAAGCCTTGTCGTAAAGCTGTAACCCCAGCAAATCAGTAACTCGTGAATTGGGACCCTGGTGAAGATTTATAAACCTTTGATCAGATTTAACCAGGCAGTTGGCATTCCCTGGCGTGCGAGGATTACTCCAAGCCCTGGGTCGCACCCGCTGCCTTGCAAAGCACCGAAGGTTTCTTGTCTTGTTAGTGTTAAACTCAACTCCGCAAGTCAGCTGCTAAACATTTGCCAAGCTCTTTTATATATAACTACCCCATGGGGCAGCCACAAACCTTTACCTTTTTGGCCATAGACAACATCTCACTGTTAATTCAAAGTGTTAATTACTCTCAGGCCAAAAGAGGATGCTGTGCATATTCGTGCCATGGCCTGAAAGGTTAATCTGCAGCACAAACCCAAATCCCGTTCTGTTAGTGATTCAAAATACCTTTTTTTTTTCCTCCCCCCAGACTTTCAGTGCCAATTTGTTCAGCTTTCAGTAGGGCAGAAGTTGGACTTCATTACCAAAGTCCATTGTAATGATTTCTCAGATTTTTTTGAGAGTAGCCAAGACTTGTGCAAGCTTGCATGCTTTTCTATATTTGGTTTTGTTTAATTTGATTGTACAAAGCTGTTGAAAAGTCTGGCTGAACATTTCCACTTTCTGACTGCATGATTATGCCATTATACCAGGAGTTCAAAGAAGAAAAGCTTCTGCTGGCTTTTCTCAGTAACCCTGAGATTGAGATCCTGTTTTCAGATGGGGACAGAAGAAAGTTCGTTTGTTACACTGTTTTCATCTTGATTAAGTTCCAACGTGGCTTGTGGGGATAGTCTTCATGATGTCTGTCCTGGAGTGTGTTCTTGGTACCTTCAGCCTGTCTGGTGGAGTGTCTGCTGGGGCTTCACCCCCGGACTCTGCTGGGTTTACCCTTGTGCTTTCTGGCTGGTGCCCAGCGATGCATGCGCATCGCTGCTGAAGGATGAAGGAGCTGTTGCAATAAACATCAGCTGGCAGTTTTAATTTGGGTTAAACTGATGTTTCACATTGGGAATCTGGGATCTGAGGAGTATCTGGAGCTGAAAACTGAATTATTTTATTACCGGTGCCTTAACCTGGAAAGTGCAGTGCTTTTAAGCTTCTTTTTTATTATGAAAATTAAAATAATCCTCATACAAAGTCCATAAACTCAAAACTTACTGGTCACTCTGTCATTTGCCATATCGAGCCCAGAAGTGTCCCTGTAACTTGTCCTGCAGCCTCTTCAGGTTCTCATGTGCTTGCCCAAATGACATCCTGCAGAAACATTTGGTTTTTCCTTTGAAGTGAGAGCTCTGACTGTTGCCATTGATGCTGACACACCCCCCGGTCAGTGTTTTTGGAGATGGAGGGTCTAGGCTAAGCAGACCTTTGCAAAATGCAGCTGCCAGCGCCTGGATCCTTCCCTCTCACTCACCTTCCCTTTCTCCTGTGTTGGTGGGACTTTGCACTGTTAATGCTGGTTGGTGGTTGTTGAACTGGAAGATGCTCCACAGGAATGGCAGGGGGATGCAGGGAGAGCAAGGCAGGTGTTAACGAAAAATATCCCAGGTGTTAGGTGAAGTGTTGCACAGTGGCTGTCTTTTGGAGTTATCGCAGTGCTCTGGTTCCCCAAATGCTTCCCAGCTGGGATGTGACCTTCAAAAACCCCATGGTTACGTGCCTGCTGGTGGGTTTCGCACTGTTGTTCCTTTGGGAAGTAACTTTTAGTTTCATTTGGGAATTTTCCAGTTTTGTTTGTAGAAACTGAAAGACCCGGAGAAGACATGTTGTTTCTATTTAATCCTTCTTGCAAACCTCCTTCTAGTTCTGCTTTCTGTGTGTGCCAGGGTGGCTGGACTCATCTTTGCATAGAGCATGTGGTGGGGATGGGGAAACCCAAGAATTGATAGTTAACCTAAAGAGCTGTGCAAAAATCCCTTCTCCGGGAAGGTGTTGGGTCGTTCATGACCCCCTTGGCTTCACGCTTGGCATTGCTGCTGAGCTGAGTGATCCACGGACATGTTGTGTCTCATCTTTATTCCTCTTGAGTTCTTTCCTACTTTTATCTCCAAGGTGGCTTCTAGATGCTATTGAGTACAAGCAATTATTTGTATCTGAAAAGGGCTGCCAGCGTTTTTGGATCGATAGTCACTTCTCCGTGAAAGGCATTTAAACTTCTGCTTTTGTCTTTTGAAGGCTAATTCTGGTCCAAGTTTTAACTGGTAAAACGGTTTCTCTCTTCAAGATGTCAAGAAAGACTGGTCGGATCACGCTCTGTGGTGGGAGAAGAAGAAAACTTGGCTCCTTAAAACGCACTGGACGTTGGATAAATACGGGATACAGGCTGATGCCAAGCTCCAGTTCACACCTCAGCATAAGCTGCTTCGCCTTCAGCTGCCCAACATGAAGTACGTCAAGGTGAAAGTCAACTTCTCGGACAGGGTCTTCAAGGCGGTTTCTGACATCTGCAAAACATTCAGTAAGTAGCGAGCGCTGAAAGCTGCCGGTGGGGAGGTTGTCGTTCGGTTTGGCTCCTGCCTCTCCTTCGGTGCACGTGCTCGTCTCATAAATTTACTAAACCACTGGTATTTTCCGGCTTCGAACACCCAACAGTCACTTGGGCATCAAACAGCCTGGATGTCTGCTCTTTATCCCTCGCAAATCTAGCCTTTTATGTGCAAATACTTAAATAATGGGACCAGTTGTACCAGAAATGTAAGAAGAAATACGTTTTCTGTGCTGACGTTTTCTGTGCTGAATTCTGTTTCATAGCAAGGCTGTTCTCGGGTTTGTCTTAGGCGAGGCGGTAGCAGCCCTGCTTTATGTTAAAGCTGCTGGTGTTGGGTTGTAATTTTTTTTCTGCAAATTTATGTGCTAGATGAAAAACAAACCCTGAAATAGGAAACCTGCCAACTCCGTGGGTTCTCTTCCAGTGGAAAATCATATTAGAGATTAAGTGATGATGCTTCACTGTAAAACTGTCTGGTGGAGGGAAGGAACTGAGTCTCCCTCTCTCCTCCCCAACTCCTTTTCACAATCCTTTCCCTTGTTGAGAAGAAGCCCCAGAAGAAAGGGTGGATCATTTCCTACCATGTACACAGGGCTTGTCCCAGGCTGCTGCTTTTGTGCATCACTTTTTTACCCATCTTCACTAATTTCTCATCCCAAAAGCTAGTGCTTTTTTCTCCCCCTCCCCGGAAAAAAAAACCCAGGAGATGGTAACTTCGCTCTGAGGAACTCAAATAAGTGCTCAGCGTGGGCTCCGTACCGGTGTCCTTCCCACTTGCTCCCCTCTGAAAGGAACCTGCAACCCGACCTCGGCCGTAGTAAATCTATTTCTGCTCTCAAAAAGCAGCTAGGGTTACTCTTGGCTGACCCAGTTATTTTGTGAGGCAGGAAGAGCTCAGCCGTACGTGCGGCGTTACAGCGTCGCCCCCGGCACATCTGTGGTTAGGTCGGTATATATAGCTGATTACGAATCTTTGCTATTTCTTGCCTGTTGTTTTTTTTTTTTTTTTAATATAAATATTGGGCAATTTCTCCTTAAAATAGAAAAGGCTTAGCCAGCATTATTTCCCAGTCGATTTTGCTTCCCCCCCCGTCTCCCATTGCCATTTTTAATGTCATGCTAGACAGAGAGGTCACAGGCATCCGCTTGGTTGCTGATGAATCTTTCTAGCAGTGAGTCACATCAGGAAATTCTGATACAGTTAATCACGTAACAAGAGATCTTTCACTGACACTGCCGAGCACTCAGAACCTTACATGGGCCTGAAGCAGCTATTTGTTCCAACTCCAGGGCTCTCAGTGTATTTATGAACAAACCAGCAGAATAATGCTAATATTTAAAGATGTGGAAGGGGGAAAAGCTGCTCAGATAGCTGCAGCCCAGCTGTGGTAGGAGCTTGCTGCAGCAGGCGAGGGGGGACACATCTGCCGAGGGTGGTTCTTCTGACTTTCCTTCCGTGGCATCCAACATGCTGGAATAAATGTTCCTGATTTGGGGCAAAGCAGGATTTTCTCTGGAAACTTCACTCTCCTTTTAGTGACTCTTACCAGCCTGAGCTGTTTGAGAACGGACGGAAACTACGTGGCTGAATACAGCGATTAAACCTTATTTAGCCTTTGTCTTTGTGTTTTCTGGGAGCCAGATGTTCAGCAGAGCTACGGGGAAGATGGCCACATCGGCTCGAGGGAAGAGGGGATGGGGATGCAGGGGGGAGGCGGTGCTGGAGCTAGAGGTGCTGGGAAGCTCTTCCCTGGACCACAGAGGTATTTGGGACACCTATGTTATACAAAGGTGTATAGTAATATATGTAATATACAGGTGTATATTATATAGGTGTCAAAATACTACTATTCTTATATATATATAAAACATAATATCTAATATAGCTTAACTTATATATGTTATATATAATATACAGGTATATGTTATATATATTAAAAATATGTGTCCAAATACCACTTTTTAAAAATATGTATATATAAAAATATATATAAATATGTAAAAATATAGGTGTCCAAATACCACTTTTTAAAAATATATATATAAAAATATATAAAAATATGTAAAAATATAGGTGTCCAAATACCTCTGTGGTCCAGGGAAGAGCTTCCCAGTGGCAAGACATAAATATAAGGTTTGGTGTTTGCCCCAAGGAGGTCTTGCTTCATATCTACATACAATCCAAAAGCTGCCTGGGGCAAACACCAAACCACTCCACACAAACCCCGCGCTGCCTGCCCGTTCTTCCTCTGCCTGTGACCTTGGTGCTGTGCCGTGGGTCAGGCACGTCCTCAAGCACCCGGTCCTGGAGCCGAGCACTGGCGATGGAGTCAGGAGCTAATCTCATCTGGGAGGTCATGTGCTTGCTGGGCAAGAGGGGCTGCTGCTTTCTGCCGTGCAAAATCATCCCGGGGGTGTCCTGCTGAATTTGCACAGAACGTTTCATTCCTGGAAGGCGCGGGAGATATCTGCCCACACCTCGGTGCCCGTCGCAGCTTGCCAAGAATTAGAGTGGCGGTAGGGTGGTGGGGTCATCCTGGCTTGAGGAGCTTACATTTTCCTTTTTCTCCAACACAGCGCTCTCTTGGGGGTCTTGCAGAGCATCCTATAACACTTTCCCAACCCACCTGTTCCCCTCTTCCCCGCCCCTCCCCAGGTTAGTGTTTATGCTGCCTCATTTTTCTCCTTTCCCTGCCCTCCGCAGCATCTCTGCGCAGGTTGGTTGCAGAGAGCACTTGTAACCCCTGTTAATCATGCTGATTGTCTCCCCAAGGAAAACTGAGTAGATATTTCAAGGTAGAAGGGGAAAGAAGTAGCCCCTGCTCAAACAGCACAGCTCTTGTCTCTGCAGATCCCTTTATTTCTAAAGTTGGGGTCCAGTGTGACCTGGACCGATGTCCAGCTGGCAGAACTGGGCTTGTGGGTTGCTCATATTTTAGCTATAACTCTTTGCTGTCTTTGCCCCCGGAGCATTTAATTACACACTTCAGTAATTTTAGCATATGGCATGATTAATGAGTAATTTAAGTAATTCCTCATGTTGCCGGGACTCTGGCTGGTTGCATTTATAAAATCCTCTATACGCAAGCAGGAACACACTTGGGTGAATTATTTAGGGTTGCGCTTTTTCTTATATTCCCTTTAACTTGTACCCAGAGGTGTCACCGCTGCAGCGTGTGGTTGTTTTTTAAAGAAAAGTCTCTGTTCTTGTGCAGAGTGAGGTTATTGCAAAGGGCAGCTCTCGCCGCCGGCCGGGCTGCAGCTCCCGGAGGTGACTGTGGGAAGATGCTGGAGCCACTGGCACATCCCTCGCTTTCTTGGAGGTCGTGCGAAGCTGGAAAAAAACACAATCTCATTCCCAGTCGCTGGATTGCAGCCCCTCAATTCCCACAGCAACCGGTCAGGAGGGTTAACGGCACAGATTGACCCTGCCTGCAGTAGGAGCAGGCAGGAGCAGGCAGGAGGAGAGGAGCGGGGCGGTGGATGGGATGGGCAGCCCTCACCCGAAGGGTGGCCTGGAAGCCTGCCCGGGAGCAGCTGCTGGCAGGCAGCTCCGGCCTGAAGGGCCAGCTTTGATCTGCAATTAAAAACCAGAGAAAGAGAAAGTAAAACTTCACTTTTTTTTTTTTTTTTTCTTGGAGCAGCATGGGTTTGTGCTGCCTGCCTGACCGGCAGCGGGGCACGGAGGTTGGGATGGGGTGCTGCCTGCGTGCCCCCCTCCTCCCATCGTCCCACTGGGGAGATATTTCCACCCAACGGACAGCCCATCAAATACACAAACGCAATTTGATGATTTGATGGGGTTGCAATCAACACTTTATTGGCATGGGTGGGAATATCCTCGTTGGAAAATGGGATTTGAGGAGATGGGAGATGTGGCTGCATTGTCAACCTCCTGCTAACCCATCATCCTATATAACAACAAGCAGAAAAATCCTCTTTTCCTCCACAATGGTTGCATTGCAAAGCTCCCGCTAACTCATCATCCGATGCGTGGAAAAATCCTCTTTTCCTGCACAATGACTTCATTTGATTCCAGGACAGCGGACGCCTTGCATCTGCTGATGGATGCCCTTAAGCTGCTTTCTTGCAGCATCCCGCGTCTCCTCCTGCTGCCTGTATTTTTTTTCCATGTGTCCTGGGACCAGTAAGGGATTCCAGGCAGGATCCACTGCTGCTGTGTGGGCACGTGGGAGAGGAAAAACAAACAGCGAGATGCAAGTGTGAAGGTTTTTTCCCATGCCTTGGCGTTTCCTGCCCCGGCGATGCTGCTTGTCATGGGGAAACAGCGAGTGTTGCAGAGCCGCAGGGCGAGGGGAGATGCTGTGATGGCATAAAAGCTTGCATCCTTCTCCTCTTCCTCTGGATGTGAAGATTTGGGAGCTACTCTGTCCTCCAGCCTGAGCAGAGGAGCAGGGATCATTCCAGTTGATGCTGGTGGGAGCTGGAAGCACCGGGAGGAGGACGTGGTGCCGGAGCTGGGAGGAGGCAGCTCTAGGAGGAAGCACTCCAAAATTCATGACTACTCCCTCCCTTACCCGCCCCAAGGCTGTGCAAGATGAAGAAATTCCCTTCAGGTCTTTTTTTTTTTTTTTTCCCCAGAGGCTGGTAGGGCATCACACCCAGCTCCTGCCTCATAATCCTCAAAAGAGCTTCATGTGAATTAATCACCTGTTTTGGAAAACAAAGTCTGCGGAGCATCCTGTGTTGAGCAGTGACAGTTTCCGTGCCCACATCCCGTGTCGCTCCGCTCCCCAGCTCCCCGGGAGCGAGGGATGCCGGCAAGTTGGGACCCCTCTTGCATAGGGTAAGGGTGGTCCCATCCCAGGGAGCTTGTGGGGCCGGAGAAGGAGGGATGAGCTGCAGAAAATCCTGTGAAGGTGATGGGCTGCTTCCCCTCACCTCTCCCTGCCCCGAAATAAGGAGGTGCCCGCGGCTGTGTGACGGGAAGGCGATAGCCAGTCTTCCTTGCTTCAGCCTCCAGCCACCCAACGCAACCTGAGACGAGGTGACGGTGGCATTTGGGAGCGGCGTGATGCAAGCCCAGCCCCAGCAAGGCGACACCATCCAGCAGTCTAGACGCTGAATATGACCCTACCTTTTTTTTTTTTTTTCCCTTTATAAATGGTCTCCACTCCAGTACAGAATGTCCTCTGACTTCTGAAGTATTTGTAATATTTCCACGCCCTCTGTTGCCAAAAAAACTTCTATAAAAAGCCGCTTTTTTTTTTTTTTTTTCCCAAAACTGAAACCCTTTGGTACTGCGAGATGCGCAGCGTTCCCGGGGCTCTGCCCGTGCCCGTTAGCACGCAGAGCCACAGCCCCGGCGCGGTGGCTTTCTAGGAGGCAAAGCTGTCTGGAATTACTCCTCACCGTTGCAAACTCCCACTGAAAACCTCTTTAAACTTTTTTTTTCTTCCTTCACACCCCTCTGGAAAACAAAGTAGCATTTTTCCCAAAATAGGGGGCCTGAAACAAAGTCCTGGTAGACGCATGTGAGCATCTTGGGTGGGGATTTGGGAGGCAACACCAGCATCTTGTGATACTGTGTCCAGATGCTCAGTAGCACCGTGAAGATGCTTGGAGACAGCGTTCGTGTACCGGCACGGAGACAGACCCGGTGAAATACCGAGGAAGGGTTTGCTGCCTTTTGCTGCCACGAGCAAAGAGGTTTGGCAGTAGCGCAGCTATTTCTAAATATGTCTAGGGGATGGGTGTGGAAGGAAATCTTACCATTTAGAGAGTCGGCCAAATTGCAATGTACTCAGCTTTTTAAATTGTGAGGCCCAAGTGTACCGCTGCCAACTTCTTCATTTTGCTATTTTCCTCTTTTATTGCTTGCCTATATTCAGCTGCAGCTGTTGCGTAGATCCAGATGAACACCAGAAACTGGTGTAAGGGAAATAACAAGATTTAATTGCAAAGCGACTGAAATGGAAAAAAATATTCCCCTTTCTTTCCCCTCCCCACCCCGGTCCCTGTTCTGCCTGTCGAGTAGCATCAGGTTGTATGTCACCATGTGAGTCAGTGAATTTTTTCATCCTTACTCTGCTGTTGACAGAGACCCTTTAAATAGACTTTCATCCTGAAGACATTAGGAGATGCTGGCAAAGCTGATGCTGCCGCCTTCCTTAAGATTATTCTGATTGCTCTTTATGGTCCGATGCAGAGGGTGTAAGTGGATTTTTTCTCTTGTTTGTGGCGCTTAATTTAATTGAGTTTAATTTGACTTTAGCTGCAGTTCAGATACTTCAGGGGCAAAGCTCAAAGTGCTGTCTGTGCTCTTGAGTGGCATCCGGATAGCTGGAGTCTGGGGATTTCGTCCCACTTGTGGAAAAAAACATCCAGACACTCAGTCTTTGTTAACTCTGTCTCTCCAACGGTGCTTTTTATCAGCCTTGCAATAACTCTTGGCTCCATCACCGCTGGCTGCCTACTCCTCCTCCTCCTCCTCCTGGGTCCCTCCTGGCCAACAGTGCCTGATTTCAGCTCTGGGTACCACTCACACAGACAGCATTTGCGAGCAGCAGTCGCGCCGCTGCAAAGCCCACTGACCACATTTTTCAGGTGGTTTTGCAGATGGCTACTGTGGTGGCAAGTCAGTAAGGCAACAGGCACTTGGGTTTTCCATGCTGAATTTGGGAAGGCTCTGGTAAAGCCCCTGCCAGGGTCAGCCGCAGTTTGGTCTGTACCTGTGACACTCGTTGGGCATCTCAGGAGGCTTTGCAGGATGTCCTGACATAGCTGCATGGCCCGGGGCAGCAAGTGGAGAATTTGGCTTTTGCCCAAGTAAATATTTAAGCACCCAGGCAGCTGAAGAACCCATAATAAAATGTTCTGAATGTAGGCGGGTGTAGAAACCTAGTAAACTGTGCTAAGGGGGTAAGGACCTGCTCCACCATCAGATACTGCCCAGCGTCCGGTACAACCACGGTCTTATCTCCAAGCCCTTCAAAGTTATATAAGTCTTTTTTTTTTTTTTGCCTTTGGTCTGTTTTGCAAAACTTTTATCTCGAGTGAATTTATGTTGAAGATAAGTTGGTTACTTTATTCTGTAAACTCAGGAATTCTGTAAATTCAGGAAGCACGATCCATAGAATTCACTCATTCCAAAGAAAAATAAGAAAAATACTTTTTTTTTTTTTTTTTTAAAGTCTGAAATGGGGTTTGAGGTCTCATTTTTCTTAAGAATCGTCATGGCGATATGCAAAGGCTGTAATTTTTATGAGTCATTGCTTCGAGACAGTGGTGATCCAGTGCAGAGATAGCCCACTTCAAAACACATTTCCTGATGGAGGATAACTGGATCAGGATTAAAGAGAGGATTTCCCCTAAACGCTGTCTGTGCTACAAGTAAAATTATGGAGTTTTTATGGTTCAAGAGCTAACCAGGCAAACCAGCCCTGTGGCCTTCTAAGGGAGCCAGAAATCGGGTGGAAAAGTGGATGCTGAGAGAGCTGCTTTGGAGCATTCATTTTCCTTATATATCAAAACTGAATATTGCAACTACTTTGATTTCCCATAATTTTAAATTTTGGGGAACTGGGTACATCCTCAGACCGATTCTAGTCCGTGATGCTGTGTTACATGTGTAGGGGATGCAAGAAAACCCCAAATCTGATTTCTCGTGGGAGTGAGAGCACCGGAATCATCACTGTGTGTCTCCTGACCCCTTGGTGTGCTGCTTGATGGGGTCTGGGGACCCTACATTTTGTATGGGGACAAAGCAGCAAAATCACCCCTTATTCCACGCCAAGACACGTGGATTTTGGTCCCATCTCTGACCGCGACTGCTTTCCCATCACAATACACCTTGGTGGTTAAAGATGCAGCAGCTGCAAGATTTACTTGGTGGATTCAGTGCAAAAGAGCATGAATGGTGAATTTTACACCCTGCAAGGCGGATATTTTTCTTTAAAGCCAGTTTTCTAGGGGCGGTCAGTGTGGTGTCCTATGAAAAAGGAGGATTTCATCCCAGCTCTGCTGTTCGTCTCAGGGTGTGAGATAAATGGGCACAGCTGGGCTGGGTGAGCTGTGCAGGGGCTGGACGAGAAATAAAGGATTACATGGGGAGGAAAAAGCCATGGATTTGTCTTCAGCGAGAGACAGCACAGGCACAAGTAGGCTCTTGCAGGCAGATGGAAAAAAAGATGCTGTAGGGAGTAAAATGGCTTCATCCGACAGTTAGAAAAAATTCTCTTGGAGGTTGAAAGCTGCCTTCCCAGTTGCGTTTTTTAAATGCCTCCCATGAAATGCTTGTATGTGTGCTCCTCTCACCAAAGGGCATTTCACTCACTTGATAAAATCACAGAATCACAGAATAGTTTGGGTTGGAAGGGACCTTCAAAGGTCACCTCATCCAAACCCCCTGCAGTGAGCAGGGACATCTTCAATGCGATCAGGTTGCTCAAAGCCCCATCCAACCTGACCGTGAATGTTCCCAGGGATGGGGCATCTACCACCTCTCTGGGAAACAAAGCCCCTAAATTTGATGAAGCCCTTCTGCTGGGACGTGGACATGGAGCTGCAGCATTGTTAGGGCTCAGCCACAGCTGCAGCTGGTCCAGCGTGGGCTGGAGGAGATGTCAGAATACAAACAGTTCCTGCTTAGATCCAGCTGAAAAATGGTTTTGGAGCAGATTTGGGGCAGTGCTCTCCCATCCGTTCGAAGCGCGCCGCGTATCGTCGCAGATGGTTTCTGCTAGCAGCTGCTACCAGCGACGCCGGGAAGCTTGATAAGAGGTTGGGTAGCTGGGTTTTCACATGCTTGCACAATAAATAAAAATAAAATGCTAAAAGGATCATTTACAGTAATTTCTAGTAGATGTTGCTGGTGCCATCTGTCTTGTGTGTACAGACAAGGAGTCTTTTTTAAAGCAAACACAGCCCCGACCAATGCATCAATTGAAGAGTCAACACATTAAGCCTTGTTCAGAAGGTCACTTCTCCTGGTCCACCCACATTTCACTGACCCTTTTTCCTTCAAAGTGACCTTTGGCAGGAGCAGCCTGGCTTCAGCTGGAAGATGTGGATGAAATAGTTAACAAGAGGGTTTCGAGTGGGAATGTGGGGCTGAAGTCAAACCCTGGGGAGATGTTTTACTCCAGGTGAACAACTCCAGCAGATGGGCTCCTCCAGGTGCAGTGGGACTTAGTAAAAATCCCAAACCTATACAAAGGACTTCAGTTTTTTTGCACCAGTTTGATACTCTGTGGATCTTACTCTTGCTCTTACGGTCAGGAAACAGGGGCTGGGGCTCTGGAGCTGTTCCTTGTCCCAGTTTCCAGTTAACTGGAGTCCTACCATCTGCAAGCCCTTACACCCTGGGATAGGCTCTGCTTTAGCTACAGTAACTAAACACCATGTTTGCCAAGCCTGCCTCTGTTCAAAACACTCTTGAAGTCTCTTTGTACACTTTTTAATCATAGGCAGCGGCAAACACTTTTTTCACCAGCAGTTTACTGAAAGATTGCAACATGCAAAGTTGCCTCTTGCTTTTTCTCTAATTCTGGGGTGGGAAATAAAACCAACATCGCTCTCTTGCTGCTTTTCTGCTCTCTGCATTTTAGCACGGTGGGCTTTATTTTTAATTTCCCCTGCAACTCTCAGTTGGCTTCAGTGGGTTTGTAAGGTCTTGGAGACGATGGTATGTCCAGCGGACCGCTGTTTGGGAGAAATTTGTGGCTTATCAGTGGGAAACGCGTGCAGCCGCAGGGGAGCAGGGATGCTCCAGCATTGCGAGGATGCCGCTGCCTTTGCCGTGCCCCGCAGCCCTGCGCCGTTTTGAAGCAGCTGCCGAAAACTTGCCCATATCCTTTGTAATCCGATGATAGCATCGTGAACAACTGAGGGACTATAAAAAGTTGCTTTGAAATCAGATGGTCAAGCTTTGGGCCGACTCCAACAGATCGCTTTCAGGAGCTGAGCTTGGCCCAGAGCCCTTCTCTTGGCCTCTCTGAATGGTTTCAGCTGAGAGGCTGTATCAGTTGCTAATGCACCATAAATAAACATCAGAGTATAAACCTTGCTAGCGAAATACCAGGGGAACTCCTCATTTTAGGCTGTGCTGCGTGTTGTCCCTTGCACATGACCCTGGTTGTCCCAGCAGATTTTTTCTTCATGAGGTAAGCTGGCGGTGATAAATGGGAATACGAATAGCTGTCTGGATTCATACACTGGGTATTTATTGCTAGAAATGGTCAAAAAGTTGTGTGGTGAAACTTAACTGTTGGGTAGTGGGTGCAGGGCTGGCGTTGAGCATGATAATGTATGTAGTAATAATAAATCAGTGTTAAATTAAAGCTTAAATATATAAAAATAAATCTATACATGTCTATATAAATATATATAAAAATATATAAATATATAAATAAAAAACCAATATGTAAATATATAAATAAAAACAAAGCTTAACTTAAAGCTGTTCCAGATGATGGTTTAGGATGGGAGACCCGCGATACTAAAGGTAGTTAAATCCAGAAGTGCCCAACCTCTGGATTTGGGAACGCCAGGGCTACAGGATCCATCGCTGGAGGTCACCTAAAATCAAATCCCCCCAATGTGACAGGCACGGCGGGGTTAGTGGTGGTACACAGGCAGTTAGTTAAAATAGCAGGGAGAAAAAAAAGTGGAAAGCATGGGTTGTTATTTAAAATAGCGTGGCAGGGAGTCTGTCATGATGTCCTTTCTGGGAGGGGACAGCCTGTGTGCCAGCCCCGTGATGCTCACCGTGTCTGCAGACAGAGAAGTGAAACTCTGGGATGTGACCTGACACCAGGGAAGCCGTGCTTTAATAAATTAAAAAAAAAAAAAAAAAAAAAAAAGTAATTTTTGGAATGTTCTGTTTGTAACAGCAGCCATCCCCTGACAAATGTGGAAAAGCACTTCTGGTTAATCGTCTCATGGTGATGGGGCGAGGGGGGAGCAGAGCTCGCCTCCAGCCTGATGTTTCCCCACTTATTTGCAGTAAGGAGAGATGCTGGCACGGGCAGGCGTGAGTCGGGGCAGACTCATCTGCCGTGGGAATGTGTCCTGCTCGGGTCACGTGCTGGGGACCAAATTCCAGGTTTAATTATAATCCCGCGCCTGGGAGTATAGAGCAAACTCCCACTGCTGCCAGCCCGGCAGTGAGATATGAACCCTGTAACCTGTCCTCGTTAGAATAATGACTTATTGTCTTGTTCAGCATTCCACTTGGTGGGAAAATACAGCCTGGCTGCAAGGCAGCCAGCTCCCTCTCTTCTGTCTCCCGGTCTCTCTTGCAGCTACAGCTGCAGGCTCCGATGTGGACAAGACTGGGGGCTGCTTTCCTTAGGGCATCCCGAAGGCAAAGCTTTGCACATCTCCGTGCAGCTGAGCATTTTTGGGTGATCTATACAAAAAAACCAGAGCTGGAAACAGCACAGAGGCTTGAACGTGGACAACCAGCTGCAGAGGAGAGCTCCGAAACTCTTCCTTGCAGGCTCAAGCATGACCCATAATCTCCTTTTTTCTAATCCAAGCTGTATTTTAGAGCTCTCCGATCTTTTTGCAGCCTTTCATCATTGCAACAGGATGGCTTCATGCCCAGGTGAATGTTTTTCCAGGTCAGTTCCCACATATCAACTGAGGACAGTTTAGAATAGATGGAGTTTTTTTTTCTCCCCTCTTGGTTTTTGCAGCACCGGCGAGGGGACTCCTGGCTCCCCTCTGGTCCCTCGGTGGTTTCAGTGGTACAACTGACCATGGGCTCCTCTTTCCCAGAAAGCTCCTTCTTGCTTGGAAGCAGCTGCAGCAGGCAGAAGCAAACCCAAAGTGCCACCTTAGTGGGAAATGGCCTTAAAATTATCTTTTTTATTAGCCCCCCCATACTCCCATGGCTTAAAACGCAAACAGGCTGGGATGCTCTTCACTTTAAATAACATGGGTTTAAATTATTGAGGCTGGTTCTGGGCAGGGAAATGGGAGAGGCTAGAGTTTTGCTGTGAAAAGGAGACACTTTGGCCAAGATCTCTTTAAAAAGTGAGTGCCTGAAATATAGGCTCTAAAATTTCTGGTCTGATAAGTAAATAAATGGCTCGACTCTTGGATTGCTCCTATGGAAGTGAGAGTACCTGGCCTGTTTACCTTGGTGCCTAAATAGGGGTTTACCTGATGATTTATATTTATATTTATATTTATATTTATATTTATATTTATATTTATATTTATATTTATATTTATATTTATATTTATATTTATATTTATATTTATATTTATATTTATATTTATTTAGATTTAGATTTAGATTTAGATTTAAGATAATGAGTGGGAATGGTACTAGGCTCTGTCTTGAGGTCTAGCAGTGCTTGTATTTGCATTGGAGTGGCTGTGCCTGGAAAATTCTGCATTTTATGCAAATGCCATGTTACCTCTCCAGCCAGGGACAGTGCTTGTTTCCAACAGTCTTGCAGGGAAAATGTTCTCGACTTGATTTTTAACCATCGCAAAACGGGAAAATCAGCCAAGGGAGATACTGCACGTTGCTGGATGTTGTTCCTAAAGGAAGGATATTCTTTTTTTCCCCTTTTTTTCCATCCTGCCTTTGTAAAAGTGTTCCATTTTCTCCCCAGACATCAGGCATCCAGAAGAGCTTTCCCTTTTGAGGAAACCCAGAGATCCATCAAAGAAAAAAAAGAAGAAGTTGGACGATCAATGTGAAGACGATGCCTTCGAGCTGGAGGGTCCGCTGATCACACCAGGGTCTGGTGAGCCGGGGCTTCCTTTGTGAGGATGGGCTTGCAGGGAAGGGGTCGGCAGGAGGCAAACAGATAATTAAATGGGCAGGTGGGGAGGAAATGACATAGCAATATCGGTTTGACCTAATTCCTTAAGGTCTGTGCAAGAAACGAACCCCAAATAAATTCCACAAATCATTCAGGGCTGCAGCACTTGGTCGCGGTCGCACAGATGCATGCCTGAAGCTGTCACGCGTGTAGGGGAGCAGAGCAACGCCAGGTTTTATAAAATAAACCAGAAGCCAAGTGTGACCACTTTAACACTCAGATTGTGTTACTGTTTTCTTACCCTATTAAGAAAATAGTTAAACGGAAAATCGTTCCTAATGTCAAATTCCAGGTGTGTTTTAGGCAGTACCACCGTTCTACTCCTTATTTATAGCCCAGCAAAATCAGTATTTTATTAATTGCATTAGAATTGCCTTATGTTAAGGGTGTATAGATCATAATGCTAAAAAACCCACCTTTTATTGCTGGGGGGTAGTTTGCCAGTCTAGCTTACAGAACCAGAGCAACATTGGTACAAGAATTGCTAATGGAGTAACATCTCTGATGGAGTAACGTCACTGATGGAGTAACATCTCTTGCCACAGGCAGCAAGTTGATGCAGGGAGGTGTTTGCAAGCAGAGGGGGTTTTCAGCTCTGCTCTGCAGCTGCTGGAGGTCTGAAGGCAAATGCCAGGAGCTTAAACCATAAAGTTGGTGAAGTGGGAGCACTTTAGCCCAAATGGGACTCGCGGAGAAAGCTGCAGCGATGCGTGCTGCCGGGCGGGCGAGACGTGTCTGGCTGCCAAAGCTCTTGGTTTTAAATCCAGCAGTGAGAGGGAAGCAGGGCAGTTTTAATTAAAAAAAATATTTTGGAATTCAGTAAACTTGTATTAATTGGTCTTAAATTAGCTGAAGTACAAGTGAAGGTCGTGGAGTGTGGGTAACGGCACTTGTGGCTCTGGGCTTGCAAGCAGGAAGGTTTTGGCCGTGCAGGGCACGGGTGAGGGCAACAATGATGCCCTGGAGCTGCCGTGCCGAAGTGATGTGCACCACAGGCTCCACAGCAAACCATCCGCACCTGTCTGTAGCAAGGGAAAAATAATCCTTCTTTTGTTCTGGTCTCATTCTTTCTTCTCTCAGTTACTTAAAAATACTTCTAGGCTAGTCCTCTCCCACTCCTGGCTCAGGGAGCTTTCCCTGCATCGGGCAAGGCTCCAGTCCATTTTCATTTTCATTTGGCATTTTCATCTTGAAAGTCCATAATTAGCCTTTCCAAAAGTCTGTGTTCACGGAGAGCATCTCTGTTAGATTAATATGCAATACTTGGCCTGCTTTGAGGGAAATGTACGCAGAAGATAGGTTTTTATTTTAATTATTTATTGGTCTTTCAGCAAGTCACTTTGAACTGTCTTGCTGATTTTGCTTTCCTTGTGAATGAAATTACTTTTGCTGCAGGTTTAATTACTGCAGCTACCTGCCATGTTTAGGTGCCATTAGTTAAAAGTTATGTTTTTAGTCTGAATAAACTGTTTCTAGCGTTGTTCCAACATCAGTTTGTGTGCTGAATGCTTTTGTAAAACGAGTAAATATTTTGGGATCTGCTTATTTCAGGGCACATGGATGTAACGGGCATGTTTTGTCACTGAGCACCCTGTACCTGGCAGTGAAACCATTTAAATCAGAGCTGTCAATACACCCACAGTAAATGTTGCCCAACACTTTCCATTAGAAGACCTGTATTCACTTGTTTATAAGTTAGCCAAACTTACAACTGTTCCAACTGGAACTTTCCATGGCATTGCCTGCCTTAGGCAAATTTTTTAAGGGAATCTTCTTCTGAGATATTTCAGACGTTTGGAGAAAGCGATGAGGAGAACATCCGAGGGGAAGCTTTGCTTCTCTGGAGCAAACACTTGAATGGAGGAATGTGGGGGGGATGCCCGTGGGAAAACCCGCCTGATTTGGGGCAAGAAGCGGGATTTCCTTTTGTTGGTCCGGTTAATGCTCAGCCCTGGCTCCCTGAGCCACATGAAGGTTGAGGCTGGCATGCTGCGAGAGTGAATGGGGAGGAGGCAAGAGCATCTTTTGGGATGTGGTTTATGGATGGTGATGGTGGTTTATTGATGGTTCTTGTTGAACTGCACTGCTGCCACATAACAACAGTCCATGGGGAGAGCACGTTTCTGCTGCTTTTATAATCATAGAATCATAGACTATCTCAAGTTGGAAGGGACCGTAAGGATTATCAAATGCAACTCTCAAAGTGTAAGTTCCTGGCAAGTCACTCCCAGCCTTCGCCTTGCAAGTGTGAAGCTTGAAGGTGGATATCTCCATCCCTTGACCATTTCTGCTGGTTTTTTGCTCGTGCCTGGTTTGTTGGGTCTGTCTTGACAGCAGGTACCCACGGTACTTACTGGTCCACCCCATCATTGCTGCAGACTGGGATGCCAGCAAAACTAGCAGGAGCATTAAAAGTATCCTGGTAGTTTTCTTGTTCAATGGTGACAGATGGTTTTCATTTATATTTTCCATCCCGTCAGGCAGTTTAGAATCACGTTTCCATATTATTTTAAGTTTCCTAACCAAGATGTTGGCTGTCATTCGTATGATGGTGCTGATGCAAACCGTTCTTACTGCTCCTTGAGATACCCATTGCAAAAAAATGAGTTTGGAAAGGTTTTTCTATTGTTTCGGTCTTAGACTTTTCCAGATGTTTAGCTCAGCTTTCTGTCATTTCTTGGCCATGCAGGGAGGAGGGATCATTTGGAGTGAGGGTGGCCCGAGGTGGTGGTTCAGGGTAGCAGTGGGAGGTGGCACAAAAGACCTTGCTTGTGGCAACTCAACCCTGCCACGTGCCGCCTTCAACACCCTTAACAGTGCTCTTGGAGGTGGAGTTTGGGTGCATCGAATTGCACGTCTGAACAGGCTCGTGGTTTAAAAAGGACACAGCTTTTTCCCAAAAAGCCAGTTTGTTAGCGGTCCTTCTAGGTACTGGTGTGCAGATGATGCTGAGCTCATTGCCCAATGTACATCCGCAGTGGAATTACTGACATTAGGATACGGTTGTTGAACCTCCCTTGTTTTGAAACTCTGGATTTTATATTCTTAACGTAAAAATCAATGTTCCTGTGAGATGAATAGGGACGATTTAGCTCTCAGCTATTTTGGGGTATGAAATACCAAGCTGGGTCTGCTTGCTTCTCTTCAAATTTGTAATTTTAAAAGGTTTTTTTTTTTTTGTCTGCTTTGAGTCTGTATGAGCTGTAAAGCTTTAAAAGGCCTGGGAGTGATGTGTGCTTCAGGATCAGTTTTGCACCAAATCACACCACTTGCTCAGCATATTAATATGAAATTTGTTTGGCCGTCTCAGCAAGCTTTTCCGTCCGTGAAATGCCGTGTTTCCGTGCCCGGCTGTTTATTGTAACGTGAATAAAATAACCATGGAGTCACTTAGGTTGCTTTGCCTGCAGAGTCCACCGGCGCTACTGCAAACACTCCGTTTGAGTGGTTGAACCTCACCTGTGCTTTTCCACCCTCTTCCGAAAATGCCCATTTTCGGTTTCTCTCCTTTCCTACTCTCCCAGTGACTTTCTCTCGCCTTCTCACTTCCCTCCTTTCTTTCCCTCTCTATAGGCACCGATATTCTTTACATCGGCCCCGTCAAAGGTGAGCTCCACCTCAGTAGGACTTTTGCGCTCTGCCTCTGGTCTCTTTGGCTGCGCCCTTAGTTTATTTTCCTGCTCCTCTAAAACTTTTGACTTCCAAAATCTTTAAGCAACAGGTAATACCGGTAAGTTGGGGGCCGTTCGTGTCCCAGGCGCCACAAAAACACAGGGGGCAGGAGTTTCCCGGCGTGGGAGACCTGCGCCTTTTCCCATGGATTTGGGCTGGAATGAGTTTTCCATCAGGTTTGCTCTTGGAGAAGAGCTGAGAGAGAGGGGCAGCGTTTTCCCATTGCGGAAAAAAAATGATAAAAAAAGGGAAGGTTTTTCATCCGCTGGCTTCGGGTTTGTGTCTGAGTTAGCTTGGTTGGGAGCAGGCAGGGCTTGGCCGTAAGCTAACTCCTGGCTTTTATCCCTCTTACTGGTAGGAAACATATATTCGAGCCCAGGACTGTATAGCAAAACGATGACACCGACCTACGACGCTCACGACGGCAGTCCCCTGTCACCCACTTCAGCGTGGTTCGGTGACAGCGCCTTGTCGGAGGGGAACCCGGGCATCCTGGCCGTGAGCCAGCCCGTCACCTCCCCGGAGTCCCTAGCCAAAATGTACAAGCCACAGGCGCTGCTCGATAAAGCCAAAATCAACCAAGGGTGAGTTAAGGATTCGATTTTCTGCTTTTTTCTTCTTCCTTTTTTTTTTTTTTTTTGTCCAATAGATGGCTTTAAATTGCATTCTTGAAAGCGTCATCGCGACTTCGCCGGAGGTTTTTTTGTGTGTGTTATCCCGTGTTGACAATTTACAGATGGCTGGATTCGTCTCGATCTCTCATGGAGCAGGAGGTGAAAGAAAATGAAGCTTTGCTGCTCCGGTTCAAGTACTACAGCTTTTTTGACCTGAATCCAAAGGTACGGAGCTATTTATTTTACTTGCATCTGGCAGGCAAAGGCTTTGAGCAGAGGATGTCTGTATCTCTAATGTGCTTTTGTGTTGGTAAATCCTCCACCACTTTGAAGATTGGCCATGCAGGCATCATCCTGGGTATTGCTAGGGATGCTCCAAGGGTTGCTTTGGTAGCAGAGGCTTTTCAGTCTCGGTTGAAGCGTTGGGTTGAAACGAAAGATGCCGTGGTTTGTCTTGAACTGGGCTCGGTCGTTTTATACCCGGTCCGTGTTTTTGCCGTAGTACGACGCGATCAGGATCAACCAGCTGTACGAGCAGTCCAAATGGGCTATTCTGCTGGAGGAGATCGAGTGCACGGAGGAAGAAATGATGATGTTTGCGGCACTACAGGTAGGAGACAGCCCGAGACGGTTACAGTTTTGGTTAAACTTGATTTTGTAGCTTTGCAGACTTCTCTGTTGATGAATATTGATGAACACGATGAGTGAAATCTGCTGTAACTGGTGTTTTAAGCCTCACCTTGTCTTCGGTGGGAGCTTGGACTCCTCATGCTGCTAGAAGCCAGATCATTTCCTGTCTCCTAATCCTCACTTGAGTTTATTAGGTAATTTAAATATTTGCTGCTGATTACTTCTCATGAAAAGGAATTTGGCCTTCTTTTACCAAATTTGTTTATGTCTATCTTATCTTTTAGTTTTGCCCTTCTTAAAAAACCCCCAGTAAGTACACTAGGTTACTGAACTGTGCGTTTCTGGCACGCTGCCCCCCAAACAGCTGGTGATAATCTGTGGGTTTCCCAGAATTATTTATTTATCTGTTTTGTGAAATACTCGGTGTGATTTGGCATAAATACTATACCTGCTATTGACTTCTGTAAGATGGATGGCAGGCCATTTAGTACGTGCGGTCTGGCGTGCCTCGTCACTGTAGGATGCAGAAATATCCCCATCAAGAGCCAGGCTGTGTGCTCCTAGGGCCCCTCCTAGTAAAAAAAGAGTGAAAACAGAAATATAAAGACTCAGCTTACCTCTCCAAGCTGTGCAGAGTGGGCTGGCCATGGGTCTTTGTGTGACATTTCGTGGATGTTTTGGTTTTCTGGGATAAAACCAGATGCAATCCATCCTCCCAAACTGGGAGGTACGGCTGATATGCCAGAGGGTCGTGCTGCCATCCAGAGGGACCTCAGCAGGCTGGAGAAATGGGCCAACACGGACCTCATGAAGTTCAACAAGGGGAAGTGCAAAGGCCAGTATATTCTGGGGGCAGAACAGGACCTTGGCGGACACCAAGTGGAACATCAGTCAGATGTGGCGAGTGGTACGCTGGGCTGTGTTGGGCAGAGCATTGCCAGCAGGTCGAGGGAGGTGATCTTTCCTTTCTGCTCAGCACTGGTGAGGCCACTCCTGGAGTACTGGGTCCAGTTCTGGGCTCCTCAGTGCAAGAGGGACATGGACATACTGAAGAGAGTCCAGTGAAGGGCCACAAGGATGATGAAGGTCCTGGAGCTTCTCTCCTATGAGGAAAGGCTGAGGGAACTGGGACTGTTCAGCCTGGAGGAGAGAGGGCTCAGGGGGGTTTATTAATGTATATAAATACCTGGTGGGAGGCTGTAAAGGAGATGGAGCCAGGCTCTTCGCAGTGGTGCCCAGTGACAGGACCAGAGGCAATGGGCACAAAGTGAAACACAGGAGGTTCCCTCTGAACATCAGGAAACACGTTTTTACTGTGAGGGTGACCGAGCACTGGCACAGGTTGCCCAGAGAGGTTGTGGAGTCTCCATCCTTGGAGATACTCAAAAGCCAACTGGACATGGGCTGTTAGGTGGCCCTGCTTGAACAGGGGTTAGGACCAGATGATCTCCAGAGTCTTTTCCAACCTTTTCCAACCTCAACCAGTCTGTGATGCTGTGAAAAGAGTAGCTCTGACCTACAGGGTCCAGAGCGGTCCTCAAGGTTTGTACCACTGACTCCTTGGACTGAAGATAGCCAAGATGGTCATTCCTGACTCAGCTGTGCTCGGGTCTCAGCGTTTGCCAGCCTCTGCTCCCGCAGAGGGTACGGCTCCAGTTTTCCACTCTGCTTCCCAAGCGTGGCGGCTGTGTTGTGACAAGCCCACGGCATCCGGCAGATCGCAGGAGCATCCCGGTGAAACGTTGTGCCTTGCCTTTCAGTACCACATCAATAAGCTGTCCATCATGTCCTCGGAAAACCACCTGAACAACAGCGACAAGGAGGTGGATGAGGTGGATGCTGCGCTCTCGGACCTGGAAATTACTTTGGAAGGTGGCAAAACGTCGACGATCCTGGTAAGGGTTGCGGCCACGCGGTGGCAGGGTGGCTTGCGCGTCCCCTCCTCACCATGCATGAGGGAGGAATAGTCATCCCGAGCTGGGAAATCTTCCAGGCATCCAGCAACCTTTTTTATTTCCTTCCTCTCCCCTTTTTTTCTATTTCTGCTCTTACAGCGTGAGAAAGTTGCCTACAGCCCAGTGAAGCAACGCAAAACATAGACCCCGATAATATTTTCTTAAAAACAGTATTTTTTTTAAATACTAAGGGGTGGTGGGAGGGGACCCCAGGCACTGTCCGACGTGGAGCCAGCACTGAGCAGGAGCTCTGCTCTGAGCCCAAAGCGACATAAAGTTCTCTTTGAGCACGTGCACGCATTGATCCAAACGCTTCATTTGAGCTGTAAGACCACCCCTCTATTTTTCGGGTGTTTGCAGTTAATTTAGCAGGGAGAGCTCAGCCCATCCCGCGTGCCCCGCTCTGCATTGCTGCAGGAGTCAAGTGCAATATTGCTTTTTTCCTGCTGGGACCATAAGACCAAATGATGTTGGAGAAGTCTCAGAGGAGCCAGGATCTTACTAAAACCCCCCTGCACCAAGCCACCTTCCTGGTGAAATAATGGAAAACTAAATTAAAAATAATTTGGTTTCTGTTCGCGCTACCGACTTTCCAAAATACTGAATTCTTCACACTGAGGTTTCTCTTTCACTGTTTCTAATTCATGGCAAAGTTTTACAGCACCTAAAAGAGCTGCCATGATTTTCAGAAATACCTTCTGCTTATGAAACTTTATTTTTGTTAGACTGGATTTCAGCCTGGAGTGGGCTATGACTGGATTTCAGAGGGTTTCATGGTTTTTTTGTTCTGATAGGCTGTTTTAACACTGGTTTTCCACCTTTAAAAATGTAAAGCCCCAAAACTAAACTGCTAAAAAAGGAGTAGGTCCTGTCAGACTTGGCACAGCACAGCTTTTCCAGGCACTTTGCACATTTATACCATCTCTGAGTTTCATTTTAAGTTCTTTCAAACCCTAAAATCCCTGAAATTTTCCAGTCTTACACTTCATATATTTTTTTTAAGTGTTTACGAAGGGTCTTTTTGAAGTTAACATCCATACTTAGCCTGCTTTACTAGCCCTAATAACAGCAGAGATGTGTAATATTAACCGGTTGCCTCAGGGACAGCAGCGCTGCTTCGGTGCGACAGAAATAACGACAAGTTTTTATCGCCAAGAGATCTTTGATAATTTCTTTGCAAAACTAGATCTGAAGCAGAGTGCTAAGGAACAGTCCCTGCCAGATAGGAGTAAAGACGACAGTGATTCATCAAAAAAACTCCATCCCTTTCCGTAGGGGTTGCTAGCAGTAGCAATTTCCAGATGCATTCGAGTAATTGAATATGGATAATGGGCAATTACTGGATTGTTTGTTTAGATTCTGCATTTTTTTCCCCTTGGTATCTATAAACAGCATTTCTCATTGCAGACAGAAAGTAAACTGTTTTGCTACTGGAAGCTGTTGGAGCAGTCTTTGCTTTTTCTGCCCTTTGAAAACCCTTTAGTTTGAGCTCGTAGGAATTGCAAGTGCCACCCTGTATATTTTGCTCATGCAAAATGTGAAGATAAACTCAATATTGAAAAAGCTGGGGGAAGAAACCTTTCTCGACTGTCAGAAAGCCCTTCCCCAGTCCTCCGTGGAGGTCCAGAGCAGCATCTTTTCCTTTTGTTTGGAGCATAAGGAAATAACTAAGGGAGGAGAAAAATCCCTGTGCAAGCACAAGCCGGTGTGACCGCTGGTGACCTCGCGGGTGGGAATTGGCTCCAGCGGCAGCAGGAATTCCTCAAAGAAAAATAAAACCTTGTCCTCTGGTTTCCAAACAGCACTTCTGTGCAATAGATTTTTCTCTGCTTGCTTCTCCCGTGAAGTGGATGGGGCTTTCTCAGGAGCGTTTTCATGACCCCTGAGCCCCGCTGTTGGCCGCTGAAGCTGCCGCCAGCTTCCTCCCCTGCGCAGCATCCCTTCCCTCCCGGACCCGCCGCCCCAGCTCCTCTCGCACAGGCAGCTAAATGGGATAATCTTTTATTTTCAGGGTGACATCACTTCCATCCCAGAGCTCGCCGACTACATTAAAGTCTTCAAGTAAGTGCTGATGGGAAGAGGTGCTTGTGAAACTGGTAATGTCTATGAATAATTAACTGTCCTACCGTCTAATATCCACTTTTTTTTTAATCTTCTGGCTTAAGATCTTGCTGCACACCACTATGTTATCTTGTGCGAAAAGCCACCCAGCAATCACTGTGTAATAGCACAGCTCAGCATCTATGGTCTCTTACTATTAAAAAAAAAATATTCTTTATCCTGTAGCACAGTCACTAAGCATTTCACACTATTCGACATCTTCAATACTGAAGTTGATCAGTTCTTAAATATAAAACCCAGGGTGTTTTCCCACTTTGCCACCCCAGCAGTTACGCATCCCTCTGGGAGAGCAGCATGTGCTGGGATATTTCTCTAACATAATTAACGTCCAGAAGATAATCAAGCCATCCTAAAATTAGGAGTGAAACCTAGAAACCTTGCTCAAATACTTCTCCTGGTTTGCAAGAGGCTTGATGAATTATAAACAGCCAGGATCCTGGTCTATCTGCCCTCTCCTTGCCAAGAGGAGCAGGTTAAGCTGACTGTGCTCCTCTGTCAGCTCACTCAGGATTTAGGAGTTATTTTAATTTTGCTTTGACTTGGATGGTGGTACGTGGAAGCCGGGAACGGCAGCGTCTGGACTTTGAGTAACATTTTGGCAGCCACGACCATCTTTTGCAATTTATTGCCTGCTGCGGCGAGGGTTACGGTGAAAGTTCTGGAAACTGGAAATAATGATGAGATTTCACAGCATAGCTATAGGATATAGAAGAAAAGCTGTAGGCAGCAAAATAGCTTTGGAACAAGCCTTTATTTTATTAATTGTTTGGTTCTGGAGCCAGAACCTAGCACTTCTGTTCTGAAAAACTCTTTCTCCCTCTCCCCCCCTCCAAAGATGAATTAATAAGGTCTCCTTGTCCATCTGGGCTTGTGGTCTGTCGTAACCGGGGCAAAGTTTCAGGGCTGCAGCCTGTGCCCTGCATGCGAGTGGGTGCTTTTTCCCCCCTTGAACAAACAAACAAACAAACAACTTTCTCTTTGTTTTGATGTGCTCATTTGCCAGTAAAATTAGGCATGACTCGAGGAGCTAATTGCTTGTAAATTGGATGCACCAGTTGGTGGGGCAAGAGATGGAGCAGCAAGAAGCTGCCGGTTCTTCACCCGGTGCAAGCCCGAACCCCAGGGTTGAGATTTGAGGCTATCCTGCCGCGGCGGGGAAGCACAGAATTGCCATTTTCTTCTAAAAATGAGGGCTGGGCAGAATTTTACTGCCAGAAACCCAAATAAATGATGCAGTGTTAGGAGCTGGCCCAGCTTCGGACGTGCCTCTTGTCAGACTTCAGTTGGGGAGGAGCTGCAATATTCCCTAGTCTGCCTTATATGTAAGTCCTGTATATATGTCCCTATACATGCCTGGCGTTGCTGCAGAGACTCGGGATGTTTCTGTCTCCCCTGCCAGCCACGTTACTGCCCGTGCCAACCAAAATGCCCTGCCTGCAATTTAAAGAAGCCCCCAAAAAAGCTCAAGACAGTAAAGATGCATTAAAGCATCTTTAGCGAAGGATGCAAAGCGAAGGATGGAAAAACATGCACATGTAGGATGGCTTGGCTGGAGGTTGGGGACTCCTTCTGTAGTGGGAGGCAGCTTCCAAAGGAAACTGCGGTTATAAAGTTTGCACAGGGCAGAGCTGTGTGTGCCAGGGCTTTAGGAGGAGGAGAACCAGCAAAGGCAGGAGGAGGCAGCAGAGCCCCGAGCTCAGACGTCCCATCAGAGGTGTGGGAGCAGCGAGGTTCAGGCAGACGCCGTGTTTCTCTCCCACCACCCCAAGTTCCTCCTGACCCACACACCCCAAGCAGCCCCCAAAACGCTTTTTGCTTGGAAATGAAAGTGCAGAGCCCTGAGGACAAGCAACTGGGGCCGTCGCATATTTGATCCCTCCAGATGAGGGTTCAGCAGCTCTTTCTGGGACTGGAGATAAGAGAAATGCGATGCAGTGAGAAACTGCAGATTAAAGTTCAGAAATTAGGAGGAGTTAAGAAAAATCAGAAGCTTGCAGCTCTACAAAGGTCCTGGGCTCGTGGTGGGATGAGCAGACTCAGGGTACCACCATGTCAGGTGGCCACTTTGCTTTGCTGCAGGCTTGCCAGGGTATCAGTTCTTCTGCAGAGTCGAGCAAAATCCGTGTTTTCCACCAAAAAGAACTGAACCTTTTCTGACGCGAAGTGGAGTATTTAAAAAGAAAACAAGTGTAGTCGTGCATGTGCTTGACTGAGAAGTCTTTTAGAAGTACAGCTTCCTTTCAGAGCTTGAGCAAAATGGTTCCAATTTAATGTGGCAGGCGAAGAGGCGTATTCTGCAGCGATTCGTGGGCATGTCTATTTTTGTAATACAGTTCTCTAGCTCCCCCCGCCTTGCCCCAAGTTAGTGGGACCTCCGTGGGATCAAAGAGACCAAATTTGCAATTGCAGCTCAATTTCTTGACCCAACATTGCAGTGAAAGGATGGTGAGTGATAGCTGAGCTCCCAGGCAGCGACTTTCCCAGGGGCGCGCATACCCCAGGCTGCTGACCCCAGGTTTTCCAAGGATGAAATGAGTTTCCTGGTGCGGCAGTTTGGTTTAGGAGCTTAAACCAAATGTAACGTCCCTCTACCTGTCTGGCAGGCCCAAGAAGCTGACGTTGAAAGGCTACAAGCCGTATTGGTGCACCTTCAAAGATACCTCTATCTCCTGCTATAAAAGCAAAGAGGAAGCCAACGGGACTCCTGCACACCAGATGAACCTGAGAGGTAAGAGAAGCATAAGCACCGTTGCATTTTATTCCAGTAATAGGCTGCTCCTCTTGCGCCTTGTTTTCCCACTGATTTATCTTCTTGGCTTGCTATCCTCGGGGTGGGTGAATATGTTGAAAGGAATGAGGGTGACTGGGTTTGATAGCATGGCATATAATTAGACTTCTAGGAAGTGAGTACGTGGTACGTGTGACCCCAAGGGGAAGCACTGCCAGCCCCCCAGTAGCATGGGGGAACAACTTGCTGCTCATTTTGTCGTGGCTATCCAAAAGAATAACTCCCACGGCAGAGAATAAGTTTGAGCTGGAGAGAACAGACCATTCTCTTCCTCTGCTGCCTTTACATTTTTTTCCTCCTCTCGCCGGTGCCGCTTGTGAGCAGCCTCAAGCGCTCCCTGTGAGCCTTGCACATGAATTTTTAAATCCCTACAGCTGCTGTCTTTTCTTATGTCAAGTTAAACATTCCTGTTCCAGCAGCCACCAAACTGCAGAGAGCTCATTTTTTTTTCCCGTGGAGGCAGGAGCAGATGTGGTGCCAAGTGACCTCGGGCTGCAGTCAGAGCAAAGCCCAGCCCGCAGGACCTTTTTGGGAGCTTTTGACATATCTGCTGTGACGGCACTTTTAAAAAATCTCGGAGGCGGCGTTGAAGCAGCGCCCGGGCTAACGTGGCTGCTTCAGTTCATCACCCCCTGGTGTTTATACAACCGCTTGTAGTTCTCTCCAGACACCGAAAGCGGGATGCTCACACCTCGCCACTGCCTGTACCAGCGATATGCCCAGCTGAAATAATGTATAGGGGTTTCAGGGTGAGAGTCAGCACCCATCCAGCCACCTTTTCCTACCCTTTCATGAAAATTTTGGGGACAGAGGGTGTTTGCCAGCCATTGGGTCCATTCGTGAGGCCGGGCAGGATCTATGAGATGAATTCTGTGGGTGCGCATAGCTTTGACTTCATTGCTTTCAGAATAGGTTTTGCTTTTTTACCCCTTTTTCCCTGTCGCTTTGAAAAAAGAGACATCTGACAGTTTTTGTCCCTGCTATGTAGAGTGTTTGTCCCATCGGAGATGTGATGCAAGACCTTTGCAGCACTGAGATGCTGTCGGACACCCTTTAGTTGCATTGCTTTGCTTTTTCTTTTCCTTTTTCTTTTTTTTTTCCCCCTCCCCTTTTTAAAAGCGTACTTCTTCACACCTCTGTTAAACACTGGCTCTCTCGTTGCAGGATGTGAAGTTACCCCTGATGTGAACATCTCTGGTCAGAAGTTTAACATCAAACTTCTGATTCCGGTGGCGGAGGGAATGAATGAAATCTGGCTTCGTTGCGATAACGTAAGTTTTATCGCTTGGACCAGCCGTCTCTTCGCCCTTTGCCTGGCATCAGCTCGTGCTCGGATGTGCCATGTAGCTGGTGTTAATTAAAAAAAAGTACAAAATGCGCTCAAATGCATCTGATCTCGATGTTCAGAGCACGCAAATGAATTTGGGGTAGAAAATCAGCCCCTGCTCTTCCTTGGCTTTGTCCCTCTGTCTACACATTGGCTGGCACAAAGACGAGCCTGTCTTTGTGCACGCTTGAGTCTCCTGGGGCTGGAAGGGAAATAAAGGTTCCCTGGAGTTTTACTGGGGGAAAAGGGGGGGCAGGTGGCACCCCCACGGCTCTGACAGGCATGGGTCTCTGTTTGGGGGGGGCAGGAGACGCAGTACGCCAGCTGGATGGCCGCCTGCCGCCTGGCCTCCAAGGGCAAGACGATGGCTGACAGCTCCTACGGCATGGAAGTACAGAACATCCTCTCCTTCCTGAAAATGCAGCATTTGAACCCAGACCCGCAGCTGATCCCGGAACAAATCACCACCGACATTAATCCCGAGTGTCTGGTTTCTCCTCGCTACCTGAAAAAGTACAAGAACAAGCAGGTAGGTGCTCGCCCACTCTCCCGGCGCGGCGGCGGTGGTGGTGTGGAGCGGGCTGAGCGTGCACCCGAGCCGGCGTTTAACACTGCGTGTTTCGGATGTTGGCACCTAATCGGATGCACGCGGTTACTAAAACGAGATGCCGACTGAAATGGGTGGTTTCGATCCAGCACCTGGGGATGGCACCCACGACCTTAACTCTGCTGTATTGTTATGCATGTACACAGCCTCAGCGGCAGGGAACCGTTTGTTTTAAATACATTCTTAATTTATTTTCATTTATTTTAAAAACACGGGGAATGGTTTAAAATGGGAGGAATGGTTTTTTTGCTCCTGCTGGTACCAAGGGACGGTGCAGCAAAGCATGGGTCGGCTGCCCCTGTCTCTCCCCGCGCAGATGTAGCAGCGATGAGATGAAATCAGTCCCCGGTGCTGGGATTAAAACCCCTTCCCTTGCACAGAATCCGGGCAGAAATCCTCAGGATCAGTGGAGTTGCAGTTGCTTGCAGTGCTTTATCCAGACTTGGCTGTAACGTGGTTTGCATATTTCTCTCTTTGCTTTTCCACTACTTCCAAATGCCAGTCCTTGAAACATTGCTTCATTTTGAGTTGCTGTGACTTGTGCTTGAACTCCCAATGCTACATTCGATCCGTGCATGACAGGGCTGAACTGTTCTGCGCTGGAAATAAATGCGTGACTTTCTGAAAGACATTATATGCCAGGACAGCGGCAAAAATAAGTAAGGCATTGCTCCGTGGCCTTTCAGTGACTTAATGATTCAGCTGTAGCTTCGCAGCCTGTGTGCTTCGGCCTGGCTGTGGCTAGATACGATTTCTCCAAACCCAGAAGAAGGCTGCAAGTCAGAGAAGCAGGAAAAATATAACTTTTTATTGGCACTGCACGATGATTTCCTGGCAGTGGAGTTATATTTTATATAGCCCTTATTATTCCTCTGAATAAGCCTTTATATCCACTTGGATGGAGGAGAGGCTGCATAAATAGACGATTTTTACATATATAATACCTTCTAGGCTTGAACTCAGTAAAGTGGAGGCACCTGGAAAAATACTAGCTCGCAGAACTTGCTTACCGTGCAGGTATCCTCATTATAAAAATAACCTCTGTCAAACTGTGGGGGCAGGCACAAGCCCTCGCCCTGCTCCAAGCCAGGCCCACGGCCGCGATGCAAACGCTGGGTCCCCCATAGACATCGGCTAAACAGCAGATTTAGGCTTTTTTTGTATGGCCGGAGGCAGAGCTTGCAGCAGTGGAGGGTGTTTGCCGGCGGCGGCACGCGTGCTGGCACGGCTGGGAGGGACACGGAGCGATGGAGGCTGTGGGAATGCAAGGAATTCAGCTGCAAGGGTCCCTCCGCACCCCGGCATGGGTGAAGAAGGAGGAGGAGGAGGAGGAGGAAGAGGTCGTGCAGCCCACAAACGGTGCTGAAATGGGAACTGATAGTGGGCCTTGCTGGAAGATTTATAGAGGCGCTTGGTCCCACAGCAGCCCCAGAGCTGCTCGGGGGGTGTTTGTCTCCACATACAGTTGCAGCAGCATAGGTTTGGCAGGTTGGGTTTGGGGAGCATCAAACCCTAAATGCAAAAAAACCCCAAAACCAACCCAAAATAAGCGTATTCACAGCTCTCAGGTGCCTTGCTGGGGTTCGGTGTCAGAGCAACGTCCAGCCAGCTTGCAAGAGCAGATGCATCCCCAGGAAACCTGGCTGATGTTGCCCTCCAGCCAGTTGTTACCCCAAGCAGCATCCCCATGATTTCGCTGCATATCTCAAATAAAAGGAGCTCTTGAGCTCACGGCCCATGGTGAGCTTCCTGTTGAGCTTCTCTGCGAGTAAGTGGGCTTGAGTTTGTGCAGAGGTGTGGGAAGGAGCGTGAGGAGAAGGATTCTCCTCTGAGCTGGCAGCTTCACCCTCCCCTTCATCCACCAACAGGACCAAAACCAGCTCAGGACCAAAACCATCTCTACACGGTGCCTGCCAGCCAGGATCGCACCGGTGCTCAGGCGGGGCTGGCACGAGCAGCAAATCTCTGCTCGCTTGTCCCTTCTCCGTCCTTACGTTCACTTTGGCTGCTTTTCTGCCTAAGAAATTGTGCATGTGGTTTTTTTTGCTTGAACTTTGGTTTGCAGTTAATTTACACT